>NC_053154.1:205849562-206213312 GCF_016835505.1 Polypterus senegalus | reverse complement strand
GGAATAGAAATTAATAACCTTTTATTTTCTTTGTAAGATGATGAGTATTCTTAAGTTTGCACTTTTACAATGTATACCTACTAACTTATTCTGTGACCTTCCAGTGCTGTGTCTTTTTCCTAGTGACAATATTGTTTTTCTGGTGCTGTATAAGCATAAAAGTTGTATTTATTTTGTATAACTAGATTCTCAGGTAGTAAGAAAGGACATGTTGACTCTAGAGCTCATGCACAGCTGCGTCCTCTGGGGATAAAAGATACTATTTGTGCAGTGTGTTTTTGTAATTCCCTAAGCAGCCTTTATGTGTATAGAGCATTGCTCGGGAGGATTCTACTATACCTGTGCAATACTAGTGTAATACTGCTAGAAACTCTTAAAAATAATACTTAAATAAATAGATAACAAGGGAATCAGTGAGAATAGCTTAGAGCAAGAGTTTGAGAAATCATCAATAGTTTATTATAACACAGTGTAGCTCAGTGTGCACTATATAAATCCATGAATTGATTTTCCAACTTGTCTATTCCAGTTTTCTCTAAAGTATCTCTAAAGTATCAGGCCCAAGGTAGGACCCAACTCAACACCAGTCCATCACAGGGCACATTCAGACAAATATCAACAGTCCCTCACATCAAATTCTTTTCAAGATGCTAATCAACCAGGATGAAAACCAAAGTTTCTGAAGACACAAGAGAGATTGTGTAAACTCCACAAAGACAGTGCCCAAGAAAGGATTTGAACCTAGGGTTCTGTTTTTATAAGGTAGCAGTTGTTGTGTATCAACTTGAGTTTATGTGCCTTATTGTTATTTTTGAATTTTGATTTTTTCATATGTATGTTATGTTATGTTATGTCCATAATTGTATATTGTTCCTTTAACTGCACCTCCACTCTTGTGTTATATTGGTGGAGCCCCAGGAGGGGGGGCCACCATGACATCACCTCTTCTGAGCCTTCTCCTTCCAGCAACAAGGCCGGAGCTGAATAAGCTCAGATCAGGAAATCATTGCATTGGTTTGGAGTTGTTGTGACTATTGCCACTTTATTTGCATTTTCCTGCATATTTGTTGCTTTTGTTTAAGGAACATTTCTGAATTAGTGTTTTGGGAATTGTTTGCTATAGGATTGTCTTTTATCCTATTTTTAGCATTTTTCTCTTATTTATGTATTTATGTTATATAATTTATTTACAAAGATTCTTTGTTTGCCCTTTTGTACATAGGTCAGTGGTTTATGATTACCCTCCCTCTTGTTTGGCTTATTGCTATACTTTGGAACATTTCGTGTTATTTTACAAGATCTCCATGTTTGGTGGCTGCTATTCCAAAATCTACTGGTTTTAGTAATGAGTAAGCTGGATTGGGTGAGCCTCTTCTGGGCTGGCCAGTGAAGCCCATTGCCAGTGTTATGGTTTCATTTTGGAGGGTGCATCCCCATTTCACCATGCTTGAGATTGCAGTACACAACAACAGTGGACATTGAGTTCCCCTGCAATTGTATGTGTATATCTATATTTATTGCTCTAGTATCAAAATTTAGTTTAAGTTAATTTGTTTTGGTTTCAACAGATGTTTTTTTTTCATATTTTTGATTCTTGTTTTCTTTTTTCACATCTACATGCCCCCCTTTTTGTTACTTCACGCCCCTAGGGGGGCCCGCCCCACAGGTTGAGAACCACTGCATTAGCCATTAATAAATGGTGTAACAGAAATGGAAATGGCACCAAAGATCGGCCTATCACAGATTAAATTAAAATGATTGTGCAGGGCAGATTAAGAAGCACACATTGTTGCATGACAGGCGCTGTGTTTTATTCTCATTTGTACATTCCACGGAAAGCTTACAAACGTAATTGGACCATTATGTCTGTCTAGCTTACTTGGTTAACCAATGACTCCTTTACAGTGTCTCAGTAGCTCATCTAATCATTTCTTAAAATGCTGAATGTTTTTGACTTCCTTACATGGTTCCTTACTTAGCCAGGAAGCCATGATAAAGGAAGAATATGGATAGATGGGATCCTGACCAGGATGGCTAAGGGTACCTTTCCATGTCGGGAAGCAATTATGAGGAAAGGGCTGTAGCTGCCTCCCAAGGCTTTGCGTTCCACCAGTACACCAGGTGGCAGTGTCCCTCTGGTATGGCTCCAGTTTGGACACCCACAGGGCTGTAGTTTTGCTGGGTAGCTGTGTAGGGGTTCTTGGGTGCCACTAGAGAGAGCTGCAGGGAGGTTACACTGTACCCCAATATGCTCTCAGGTAGAAATCCTGTTGCACCAGAAGAACTTCAGGTTTTATGTTAAAAAGAAGCTGCTGTGACATCCATCCACCTCCACGTCTTGGCATGGAAAGAAGACATCGCTCCCTCCCTGGCCTTCCATTCTCAAGGCCTCCATGTAAGGTAAGGAAGCAGTGTCCATACTGGCTGGGATGCTGGTTCGTCCGTCACAATTATATTTACATATAGATTGATAAATGGATAAAATACACAGAGAAAGAGAACAATCTGTGTAATGTAATGGAATGGCAAATACTTTTATTTTTTATTGTGACTTCTGCAGTTGTGTGAATAAAAGCATCTAATAGTAAAACAGCCACTGTCATTTAAAGATTATATGCCTATCTTATAAGAACAATGTAGGAAACTATTCAAAGCAAATTTCAGCAGCCAATAACAGTAATTCTTATAATGACTTGCACGATATATTTAGGGCATTTAATATGCTGTTGAACTGAGAATGTCCAAACATTGACAAATAAGACAGCAGAGAACTATATAATTGTACTTTATATGTGTTAAGAATGCCAACAAAATAAAAATACAACAGTATAAAAACACAAAACTGAATTAAATGGACATATTTTTAATTATGTCAATTAACTAAGCATTTAAGAAATTTGTTGTGTGGTGTCAGCTTGTGTAACTGGCTCATTTAGAATTTATACATTGTAAATGAGGCTGTCAAGAAAGAACCATATATCTCATTTGGCAGTAGTCTGCTATATGAAATGCAATTACATTCTCAAGTTATATTATAACCTATCAAAACACTATTTGTTCTCCTCTTCAGAGGTTTTTCAATTGTAATCAGTTAAAACAAAATCCAAGCTAATTATGTCAAATCCAGGATTTATTTGCTTGTTCTCTCTGTCATGGAAAAGCAGTATATTGCTAGTCACTATCAAGCACAGGATTGACTTTAGCTGGCCAAACTAGAAACCAAATATGTTTTGGTGCCTCTTAAATATGGAGACTGGGATTATGCATTCATTTTCTTCTTTAAAAGAGCTCAGTATGCTATAATATACAGTTTGTGTTGAACAAACATTCAATGGCAAATAAAGTTAAATTTGGTAGCATCAATAATGAACATGCAAGGTACAAATAAGACTATGAAAACTTTTAGTTACCTTATTTGGTAAGTTTTTCTTACCGTAGAACATATTAAATAAGGCAATAAAATTATCTGTTGTTCCAGCTTTAATGCATTTTGTTTGTTAATTCTAATATACTTCATCCACAAATACTCTGGACTCTTTGCAAAGTCCAATGTAATCTTTAAGAAATAATCCATCCAAAAATGATATTTTTCATATGTTACTTACTTGATATATTGTTAATTAAATACATCCAGAATTATCCGTGCACATCATAAACAGGAAAACACATTCTCATGATACTGCAGTTTTGAATTGAAGACAGGACTCTTGACCAATGAATGAGGGGGAGAAACAGATAACAGACACGTGGATTATGCAGCATGATTAACATGAGATTTGTTTTTTCATTTCCTATTTAAAGTTTTCACATTGTTTACCATTGTACAACGTTGGTCAATTTTGGGTTCTATTAAATTATAAACTGCTTTCTCTCCATTTTGCATGAAAACATTAGATTAAAGATTTTTTTTGGCCATCACTACAGACTACATGCGGTAAGTGACATATAAAAAAATAATTTTTGGGTGATGCATTCTTTTAAACCAGGGTTTTGTCAAACTCCGGACCAGGAGGGCCAAAGTGGCCACCAGTTTTCATTCCAACCCTTTTCCTAATCAGTAACCAGTTCACTGCTAATTATCATTTTAATAGTCCTGTTTTTAAGGATTTAGTCCTCTGAATTGATTCCTTTCTTCATTAAATGACCGTCAAACAGAAATGAGACAGAAAATAAGCCAACAAATGACCAGCTAAATTGGGGCTTCAAACTCCAACCAATTTCACTCCAGCCAGTTTCTTAATGAGAAAACAATTCTTGCTGTTAATTAAACCCGTTATGTAACTCCATTGCTTGTTGCTGCTCACATACTGCCACAGTAGATATTTCCAAAATTGTTGATGTTCTGTTTTTCCCAAGAACATTCTCAAAATGTTTTGGTGACTTGAGAGATCAACCTTTCTTTCTTTTCAGATATTCTGTAGTGAGCATGGTTGAGCTGGTCATGTGGTGACTTGTTTTATGTTTCATTATTGTTTAGCTGCTAATTAGAGAAAAAGACACAACTAAGGGGCCTGAGTCAATTTAAATAAAACTAAGGCTAAAGAAATGACTTAGCAGCAAAAACTGGTTATTAATTAAGAAGATGTTTAGATGTTTAGCCACTGCGGCTCTCCAGGACAGGAGTTTGACACCCCTGCTTTAAACAGAAGGTAATTATAGCCCAGTATTCCAAGTGATGATTTCTCAGTAACTTAAATGCACTACATTACTTCCCTTTTTTGAAAAAGGAGACACTTCCCACTCCCTGTCTGAGTCTGTCAGTCCTGAAGCTCTATCCCTGCCTTCCACACATTAACGGAGTGGTGTATCATTCACAGGGCGGCATGGTGACACAGTGGGTAGCACTGCTGCCTCGCAGTTAGGAGACGTGGGTTCGCTTCCCGGGTCCTCCCTGCGTGGAGTTTGCATGTTCTCCCCATGTCTGCGTGGGTTTCCTCCGGGTGCTCCGGTTTCCTCCCACTGTCCAAAGACATGCAGGTTAGGTGCAATGGCGATTCTAAATTGACCCTCGTGTGTGTGTGTGCGTGCCCTGCGGTGGGCTGGCACACTGCCTGGGGTTTGTTTCCTGCATTGCGCCCTGTGTTGGCTGGGATTGGCTCCAGCAGACTCCCGTGACCCTGTGGTTAGGATATAGAGGGTTGGATAATGGATGGATGTATCATTCACAGTTTTCCTGCTGTATCTCATTCAGTCTTGCTATTGCCAAAGTTTCAGACCCAGCAAAAGACCCATTCCGATAGAATGTTTCTTGCACTATGTTCCCATCTTGGAAGATTATGCCCACCTACAGTAGTTCAGGAATTTCTCAGATTGTTTTGTCTGTCTCTTGTATGATAACCCAAGTCAAGGTAAATGTTTATTTAGTCTTGCTGAGGAGTGGTTTGTCACCATCCTGTCAACCCTTCCTGAGTTGTTAAGTGGTGTATTACAACCTTCATGAGACTGCCAGAAGGGCAGATAAGTGCAGGAAGAAGTGTGTCTGGTTCCTAAAGCCATCCATCAATATGTAGGTGCACTCAACAAATGGTAATGTTCAATAGCCATAAGTACTGGGTCTCAAGCAGATCTTTGCAAAGGTGGGAATAAGTCCAACTAGACAGGTTGTGTACAGTATCCTTTCTGCATTTTAGTGTACTGTATTCAGCTGTCTTTCATACAGCCTAAAATTTATGATCACATGAGCTATTGTATAATTACTGTCTTGAGAGAAGAAGGCAAACTGGATCCAACCAGGAAAGAAAACAAAGGTGAAGGCTCAGATAGGCAACTGCATAAAAGAATAAGGATATCAGAATCTGCAGGTTGAGAAACAAGCACCTTACAGATCCTTGGTTGTCTTCTTCACTAAATACACACCAAATGCCAGTGTCATCTGCAACAGAGAAAAGACAACTCCAGGATGCTGAGCATAATGTACTTTATAGTGGGCTTGTCTTGTAATTTTATCTAGAATTTGAAACTGTTCATTTCTGTGTACCACTGGACATGGAGAGCAAGTTTTATTGGTAGCAAACTATGGCTCAAGTCTAAATTCTTCTTTTCAAGAGCTCTGTCTTCTTCTGGAATAGACAATAAAATTGCTCTGCTGTTACTCACCAACTTGAAGTACAGCGCTTGAAGATCCTTTGCCAGTTTTATTGCTTGTTCTGTTACAACTGACTTTAGGCAGTCGTCTACATAGAAATTGTGGAGCACATTGTTAACGGCTTCCTCAGGAAATGTTGTTCTGGTGATCTTCTGTCAAATGTCTGTGTTCTTTTGCCCATTCTTTTTATTTGCCATTTTCACATATGGCTTTCTCTTTGAAACTCTGCTTCTGAGGCCAGCATCCTGGAGTCGTTTTTTTTTTCTGTTGCAGGTAAAACTAGTATTTGAATCGTATTTAAAGACTAAGTCAACAGTTGTTTGTGAAACTGCAGATTCTGATTTCCTTATTTTGTTATTAAGTTGTCGATCTTGGCTTTACCCTTCCTTTGCTATAGTTGTTACTGTAGATGCAGTTTGCCCTCTTCTCTCAAGACAATAAGACACCTTTGTATGAAATTTGCAGTTTTGTGGCAATCTGGCACATGCAACAGCCTTCATTCTGCAAAGAAACAATAGATTGACATATTCCTTGGGAAATCTTTTTCATTTCGGATATTTTTGAACCCGGAACTGAACTTTAGGAATGCAACCCAAGTGAACAGAATAGCAGGATTCAGCGGTGCTAATGCAATTACAAAGATTTATTTAATAACCAATTAGGATTAACACTTGACTAATTAAGGATAAGCTAAGGGAGTTTACTGTTGGCATGTTGAAGGAATGGCTTCAGAAAAATGGGGCTTTGGAGCCATATGTGAATAATAAATTGAAAATTAGTCATTACAATCTGCAATAGTCATCATCAGTTTAATGGTATCTTGATAACAAAATGTAGCGATTTCTATTCAAAAAAATGAACATTTCTGGGTGACCCCAAACTTTTGAATACTGGTATTGATAGATAGATGTCATTTTAAAACCAATCCAATTCAAGGTCATTGGGGGACTGGAGCCTATCCGAGCAACACTGTGCACCAGGTAAGAAACAGCTCTGGATAAGACAGCACTCACTCATGCTCACACCAACACATTTACTTACATAAGTGACAACACAGAGTCACCAATAAAACCAATCTTCAAGTCTGTGGGGCTGTCAGAGGAAATCTGGAGTCGAGGCTATTATTAGTTACTTAAATAATATGCCTAAAAGATATTTAAGATTTCCTTTCTCAGAAATAAGTGTTCTCTGAGAAAAGCCAGACTTTAGTTACATTATGATAAAGTCAAGTGTTTTTAAGTAATGCTGAGTTAAGCATGTGACTCTTCTGTCTTAAAATGACTTTAATGAGCTTGAATAACAAATAGGATTCACTAAAGGCTTTCTGCCTACCTTATATCTCTAATATTTGTCAGTGTCTGAAACATGATGACTGGCTAGCAACTTGACCTTCCAGGACTGTCTGTTCCTGATCTGTGAGATGACAGGTGGAAGAAGACTTAAGTGCCCTTCTCTCACAAGGGAAGCAGTGTGAGGGATGGGGGTCACATGTCAAGAACTGTCTGGTGTTTGCAAAATTATGAAAGAAGCACCCTGCCTGATTTTGTGCCTTCATTAACAGCTTTTTTTTTGTCATGCCTTGCTTCTATCCTTTTATTTTTTTAAAGAGGCTCAAGATACCTCAAATAAAGATTATAAACATTATGTAACATATTCAGACTAGCAATCCTAAAGAGACTATTTATCCCAAGGAGACAAATATATTTTACCTTTAATATTAGATTTAGAGTCATGTATGGTTTTGGGCCATGAGTCACTTCATACAGATTCAATCCATTCAGCAGTGTAAAGAATATTTTTCATCATCGAGGGATTGTCAGTGAATTAATGCCTTTTTTTCAAGACAGTCAGCTGCAAATAGCAAATAGAAGGTGGGGGTTATAAACCAGAGAACACTGTCTAAAATAAGCAGGGGTGCTTTTAGGTTTTATTTATTTTTGCTTTTTATTCAATGCTGTAAGCAAGAAAGTCCTGCTGTCTACTGATCACATTGTTTCCATGGGGAATTGCCAGTGAATGAATGAATTTCTGAATGACAGGGTCGATTGTAACTGAAAGTCTATGAGAATATGGCGGGGAGAGGAGACGCTGGTTCTAACAGCTTGCTTTTATACCTTTGATTTTTCTAGTAATCCTCCAAACATTTTATTATAACACTTTTGAAGCCCTGAACTGAAAACAAATGTAATCTTTTTATAAAATGATACCCTTTTAAAAATGCACATACCATTAAAAAACATATACTGGCATTTCTCTTGTGTTTTTCTTTAGCTAAATTGTTGTACACACTGAAATGTTTTACACAATAAATATTCTCTTTCCACCCATAAATGAATATATTTGTGTATAAATTGAGATCATCTGTAAGAAAAATCAGAAATGACTTTCTCTTGCACAAAGCAAAACAATCCATTTGTTAATGTATCCCTCCATTCATTTACATTTCAAACTCATAGAGAGTCACAACTTCTTCAGGGAACACCAGATATAACTTTGTAGGTCAGTTACCTAGATGGACATAAGGAGGATGTGCAAACTTCACAGTGCATTGTACTAACCACAGAGCTAACCAAAATGGCACCTCAAGGCCATAAAGCAGTTTTCAAATAACAGCAGTCATCATAAAAATGTGAAGGACTATGTTACCCTACCCTCTGTTCAGCCTGCACAAGGATCCCCTTGACATCACATTTGTTTTAAGACAAGCCTGCCATTCATTCAAGAATGAAAATTTCACTATGACAGTGGGGTGATTGTGGAGGTTAACAGGTGGCTTCATGGAAACCAAGTTGGATTATAACTGCAATGAATGCTACCATTATTTCTTTGTAAAGGGCAGTGTTGGAAAATAGTGCAAGCTACATTATAAAAATAATTGTTGCATGTATGATATGTAACTACTGTATTTGTGTACAAATTAGTTAATGGTAAAAAGTAAAATGACTACATTCTATCGTGAACTAGCAAAAGTACCCAGTTTTGCCTGGGGTATATTTGCAGAATCAGTTAAAGGAAGGAAAGCAAAGGTTTATGTGTTTTTTAAATAGTAACCCAGTTGTTATTGCTAGCTGTCCCATCTGTCATCCACACTGCCTCTCTATCAATGTCACTGCTCTTGTGAGGTGAGAATTAGTTCTTTTGGGTCCGATTGGCTTTCAGAATTGTAGTAACTCTTTGTTGGGCTTTAACCATGAATACTGTTCTTGTCTGACTCGTCCTGTTAGTTGAAAGAGGACAGTTCAAAGTACTTAAGTTAGGAATAAAAACCGACAAAGCAGGAATTAAAAAACAATTCTCTGTTTCTCCTTTGTGTTGCGCTGCACTATCGCTTGCAATCAAGCTTCTCCCATCACCCACCTGCAAAAGTGCACGATACTCCTTTTTATATTAAAATAGAAGCAGCATGTGGCATTGCCTGGGTAAGTAATGTTGCATTGGTCATTTTGTCTGCTAGTTTAGCTCATTTGTTCAGATGTTTCACTTGTTCTGAGCCAGCAGGTGGCACTGCTGAGCAAACCGTAATACACAAGAAAGAAAGAAAAAAAACACTGGGACACTCAGGGTCAAAATTTTGGACTCCAAAATAGTCTGTTGTGTTTGTATGGTCCTAGAGAACAAATATTCAAAACTTGACCTCGTTCAGTCAAAGGGTGTAGGGTTAGATAAGACAGGGGTTCCCCACCTTTTTCGTGCCAAGACTCCTTCAGGGACTTTATACTGAGAACCCTCCCTATCTATACCATCCAAAAAAATCATATCTCACATGTCTTAAATAAACTGTTATACTAACCTACTGCCTGGTAAGTGCATGTAACAAAACTACACTGCTCACAAAAATTAAAGGAACACTTTTTTTTATTGGGCCTGGCATGAAATCAATTAAACCTGTCTGATACTTTTCTGGTTGGTTAAGCAGCTGAGGTCATTGTTAATCACTTTCAGCTGTATTGGTGTTCATGGACTTAACGACAGGTGCACTAAAGTGGCAACAATTAGAAAACCCTCAAAACAGGACTGGTTTTACATGTGGAGGTCATTTCATGTTTCTCCCTCTTGATCTTTTTTGGCTGGTTTTCCACTCGTGCTAGTTTTGGCTTGAGTAATCATCTCTACTGGCAGTATGAGGCGATTCCTTAACCCTACAGAAGTTGCACAGGTTGTCCAACTTCTCCAGGATGGCACATCCACACGTGGTGCAGCAAGAAGGTTTAATGTGTCTCCCAGCACAATCTCCAGAACATGGAGGAGATTTCAGGAGACTGGCTGTTATTCTTGGAGAGCTGGACAGGGCCGTAGAAGGTCCTCAACCCATCAGCAGGACCGATACCTGCTCCTTTGTGCAAGGCGGAACAGGTTGAGCACTGCTCGTGCCCTACAGAATGACCTCCAGAGGGCCACTGGTGTGAATGTCTCTACCCAAACAATCAGGAACAGACTTCATGAAGATGGCCTGAGGGCCCGACGTCCTGTAGTGGGCCCTGTGCTCACTGCCCAGCACCGTGGAGCTCGACTGGCATTTGCTCAAGAACACCAGAATTGGCAAGTCCGCCACTGGTGCCCTGTACTTTTTACAGACTAGAGCAGGTTCACCCTGAGCAGCTGTGATAGATGTGAAAGAGTCTGGAGAAGACAATGAGAACGATATGCTGCCTGCAACGTCGTTCAACATGACAGGTTTGGTGGTGGGTCAGTGATGGTCTGGGGAGGCATATCCATGGAGGGATGCACAGACATCTACTGCGTAGGAAATGGTGCTCTGACTGCCATAAGGTATCGAGATGAAATCCTTGGACCCATTGTCAGACCCTACGCTGGTGCAGTAGGTCCTGGTTTCCTCCTAATGCACGACAATGCCCGGCCTCATGTGGCAAGAGTATGCAGGCAGTACCTGGAGGATGAAGGAATTGAAACAATTGAATGGCCTTCACGATCTCCTGACTTAAACCCAATAGAACATCTGTGGGACATTATGTTTCGGTCCATTAGGCGCCGCCAGGTTGCTCCTCAGACTGTACAACAGCTCAGGGATGCCCTCATACAGATCTGGGAGGAGATGCCACAAGACACCATCCGTCGTCTCATTAGGAGCATGCCCGACGTTGTCAAGCATGCATACAAGCTCGTGGGGGCCACACAAGATACTGAAAAGCATTTTGAGTAGCAGAAATTAAGTTTTTGAAAAATGGACTAGCCTGCCACATCTTCATTTCACTCTGATTTTAGGGTGTCTACACAATTGAGCCCTCTGTAGGCAGCAAACTTTTATTTCCATTAAAAGACTTGGCATCCTTTTGTTCCTAAGACATTGCCCTGTCGTTATTTGTATAGATATCCAACTTCATATTGAGATCTGATGTATCTAATGTGTTTCTTTAAAGTGTTCCTTTAATTTTTGTGAGCAGTATATATAATACAAGGCACTTTTGCTATGGAAAAATAGACTGTTCGTAATAAATAAATACATTAAACTCACCCTAGGCCTAGTGAGACTTTTGGGCTTGGATATTTTGCACAGTTTGTCCACTCTGGGTTGCAGCTGGCTTAGGGGCAATCTCAAATCACTTTTCACATTTAGATGTGCTCTGTTTTTGGTTTTCAGTACTTTCAATGCAGAGAAACCTGCCTCACACACAAATGGTCAGATGGCTTTTTCTCTCAACCCTGGGTTTTCATTCCTGAGATTGTTCCAAAATGATGACAGGGGAATGGGGGAAAATTGCATTTTCAAACTTCCATTATTGGCTATTTCAATTAATTCTTCTTATGACCTCAAATGAAGACAATTCTTTTCAGTTCAGGACTCAAATGGATTTCTGATCCCGTTTAAATGAAAACTGTCCAGCTCTGGGAAATAGTCACTAAAGTATTTCTTCAAGTGTGTCAGATGTGGCAATATTATAGGCAGGGCTATGTCTGCAGGCACATTGGACGTTCCCAGCTCCTGGTGAAAGAGCAGGAACATTACAGTATTTCCTTTTTTTGTATAAATGCACAAACTGTATCTTGTCAATGAAGTATGCTGTGGTCGTGGCCCTGGAGGCTCTGATTCAACGTATTTAAAAGTTGAAATATGTCAGCCACATATGCAAGCTTCAAAACCCACAACTGGTTGTCAAACTGCTGGCTAACTGGGAGTTCTCAGATGAATGAAATTCACACAGCTCTTCACGGAGGTCAAATACTCACTGTAAAACTGCTCCGCAAGACAGCCATCGGACCTTAGCATGCAGCAGAAGGCTTTCAAAACTGACCCCCATGTCAATGCACAATTTGGCAAACAGCCCGTGTTTAACGGGACGTGCTTTGATACTGTTTACAACTTTAACAACGTCTTGTTGCACTTGTTGCAATTTATCCTCCAACCTTTTAGTGACAAGTGCTTCTCTGTGAAGTATGCAGTGTATATCCATGGCATCAGGAGCTCTGGTCTTTATTAATGCAAAGATTCCACTATACTTACCTGTCATGGCAGCGGCATCATCCGTACAGACACCCGTGCAATAAGACCAGTCAAAAAAAAGTTAAATTTGCCTTCATGAACATGTTCAAAATTGGAAAAACGTCCCCTGAAATTCTTTGCATCTCCAATAAATCTGACACAGATAATAAGCTGTGCTGTGTTAGCTGCATCTGTGCAATGCAAACCAAGGGTTGTTTTGTTACCTGTTCCAGTAATTGGTCTGATACACACACAGCCATGTCAGATATCCGTTTACACACAGTGCTGTCTGAGAAATGGACAGTATCAATTTTACGGGCAGCTCCCTCACCAAGTAATTCTTGAACTATGTCTTTGGTCACTGGTAATATCAGATCTCCTCCAACTGTGTGAGCTTTCTTTGAACGTACAATGCGATACAACACCAGAAAAGATGCCTTTAGTACCCTCTCTGAAACTGTTGCTGCTATGTGAAAGTGCTCGCTTGTTTCATAAGCAGTGCTGCTTTCCTTTGGAAAAGGTCAATATGTTTCCCAACAATCATTGGATGCTTTTGTTCGAGATGTCTTTTCAATTTAGACGGATTTAGACATTCGTTTGACAGAATTTCCTGACAAAGAACACGTTTGAAGTAATCGAGTCCATTGCTTTTCTTAGCCAGCACAAATACGAATAACTTCATACTTTCTAGATTTAGATTTTGCTTTAGAATATGACTCCTGTGATAAATTTAAAGCAGAACTACAAGATGGGCTTTCTTCAGAACGTTTCCTTTTTTTAACATATGTTTTAGCATTTGACGCACTGCATCTAGCTAGCTGTGAACTGCTTTAATGTTTGTACATCTACGGTAGCCTTCGAGAAGCATTTGAAAAATGCATTTATTAATTTGCGTAATTGAAGAGTGCACTAACAAAGTGAAGATGATATTATTAAAATACAAGGTGAACTAGAAAAATGCGTTATTATTTACAGCTTCTTAAATAATAAAAAAGTATTAATTTTTTCCCCCATTTTGCTGCGTACCCCCTGAAATATTCCTGTGCACCCACAGGGGATACAGACTTGAGGTAAGGAAGAAACAGACAAACAGATAGAAAGACAATTAATTTTTATATTTATACTAGCTGTGTGTAGTCTTTGGGACAAAAAACAACTTGTTGACTCCCTAGAAGTTTTACTATATTCGTGAACGTGGAGATGTGTCAGCTAACTCTTAAGAATTATGCAGTGGAGAGGACACGGACCCGCCTGTGCTTGCTGCCCCACTCCCTTACGTCAGTAGACACTGGCGATACCATATCATTGCTGTATCGCTGGCATATTAATCTTTGTCTCAAGAAAATGCCTCCAAATAGATGATATTTTTAGTGAAAACTTCAAGACCTGCCCTCCGTTGCTGAGGTGTTTCACGTGTACATTTTTGAGCTGCGGCGATTGCTTTGTTTTTGACATTCTGTCTCTTCATCTGTGTCATTAGCATTACGTCACTGAGCTACACACAGTTCTTTCATAGTGAAAAGTGAGGTGCATGCAAGGGCTGAAAAAATGCATGCACTATCTACTTGCTGTGGTTGAGCGTGAGCAAAGCGGACTGCTCCATACACACACACACACACACACACACACACAGGTCATTCATTTATATATATGTAATTTAGCATTTCCTGACTTGGGCTACAGTTTACTATGGCTGTGTTATGCAGCAGCCTCTGTACTGATCTTATTCTCAGGTAATGCATGTGTTTTCTGTACTTTTGAGGAAATAGTATTTAATTTGGACATGGATTTGGGATATGATTGCTTGCATGTTTATGTCTTGAAATTTCTAATGTGTCCTGGAGAATTCGGAAAGTAGTCTGTGTTTTTCTGACTTTTTACTGAACTTACATTTTGCGTTTATTGTACCTCAATACCCACACATAGTACATTGTCCATATGCCCGCTGAAGCTACAACTTACTTGGACAGTGTGATCGCTTTTTCCTGTGACATGTACACAATACATGAAGGTAGGAAGGTAATTATAGCCAAGACCTTCACTCAAAATGTGTATGGCTACCTTGGTAAATCAGTTTTTTCTTGCTGTTAAATGGACTTCAGGATAATGCTCACTGAAAAAAAACAAAACTAACACAGATTCATTGTTCAAGTAAAATGTTGTATGGTCAAAAACTAAGATACAAGAATAGTTTTATTCAAGGTGAATGAAGATTAAAGTAAAGTCACTACAGAAATAACCAATCAGTGTGTTTAGCAGCAAAGAAACATCTTCAGCAAACCAAGGAGGCTTAATAAAGAAACATTCAGATGAAGGAAAATACAGTGTGTGATTAATTACTTGGAGAAAACCTCATGGAGGGTGAGAATTCCAAAGACAGGACACCATAGTGCCAAATATCTACACATGTAACAGGATGACAAACATTAACACATATTAGATGATGATCCATTTAAAGATAAGCTATATTTTAAACCATGCCAGTCGAATTCATTAGCATCAATTTGTTTTTCTTTGAGTGTTAATTGTCAGCAGTGCAACTGGAGAAGAGTCAAGCAACAAGTGAATTTGCCTGTCTCCCTTATCCAGGACTAATGATCGACAGATATATTGGCGTCACTTTGGCAGCTGTGCAGACAAGGCTAACAAACAAAGTAAGATATACAGAACATCTATCAATAAGAGGGAAATCCTTCTTGCGAGAAATTGCTTTTGCCTAGATCTTAAAAGGCAGTGCTTTAAAACCACAACGAGAAGGAAAACTCTTAATTCTCCACACTCTGCTCTTTCAGTGCATCCTATTTAACTCAGTATACCATGTGGAAATATTAAAGTGGCAATGCCTCTCTTATTAATACAGAGATAAATAGGTACCTGAAAGATAAAAACTGATGTAGTATTCATGACTTGTAGATTCCGTAAAGCTAAATGTGTTTTAAAAACAGTAATGCTTAATGCAGGCAAATCTCCGTCTTGTTCTCAGACAGGTCCTGTCCTTCTCTATCCCTGTAGAGCACAGGAATTGACACTAAATGCATTCATTTTAAAAGATAGTATTCAAAATATTACTAGTATATCCAAAAAAATGCATGTTTTTTTTTCTTTAAAGTCTCACTACAACTCTGAGTGGAAAAGGTGTATTTCATATTGCACCACGTAGTACTATAATGACAGCCCTCTGTATTGTTGAGATTTGAATGGCAGAGTAATGTGTTGTTTACTCTGTCTTTCCTGCTGCATCTAAATAAATCTTGTGCAAAGACACATGGGTGCAAGACTGGTATTTCCAATGTGACTGAGATTTTACTGACAAGGAAAAAGTTAAAACTGCATTTAAAGAACATACAGAGCTGGAGGGTCAAACTCTGATACTCGAGGTCTGCAGTGGCTGCAGCTTCTTGTACTAGCCACTTTCTTAATTAGTAAGCAATTACTACTGGAAATTTGTTTTACCTTAATTTGAATTGACTTGCTTTTTAAGATTCAGAACACTTAATTATTTTTTTGCTTAATTTTTTTTTTTTGTATTGAAGCCAGCAAACTCTGGGGTCTTAATCTCAACACCTACACCTATAGGGCCAACATTTTCACTTCATCCAGTTTCTCACTTAGAAGCCAGTTATTACACGTTAATAAAACAAGTAATTCAACTGTATGGCTGTTAAGTGCCCTTATTCAGCCATACCAGACATTTCTTTATCTTTTGAGAAGTGGTTGGGAGCATGCATTCATACAGCGCATTGCCGCACACACCACACAATGAACCACCCTCAGGATCCCAAATATGGACGCGAGAACAGCTGTGCAATGGGGTACACCTCAGCACCACACTAGTTCGAATGGAATTGGATAGTGTAAGGTTTTTTTTTACAGTGGCTGGAGTGCCAATCCTGCCACTAACCCCCAAGTTTTTCCTGTAGGTTAGAGGGCCTACTTGCAGGGCTGGATGCAGGTTAACATCATACCCAGGATGGAGCAATTGCAAGTTAAGGGCCTTGCTCAAGGGCCCAATGGAGTAGAGTCACTTCTGGCATTTCCAGGATTCGAACCAGCAACCTTCTGATTGCTGGCACAGATCCCTAGCCTCAGAGGGCCATCAAAATGTGTTGAATGGATCAGCTTGTCCTTCACTGTTTTCTTTTCAAATGGTTTGTCAAGAAGGATAGGCTCTCTTTGCACCAAAACTTTTATATCTTAAAAGCAGGTTAACTAAAATTAAGCCAAAAGAAGTCTTGTCCATTAGATGGAGTAATCTATCTATCTATCTATCTATCTATCTATCTATCTATCTATCTATCTATCTATCTATCTATCTATCTATCTATCTATCTATCTATCTATCTATCTATCTATTGTAAGATATGGCGACCATGTACCCGACCAATACCCCCAAGCCAGGTGGAGCCCTCCTTGCAGCATGGAGGTCCCCAGAAGACCAGCAGGGCATTATGGACCATGTAGTTTTTATGCACCGCCCTGCTGGATGCCATGGGGGCCACGAGAGGGAGCTGCAGGGAGGACCGAAGAAGTTCTTCATGCCCTATGACCCGGAAGTTCGTCATAGGAAGGCGACGGCTTGGGGTGAGAAAAACATCATTTACCCTGACCCGGAAGGAATAAGGACTTGTGGATTGTTGGGAAGGAACACCTCCGGGTCAGGGAATATAAAAGGACTGTGGGAGCTCCCAGACGATGAGCTGAGTTGGGAGGCAGGGTGGCTAAGCGTCTGGGAGAGTGGAGGATTATTATTATTATTATTGTTATTATTATTATTGGAGTATTTGGGAGTGGAGGGTGCTTTGTGCACATTATTGATATAATAAATATCATTATTGGACTTTTACCTAGTGTCTGACGTGGTGTCTGAGGGTGCAAGGGTGCGAGCAAGCATCTTAATCTGTTACACTATCTATCTATCTATCTATCTATCTATCTATCTATCTATCTATCTATCTATCTATCTATCTATCTATCTATATATATTGTGGGGAACAGCCTGGACACAGACATCTTTATATCACTCAACTCATGTTTATTTACAATCACTATATACAAAGATGACACACACAACCCACTTTACCCCAAAGACCAGGACTTCTTTCACAATGCCTTCTTCTCTGGTCCACCTCCACTCCTCTCCTCCCGAGCTCCGTCCTCTTCCACCCGACTCCAGCCATCGAATGGAGGGAGGCGACCCCTCTTACACCCATCCGGATGTGCTCCTGGTGCCTCCCAATGAGCAACTGCCGCCATTCCCTGGTGTGGCGGAAGTGCCGGCTGTGCACCCGGAAGCACTCCGGGTGTCCCTGGTCTTCTTCCCCCCAGCACTTCTGGGTGTGGCAGAAGTACTGAGGGCCAGGGTTCCTCAGGCATCTGGATGCCCCTTTGTGGTGACCATGTGCCCCTATAGGGTTGAGCTTCCCGTGGTCTCCAAAGCCACCAGGACGGCTGCCTTCTTGTGGTCTGGAGGTGCAGTGGGTCCTGGGTTCCTCCTGGTGCACAAAGAGTATGCATGAAGTTCCTGGAAGATGAAGGAATTGATACCATTGAATGGCCTCCATGTTCGCCTGACCTAAATCCAATAGAAAACATCTGGGACATTATGTTTTGGTTCATTCGACATCGCCAGGTTGCACAGTGATGCCCTGTTCCAGGTCTGGGAGGGGAAACCCCCAGGAAACCACCTATCGTCTCATTAGGAGCATGCCCTGACATTGTCAGGCATGCATGCAAGCACGTGGGAGCCATACAAACTACTGAGTATGATTTGGAGTTGCTACAATGAAATTTCAGTAAAATGGGCTAGCTTGCCGCATCACTTTTTCACTTTGATTTTAGGGGTGTCTTTGAATTCAGCCCTCTGTAGGTTGATAATTTTTATTCTATTTTATTTTTATTTTCGTTCCTAACACATTATGCAGTCCATATAAGTATAGATATCCATCATGATTTTTTTTCCCATTGAGATCTGATGTGCTTTCAAAGTGTTCCTTTAATTTTTATGAACAATTTATATACTGTGTGTGTGTATATATATATATATATAAAAAGGACAGAAGACATAAAAAAGGTTTGGGGCAGCCACCCGTGTATTATGCCATGTTGCAAAAGGGTTTATTTTTGAAGAGTTGTGTCTGGTTCAATGTCCAGAACAGAACTAATGACATGTGGTAAAGATGGGGGCTTTAAAGGTCTACAGTGGAAGTGACATCATCAGGACAGTAAGTGACATCATCATGGGTGCCAGAACCGGACGTGACATCATCACTGGTGACTGAACCAGAAAGCAATGTCATCATGGGTGCTGGAACCAGAAATTGATTTTATTGGGGCAGGAAGTGACATCATCACAGGCGCCAGAACCCTGTAGAATTTCCTGTGAATGGTCTGCAGAGGATTGAGAAAAAAGTCAGTGCACCTCACCACCCCCTGGTCAGACATGGATATGTGTCTATTCGGACACTTTAGCTGCCTCCCATGTGCATTTGTGTGACAATGTATATATACTGCAAAGCTGACTGGCTTACTCACTCATTCAGTCATCAACAAAAACACTATATTCTGTCTTGGTGAAATCTGGAAGGATGGCACACATAGAGCAGTAGGTGTCCACTATAAAAGAACATTTATTATATATTATATTATATATTAATACTTAGGTATAAACCCCCTCTACAATAAAAAAACTAAATAACCCAAATGATCAAAAATGCTTTGACTGATTTGACTAAAATTTGGTGACGTTGTAGAAAAAAAAAAATAGCTGACACGTGTTTACATTTGTTGATAATGATGATATAGTGAGTGGGCTTTTCTTAGACACTGTATCTTTTGCTGCTGAGCGAAGAGAAATAGGGCTGCTGTTTTATGCAAATGACGGCCAAAGTGGAAGTTCCACAAAGTGGTATAAAATATATACAAATACTTTGGTGGCTAACAAGGGCCCTTTGTGTTAAAATACATGCAATATTGAAGATAACTGGCATGTCCCCTTGGAGGTCAGACCACAATGTGCCACTGTGCTCCAGTTTGCAAAGCAGAAGTAGGGAAGTGATGGGACTGCATACTGGTACTCTTCAAGCGCTGGGCCTAACGCAAACCAGAAGTGGTTGCATTCCTCAGTCAGTTTAAACACTTGCGCATCTCAGTAAAGGGGTCCCCTTTTGGACAGAACAAGGAGAATGCGGACATTGTATTATTGTTTTTCACCTGTTCTTTTCTATACAGTTCTTAATTCATTCAGTTCATTGTCAATGGTATATGCTGTAAGTTGAAGTAAAACACAATTCAGTGTATATTGCTTTTAATATAAACCTATTTACAAAATGTCCAGAATGCTGCTGCACATTTTTTTTAAAAGCGTGAGCACATTACCCCAGTCCTGGGTTCAATGCATTGGCTTCCTGTTCAGTATAGAATTCAATTAAAAGTGATATTGATTGTTTTTAAAGCTTTAAATAGAATGGCCCCTTTGTTGTATTTTAGATCTTCTCTGTTCTTATTTAACTCAGAGGTCTCTTAGACCCTCAATGAAACAAAGTCTGCATGTGCCACGGACATGTTTAAAACAGAAAAGCGACCAAGCATTTTCTGTTCGGACTTTGCAGTTGTGGAATAGTTTGCTGGATGATGTTAAGTGCACTTCCTCCATTTTTGTTTTTAAATCTGGGCTAAAGCTTTGTTTATACACTCAACCCTTAAACATTGTAGACATGTTTTAAGTTTCTTGGTAATTTTTTAATATGTTTTATTATTATTATTATTACTATTATTCTTTGTATGTGCAGAACTTTGGTCAGTGAAAGCTATGTTAAAATGTGCCTTAAAAATAAATACATTTTACTTACTTTCAATCAAAAGTAATAGGAATGTCTGCAACTTATTCTGTAGTTATTCTGAAGCGTCTCTGGGACTGTTGCACACTTTGTCTACTTGCTAGACAGCATTAGAATTACTATTGTTCCTAATCCACTTACAGCAACATTCAGATTTTTACCGGATGGGATTATACTAAGTAGTGAAAAATCTTTTGTTATATTTTATACTACATTGCTTACTTGTTGCCTTATCATATCAATTGGAAACTTTGTAATCCTCTCACTATAACACAGTAGGAAAAGGTTGTCCTATTCTATTGAAAAACAGAAAAAATCAAATCCTACATCAGAGGAACTGTTCAAAGCTTCTTTAGAATAAGGCAAGAATTTATTAAGGTTTAATATGTACAGTAAGCTTGCTGGACCTCTCTTAACCTTGTAGATGTGTCTTTGTCCTTGAGCACAAATCTACATATTTGGTTATCTGATTCCATAGCACTCCAGATGGTTTGGGGATGGTGTTGAGGTTGAATTTGATGTAAAATATAGCATTACCTGTTATATGCTCAGATTTTTTGTGACATACTATTTGGGAAGCAATGTTATAAAGGGGATAAGGTGTGCTGCTTGCTCCTGCAGTGCTGTAGAACAATCTTTTTCCGAGTATATGTGTAGTTGGCCCTGAAAATGATGTGGTGATGTGCATTTTAAACAATGGACTGTTACTGAATTTCTTAAAGGGGGAGAAGGAATTAATAATGAACATTCACAGGTGGTTAAAAATGTGTTTTCAACTCTTTGAAGCTCTCAAAGATGGCATCTGTTGAGAAATTTTGGGATAATGAGGTTACTGAAGAAGTGAAGGAGTGGCTGCGAGTTCAGATTCAGACTAGTATAAGAAGGGGATACATGCACGGTTTTTAAAGCTGACAGATATTGCACATTAAGTAAAAATGTAGCAAATACATCAATTGTATTCAAACAATTCTATAATTAATAACTAGAAATTAAAAAGAAGTCTGTGTTCTAAACTTTCTGGGAAACCTTCAATTTTAAGTCACTGCAGTAATGCTCTGGCAGTGTGCCTCGGATCATTTTGCTGTTAAAACAAACTTTTTTCTGTACTCTGGCAGAGGAACATGAGTTTTATTCAGTATTTCTCTTTATTGTGCTGTGACAATATTGCTAGTCTTTACTGTTGAAAAGCATTCCCATAATATAAAACTATTAACCACCATATTTTACTTTGGGAATTTATAACCTGGCTGATTTGCACCATACAAATCACTTAGCATTCAGGCAATACAAGTTATTTCGACAGACTGGTACTTCTTTATAATAAAATGCATGACTCGCTTAGAATGCTCTTTTGTCTTCATTTTAAGCTTTCTTTTAAGAGTCTCTTTTCATACTGTGGGATTTTACAGAGACAGAGGATGTGTATCCCAGTAGATTAATTTAACGCCAGCCAGCCATTAATTTTGCAAAAAGGAAAATTTCTTAAAATTCTGTGACTTAGTGAGGTAATTTATTTAATATAAGTAAATTTATGGTTGCAGTTTGGAAAGAGAATACAAAAAGTTTTAATTCTGATGATTTCTGTTTTTCATGTTCTGTAAACTGTTAAAATAAAGCATTTAGGATTTTAAAGTTAACGTGACATAATCCCATCTTTGTCTGTGTTCTGTGTTTGATGGTAGTACTATGTCTGTCAGTAATCCTGCAGATCAGTTGACTTCCTGAGAAGTTGCAGGGAGTCTACAGCATCAATGACAGTACTGCACAAAATCTGAGGCATCACAGATGTGTGCACTTGTGTTACTGCTCACTGCATCGTGGCGGCACTCCTTTCAACATTCTGGGAAACTAAGACAATGTAGGACATGCTGTGTGTGCTCGAAAAGCTTGTCATTCAGATCAAATGCAATAAAGGTCCAAAAGAAAAGTTGGGAAGCCAACTGGACCATCCCATTTAATATTATAAGTAAAGAAAACCAGTGCTTGTTGGCACCATATAACCAAAGAAAAAGTCACTAGGAGACACCCATCTTTCTACATCTCACCAAGCTGTTCTTTATCAAAGTAGCTCAGATTTAGAATGGGTTAGATTAGGAGTTTCATCCTGATACAGGTTTGTTTGAGTCCAAGAATGACGCATCCTTTTAAGGATGTCTATCTTTATAAGGCACTAAATGGAAGGGGCAGGGCCATCTCTGAGCACATCATATGCCCTCAATTGGCATTGAGTTGCAGAGGGAAGAGACGAGACAGCAACTTGAGGTTTTTGCAAATTTATTAAAAATAAAAAAACTGAGAAATCACACGTACATAAGTATTCACAGCCTTTGCTCAATACTTTGTCGATGCACCTTTGGCAGCAATTACAGCCTCAAGTCTTTTTGAATATGATGCCACAAGCTTGGCACACCTATCCTTGGCCAGTTTCGCCCATTCCTCTTTGCAGCACCTCTCAAGCTCCATCAGGTTGGATGGGAAGCGTTGGTGCACAGCCACTTTAAGATGTCTCCAGAGATGTTCAACCGGATTCAAGTCTGGGCTCTGGCTGAGCCACTCAAGGAGATTCACAGAGTTGTCCTGAAGCCACTTCTTTAATATCCTGTCTGTGTGCTTAGGGTCGTTGTCCTGCTGAAAGATGAACCGTCGCCCCAGTCTGAGGTCAAGAGCGCTCTGGAGCAGGTTTTCATCCAGGATGTCTCTGTACATTGCTGCAGTCATCTTTCCCTTTATCCTGACTAGTCTCCCAGTTCCTGCTGCTGAAAAGCATCCCCACAGAATGATGCTGCCACCACCATTCTTCACTGTAGGGATGGTATTGGCCTGGTGATGAGCGGTGCCTGGTTTCCTCCAAACGTGACGCCAGGCATTCACACCAAAGAGTTCAATCTTTGTCTCATCAGACCAGAGAATTTTGTTTCTCATGGTCTCAGAGTCCTTCAGGTGCCTTTTGGCAAACTCCAGGCGGGCTGCCATGTGCCTTTTACTAAGAAGTGGCTTCCATCTGGCCACTCTACCATACAGGCCTGATTGGTGGATTGCTGCAGAGATGATCGTCCTTCTGGAAGCTTCTCCTCTCTCCACAGAGGATCTCTGGAGCTTTGACAGAGTGACCATCGGGTTCTTGGTCACCTCCCTGACTAAGGCCCTTCTACCCCGATCTCTCAGTTTAGATGGCCAGCTCATTGGGACCTTCAAAGCAGCAGAAATTTTTCTGTAACCTTCCCCAGATTTGTGCCTCGAGACAATCCTGTCTCGGAGGTCTACAGACAATTCCTTTGACTTCATGCTTGGTTTGTGCTCTGACATGAACTGTCAACTGTGGGACCTTATATAGACAGGTGTGTGCCTTTCCAAATCATGTCCAATCAACTGAATTTACCACAGGTGGACTCCAATTAAGCTGCAGAAACATCTCAAGGATGATCAGGGGAAACACGATGCACCTGATCTCAATTCTGAGCTTCATGGCAAAGGCGGTGAATACTTATGTACATGTGATTTCTCAATTTTTTATTTTTAATAAATTTGCAAAAATCTTTTTTCACGTTGTCATTATGGGGTGTTGTGTGTAGAATTCTGAGGGAAAAAATTAATTTAATCCATTTTGGAATAAGGCTGTAACATAACAAAATGTGGAAAAAGTGATGCACTGTGTATATCTATACTAATAAAAGGCAAAGCCCTCACTCACTCACTCACTCACTCATTCACTCACTCACTCACTCACTGACTCACTCACTCACTCACTGACTTATCACTAATTCTCCAACGGATTACATTGATCAGCACATCCCGATTCATTTTACCCTCGCACCACCTTAGTTTGAGAAGAAGTATGAAAAAATATGAGGTTAACACAGAAAAACAGATCACCAATTCAAGCTTTATGAATAATCGATTCGCCATCAATAATTGTTTTGGTAAAGCCATCCTCCTTCCATTTTATAATTTTTCCGCCACTTGCCATGATTAAATGAATGGTAAAAAAGTAAGAGCAAAGCGAGGGTCACTTATTTAGGCAGGCATATATATGACAGCAACACTCATGACAATGTCAATCATGTTACGTTATTATTAAAATGTTTCCTTTTCTTTTTCATTACTTCTTTAACACACTACTTCTCCGCTGCGAGGGGCGGTATTTTGATATATATATATATACATATATATCATATAATATATGAATGACCTCCAAAGAGCGCTGAGACTTTTGATATCATGAACGTGTCTGCAAACTGGGGTCTCCTGCCCAGCAAAGTCGAGCAGCCAGCGCGCCCGCATAGCTGTGCCAGCCTTTGAGACGCTGACTGCGCTTCTGCCTTAAGTCAAAGTGAGCACTTTTAATTTTTTTCATCCTCCCCCTGCGCTATAGCCCAGACAAGTACAAACACGGACCCCTTTTCTACACCACGGCAAAATAATATTAAGGCGATTCACACTTTCTTTTGCACGTATACGATTATGAGGTCATCACCTCGAATTATGAAGACACGCACACGAGTGGAGGACTGACAGTGCCATCACAGCTGATTAATGGCGAGGACGTCTCACCAGTCTACACAAGACCCACCGCGACTGTCCCCAAAAGACGATCATAACGTTAGCGAACACATCTCTCTATACTATATAAAAGAAAAAGACAACTTTCCTTTCTTTACACCTTTTTTCCTTTTATCCCAAACCAAAGCCTTTCTCTCTTAACACTGCAGAGGACACAAAACTAATTTTCTTTAAATGCTGGTAAGGCACATTACCAGAGGCACAAATTTGAACGTTCACATAGAAAATGTAATTTCAATGTACCTGTACTTCTTAAAACGTTAATGTTTTACTGTTTAATAACTTATAGACTATAATTTATTATTTTTCCCTTGCACTCAGTGACCAAACCTATACACACACATATAGACACATACAAACATACACACAAGTATATGTATGTGTATATATACACACACACACACACATACATACATACATACATACATACACACATATATATAATTTGTGTGTGTGTATGTATGTATGTGTGTGTATATATGATGTAGATAGGTATGTATGTATATATATATATATATATATGTGTATATGTAGATATGTATATAGATATGTAGATATGAAGATATGTGTATATATGTATATATATATATATATATGTATGTATGTATGTATGTGTGTGTGTGTGTGTGTGTGTGTATATATATGACAGCAGCAATCCAAGCTGTGAGAAAACAGTAAAAAGGAGGCGTGTCAGACGTCGTGGTACATTTTCTGATGCAGCTGCCGAAAACAACTTTGTGACGCTGCCGCCAAATACACAAAACAATTACTTTGACAATCATGTTACATTATTTTTAAAATGTTTCCTTTTCTTTTCATAACTTCTTTAACACATGACATCGCTGCAAAGCGCGGGTATTTTGCTATATATATATATATCACAGCGACACTCATAACAGTGACAAAACAATTACATTGACAATCATGTTACGTTATTTTCAAAATGTTTCCTTTTCTTTCTCTTTTCTTCTTTAACACACTACTTCTCCGCTGCCAAGCTCGGGTATATATATATATATAGATAGATAGAGATATATATATATATAGATAGATATGAGAACAACATATATATATAGATACATAGATATATATATATATATAGATAGATATGAGAACAACACTCATATCAATGACAAAACAATTACATTAACAACCATGTTACGTTATTTTTAAAATTTTTCCTTTTCTTTTTCGTACCTTCTTTAACACACTACTTCTCCGCTGCGGCTGGTATTCTACTAGTATATATATATATATATATATATATATATATATATATAGTAAATGATCAAGAGAGACAAGGGTTGGTGTTCCACCCAATACAATATATTTAAATAAATCCCTGGAAAAAAAAAAACACAATGTAGTCAATAAATGCTCAATGAAGCTGACAGCGATCCAAAACGGGGCTGGTAAATAGAAGAAAGTGGCTGCATTTATAGCTGATGGGGAGGAAGGGGTGTGTCCACAGAGTTGGAACCAGAAGGTTCTGGATGTGAATTTGGAGTTAAGCAGGCATCTGTTTGGATACAATACAATACAATACAGTTTATTTTTGTATAGCCCAAAATCACAGAGGAAGTGCCGCAATGGGCTTTAACAGGCCCTGCCTCTTGACAGCCCCCCAGCCTTGACTCTCTGAGAAGACAAGGAAAAACTCCCAAAAAACCTTGTAGGGAAAATGGAAGAAACCTTCGGAAAGGCAGTTCAAAGAGAGACCCCTTTCCAGGTAGGTTGGGCGTGCAGTGGGTGTCAAAAGAAGGGGGTCAATACATTACACAGAACAGAACAATTCCTTAATACAGCATAATAATAAAACATTTTAGAAGTACGGAGCAGAATTTAACAGTAGATGATATCACATAAGAAGATTTGGATATTTTTAGAGTCCTGGAGACCTCATCCATCAAGCTGCCTCCCCCATTTGGCCATTCCACGGCTGAAACAGTGTTGGGCCAGCCAATCCGATGAAAGGACCCTCTTTCCCATGATTCCTGTGATCCTCCATCAGGGATGACTTTACCATAGGCAGGCAAACAACTTGGCAGGTGGGCCGTGGCACCAATGCCACATTTGAGTACCGAGAAGAGAAACAGAATAGGTGAGGGTTAGTATTCAAATTATAACTATCATGTTACTTATGTTTTAGTGCTAATGACTAACAACAGAGATACAGTCTGTACAGTTAATCAGCAGCTCTAGTCAGGATATGCTAAACTGAAGTAGTGAGTCTTCAGCCGGGATTTAAAGGCTGAGACGAAGGGGCATCTCTTATAAGCAGGCAGACCATTCCACAGTTTAGGGGCCCTGTAACTAAAAGCTCGACCTCCCACTGTTATTTTATTAATCCTTGGAATCATAAGCAGACCGGCATCTTGAGATCTTAATGTGCTCAGGTTTGTAAGTCATGATAAGTTCAGACAAGTAAGCGGACCTTGGCCATTTAATGCTTTATATGTTAAAAGGAGGATTTTGAAATCTGCCCTAAACTTAACTGGGAGCCAGTGTAAGGATTTAAGAACTGGAGTTATGTGTTCATATTTTCTTGTTCTTGTAATAATTCTTGCAGACGCATTTTGGATTAACTGGAGGCTGTATAAAGAACAGTTTGAACAGCCAGTGAACACCGCATTGCAGTAGTCAATCCTACTAGAGATAAATGCATGAATTAATTTCTCAGAATCCTGTTTATTTAGAAAGCCTTAATTTCCTAACATTTTTAAGATGGAAGAAACATGTTTTGGACAACTTTGTAATATGCTTTAAATGACATGCTAGAGTCAAAGATAACTCCTAGATTGCGGGCTGATTCAGTAAAATTAATTGGGATTCCAACTGAGTTAAATGATGACAAAATATTGCTGTGATCAGCGTCATTCCCTCCAACAATTAACATCTCTGTTTTATCTGTATTTAAAGACAAGTAGTTCTCATTCATCCATTCCTTTAATTCACTAACACAACTAATTAAAGACAACATCGGAGAAACTTCATTTGATTTAAATGAAAGGTATAACTGGGTGTCATCTGCATACAAGTGAAAATTAACATTATGTTTCCTAATGAGAGATCCCAGTGGAAGCATGTAAAGTGAAAACAGTAAAGGTCCCAGTACTGAGCCCTGCAGGACACCATATTGAACTTCTGTGTATAATGATGGAGTACTGTCAGCACATTTCTGTACATATTGGAATCGATTTGATAAATAAGAACTAAACCAAGCGAGCACGGGGCCTGTAAGCCCAACATCGTTTTCTAGCCTGTGCAGTAAAATAGAATGGTCAATGGTGTCAAATGCTGCACTTAAGTCCAACAACATAATTACAGTGGAGTTTCCTTTATTAGAGGATATCAGAATGTCATTTACAACCCGTGTTAGTGCCGTTTCTGTATTATGACCAGTGCAAAAACCAGACTGGAATTTTTCAAATAAATTGTAATGTGTAAGGTGTGACTGAAGCTGACTGGCGACTACTTTTTCTAGTATTTTAGAGAGAAACGGTAAATTTGAAATAGGCCTATAATTATTTAGTGTGTGTGGGTCTAGGTCTGACTTTTTAAGTAATGGTTTAATGTCTGACACTTTTAGTGCATCAGGTATGGTGCCATGCAGTAATGAACTATTGATAATGGTTAGAATAGGCGCTGCAAGAACATCCATTGCACTTTTTACTAGTTTTGTTGGCACTGGGTCTAGGGAACAAGTAGTGGGCTTCATTTTAGAAATTAAAGTTAAGATGGATGGTATGGAGGGGAGAGAGAAGAGGCGTTAGTGCATCCTATTAACGCCTATCCCAGCATACCACATTCATGAAGCCCATTTGGCTGCCTCCCATGCACTCATGTGTGACAATATATAAAAAATGGCAGTGGGACCAATGTTTTTACTCTTGTAGATTTTTAATGGCTCCCCTGCACTTGCTCTACCTCACTTTTGGAATTACAATAAGACAAACACAAAAGGAAAATATTTCATTCTTTCAGGAAATGGTGCTGTTGATTTACACAATTAATTTCTGGACTTAGTCTTTCAGATTGAGGTTCTATTTAAATGAACTTTTTCAATGTAAGCATCACTTCATTAAGAAGTTGGCTTGACTCCATGTAGTTAGTTATGACTGGCCGTGTGTCTGATCTCTTTTCTTTCCTGGGATGTGTGATTTTACTGGTACTGGTATTGTTTGGACATACTAAATATGCTAGATTTATACTTTGATGCTGTCAATTGTCCCTTTGCACAAATATGGATTCACTATCATAGTCTTCCTCAGTATGAGTATGTTATTTCAGCGTATTTCACAAAAGTCTATCTTGGTTACAATATTTGGTGGGTACTTTTAATAAAAGAAAAGAATTTACATAAAAAGGAGTAGAGAGCAGTTTTTACAGGTACATACACATACATTATGCATTTATTCAGCTTTCAGTCTTTCATTTGGTGTACAAGGTAAAGCTGTTACAAACACTATCAGAATATATTGTCCAGGCTAATATTCTAGTGTTATGTTATACATTTGACAAGATTAGGTGAAGTAAAATCACTTGGTCTACAGTGAAAAGTATAGAATAGGGTGGATTGACTGTAGACCTTTCAGAATCCCACATGTGAAGTATAGATTTGACCACACTGTGTACATATTTGTCCACATTGCCAGTAGTATCTATTGCATATAGTAGGGTATAATATTTTAGCCTGATCAAAATATAATTTTATGCATGATGACTGTGACTCTGTTCTGACTTTGCCTAAACAGGAGCCATGTAGTCCATGTGTCTTCTTACTCAACCAACACTAAAGCTTCACAATGATTCAGATGCATTGTGGTTGTGTATATCAGAGAAAGCAATTTAACTGTAAGAGGTATCCTATACAAATATGATTTCTTGCCCAGAAAGCCCAGTTTGCTGTTTCCAAATGAATTTGCCATGAAAGGGAGAGCCAGTAAGATCTGTAGGACTACCTTTGATTTTGCTGTCTGCAGCATCCCAAAAGATGGAGCACAAACTCCACAACTACAGAACGGTTTCAATGTAATATGTGAACATCTGCTCCGGAGTCAAAGGAATATTGCCAATCTTATGATGGGGTTAAAGTTTTGATAGCTCCAAATGGCAAGTGAAAGGAAGAAAAAGGAACTACTTTGTATAAATGTCAACTCTGGTAGAACATACATTCTTCCTTTCTTTATTAAAAATTGTGCAATCAACCTTTGGACCAAAAAGATGATTTGCTGTATGTTATAGGGCATTAATAACACACTGTTAAAGACAATAAGACAGACACTTCTATTCTTCTCTAACCCCTAAATATATGAACACAAGAGCTGAACCAATAAGGGGCAGAGAGCAGCTTGCTGTAGGTGTTCTTCCAGGATGAAATCTGGCAGAAAGAATCCGAATTAAAGATCAGGAGATGAAAAGGCAATCTCATAGTCAAAGAAATAATCAGATTTCTAAATTAAAAGAAGCAACAAAAATCTTGACTACAATAGCTCTGTTCCCAATAACTACATGACTGCCTCCATGAAAAAACACTCAAAATGATGGCACCTATATGGCAGTATGAATATAAATAAAAACAAAGAATTACAATTAATAACAAGTGTAAATAATTACACAATAAATTATAAGCCAACTACATTAGAAAAAAGAAATCAGAATTTCCATGTCAAAAAAGTTTCGGGACTGACAGCTTCCTCCTTCGATGTTCTCCACAGCTCCCTAAGGAAGCCCCTTAAACTGATCCTGTCTGCTGAAATAGTTAACTACAATAGATAATGGAGAACAAAGTAACATGAAAAATAATTAAATAAATCAGAATTCTGAAACTGAAATCTTCATTATTGAGTTGCTGGCAAGAACTTACATTATATTTAGTAGTGTTAGCAGTGTAGTGTCAGGTAGAAGTAAAACAACTTGGCAACAAATACATGCTGCATTTTTCATATGCTGCTTCATATGTTCTTAATTAAATCCCAATTACAGATATTTCAGAAAATTGTTTTGTAAGCTACTGAAAAACTGTGACTTGTCATTCATAGAAACAATAAAAACAAAATCACATCAGCCAAAGTATAACTGGAAAATAAAAGTAATTCATTATTTTACCTTCAGCCTTTTATGACCACCACTGCTATATAACAGCTTCATTGTTCTTCTCAATAGATTTGGATAAACATTGTTAATGTTGAACTGTATTGGACTTATTGACCATTTACTGTCACGTTCAGTAAAACCTCTGACAGTTTAAAGTAAGAAACATCAGAGGACTACTCAGCCATGTGCAGATCAATACTTATTTTAGTCACACTTACCTTAACTGTTTAAAGCATCCATGATTAAATGTCATCTCAAAATACATAGAAAATACTATTTTATTTTCAGATTAAGGAAATACGAGTCAACTAAAACATTCTTATTTTTAGTTTAATGGTCAAAAAAACTACAAAAAGGTAATCTTCTTATTTGTCACTGCTGCAAAACGGAAGAGATGCATTGGGTTGTACTGGGTTGTAACAAGCTGATGTGCAATTCAAACCAAAGCTATTGGAATCATTTTGATCAAATTGAAAAAGAAACATGTTTTGCTACTTCTGTCACAGAAGCTGATTGAATTCTTCTTTCAATTCCCCCAATAAGAAACCGGCTTTTTCATAGTGTCCTTATGTGGGGAGTTATGTACACAACTGGAATACATGAATACAACATCATGATATGCTCACAAGTGACAGAATAACCTATAATAGTAGACAGATAGATAAAAAAGTGCTACATTAGATAGATAGATAGATAGATAGATAGATAGATAGATAGATAGATAGATAGATAGATAGATAGATAGATAGATAGTGTTTGTTCCCAAAGGGTCAGAATAATTCATTTGGTAGAATATTAGTACAGAGTGAATAATTTCTGTTCCTGAGTTAACAAACATTAATCAGGATGATGTAACTTAACTCTCCAAGCAATTACATGGACAAATTCAGCCAGTGTATCAATAATTGGATAGCACATTTTAATTCTAATTGTAATGTGCTTTCTTTTTATACCATTACTCATTCACTCAGGAGTTTGCATACTCTAATTTGTTTGTATTAACTTTTAAAGAGCATGAAAAGTAAAAAAAAAAAGCTAATAGATGACAATATTTACCCTTTCATGAGATCAAATGACACTAATGATTGACTAACAGGCATAATGAAAATATAAATAAATACAGGTTTCAATCCCTCTGCCCAAAGAAATCTCAGTACTGTGCATTGTTCAACAATGATGCAGACCCGCAGCAGAGCTTCCATGTTCATTTGACCTTGGCTTCAAGTAGACTAACCGCAGAGTGCCGTGCCGCAATGAGCTACCCATAAGCCAACATGAACGTGTTGTATTGTGCAAGCTCCTATCCATCCATTTACTTTTTGATTTTCCCTCATGTATAGATAAGTGTGAATGTATATATAATGTTTCAGACATAGACATATTTTTTTTTGATTTACCCCTCTGTTCCATAATTTAAAATTACAAATCAAGTAATTCAGATGTGATTAAAGTGTGCATTGCAGACTATAATCTGAAGGTATTTGCATACATTTCTGTCCTACTATGTGGAAATGACACTTTTTATAATTTTTTTACTACTGTCCACTGCTGCTGAAATATGCTCAGACCCTTGCAATCCTAAATTAATTTTATTAACAAATACTTTTGTGAGCAGTAGGGGGTGCCACTGAGTCCCCAAACTCCAGACTCATAAGACCCAACACAACTGTGGCTTTAAATATAATACTTTTTAATCCACACAGGTCTAATAAGACAATTAGTCACGGCCAATATGCATATTAAATGCTCATTCTTTCAGTCTTTCTTCTCTCTCTTCTTCACTCCTCCAGTGAGTTTTGCTCCGTTCCACTCGACTCTGACTCACTGAGGTATCGCTGCGGGCTCCTTTTAAGATGAACTCAGGAATACTTCTGGTGGCACATCATGGCTTATTGGAAGCACTTCCAGGTTATACAGAAACCAGGGAGATCCTCCCCCAGCAGTGCACTCATCATGCATGGACCCCTACAGCGCTGTACTTCTATACTCCAATTCTTATGCTTGTGAGAAACACTGCCACCTATTAGTCTGGGGGACAAGCTGTTCCTGCCTTCCCATCTTATTAGTCCATTCTTTTATCTACAGTAGCATCCCAGTCAGGACAGGAGTTATAAGGAGTCCCAGCTAGGTAGTGTCCACAATATTCTTTCATTATGGCTTCCTGGCTTGACAAGAAATCTTTCACCATCTGGCTCGGATGCCAGCCCATCCTCCTGGGCTCCTACACTATATAAATAAAATAATAGTTTTCCTTATTCATCAGTCTATCCAGACTTTACATGATTAGCAAGTGCCACAAATGTAATTCCCAATTATTAATTTCTGGAATGGATTCATTATTCAAATATAAGATCATACTTACACAGTTTACACGCTGTTTACATGAGGGCCATAGCAATTAAGACTGTTACTCAAGCAAATGCAAGAATACAGTACAGATAAATGCTAGAAACTTTAAAGGTCTCGCATCCCTAACAGAACACACTGCGCTGTGGAAAAAGATAACTCAAAAGAACATATACAGCATTCATCATACAGCGGACCTGGGAGGTCTGAAGTCACAATTCCGTCATTTGCAACTTCCATGTGTGCATGCTACCGAAGTAAGAAAGTAAACATAGATGTTCACATGAAAGCAGCTCGTGTTCCAGCAACAAAGGCTAACAGTTGTATATTTCAGATCGAAGACAAAACAGAAGAGCAAGACAGGCACAAAAAGTATGTTGTCATATATAAACAAATATTTATATGCTTTTGGCAATGATAAACAGTACTATGTCCTCTTGGAAGCTGCAATTAAAAAAACTGCACAAAACAACGACTAAGCACAATCTACAAACAGTAGCACATACAGTATCAAGGTAACATTGGCTAGTCTGTTACTGTTCATTTTGGTAATGGTAAAGTTTACTTCTCAATATTCAGTATTATGGACTGAGGAGATTCATTTAAAGTAAATTGCAAATGAAATCTATAAAGTCAGACAAACTCAGACTTGAGAGACCAGGTCCAGGTTTGTGAGTAAAAATTCCAAGTTCTGATGTTTTCTTTGCGTAAGAGGTTGGAAATTACAAGTACCAAGTTTTAGTTGAATGCAGCCAAAGTAGCCAAGGAAAGGATGGAAATGCTTGTTTCAGTTCTGGAATGAAATATTACATTTGACTGAGTCTCAAAGTTAGATTGAAAGGGAGCTTTTATCTAGTATCTGAAAGCTTAGCTGATGTCTTTTCATATTAGAACATTAGAACACTCTAGACGAGAACAGGCCATTCAGCCTAACAAAGCTTGCCAGTCCTATCCACTTATTTCTTCCAAAAAAAACCATCAAGTCGAGTATTGAAAGTTCCTAAAGTCTTACTGTCTACCACACTACTTGGTAGCTTATTCCAAGTGTCTATCGTTCTTTGTGTAAAGAAAAACTTCCTAATGTTTGTGCGAAATTTACCCTTAACAAGTTTCCAACTGTGTCCCTGTGTTCTTGATGAAGTCATTTTAAAATAACAGTCTCGATCCACTGTACTAATTCCCTTCATAATTTTAAACACTTCAATCATATCACCTCTTAATCTTCTTTTGCTTAAACTGTAAAGACTCAGCTCTTTTAATCTTTCCTCATAATTCAACCCCTGTAGTCCTGGAATCAGCCATGTCACAATTCTCTGTCCTTTTTGTACCCTGGAGACCAAAACTGCACACAGTACTCCAGATGAGGTCTCACCAGTGCATTATAAAGGTTGAGCTATGTATTTTTGAGCTCATTTAATCTATTGTTGTGGAACACCTGAGCAAATTAGTCCTGATAAATTACAATTCTATTCACACATTTGATTATATATACAACTTGTAAAGATTCTAAACATTACTAGGCTTCGGCAACTCTAATTGCTGTGTCAGCACTCATGTACACTAACACAGTCAATTACATGTGTCCAATTTAAAGTCACTAAGTTAATGTGAATGGGAAATCTAAGTAAACTAAAAAGGACCGCAGACAGATGAAACTCCAGCCTGTCTTCTGCATCTGTGAGGCAGCAGTGGTGATAAATGTACACTGTGGAACCCCATGCATCCATTTATTAAACCTGTTTAATCTAGTTTTAGGGACATGTAAGCTTTCATATGCATATATGCCCACCAGCACACAATGCTATAGAGAAATATTAAACCATTCTTGCATATTTGTAGCAATAAACTTAAATTAATATCTTGTAAGGACTGATTACAGTGGACAAGGGTCATTTTGTGTCTGCAGACATACAGTAAAGTTGGTCTAGGGTACTCTCAACATAGCAGTTAATTGAAAATACAGAAACTGTAGAATTAATACATTTTAATAGAAGAAATGTGTTTATCATATTGTTTTCATTTGTGTTTTATATGTGTGATTTCTAAGCTTCACAGCCTTCGAGCTAAATCATTTGAAAACTGTATCCTCCTTTCAGTGTGGCAGCTTTTCATTTCCACTGACAGCAAAATTATTTGTCTGCTATTTAAGCAGTGTAAATGAATCTGCATGGTGCATGAAAAAAAAATCATTATCTTGGTTAGGCTTCCCCACGTTATGTGTACCATTTGCATATTGGTGCTGTGCAGAGGTGTCAGGCACTTAGTAAACGCACTGAAATGTTGTATGCATAAGAAGAAGGTCAAAAAAAGAAAATCTCATAAATAGGCACTCAAAACAAGGATAGAGCATTCTACTGAAGACTTCTTTAAAACACCACAAGCTCAAAGAGGAAAAAAATAAGCTAATGCACAGTTCATCACAAAGTGAACTTGTATATTCTGACCCCTTTAATTGAGGACTTTGTCTGTCAATAAATAGAAAACATATAAGCCCATTCCATCCATCGGCTATACCCACTTTGCCTACTTCACAGCAGCATCGGACTCAAGGCCAGATACACAATACATTCATTCACATACCCACACTTACTCATTCTAAGTGAGCTGAGAGTCACCCATAAACTTCAGTTGCTTGTCTTTGGGAATTATAGGGAATGTTGATAAAACTTACATAAGTTTCACGCAACTTCTGAAAATCCTTAATGTCTGGCAGAAGCAAGCAAGTCATTCATGATAATATCTTATAACATACATTAACAGGTTGAAACGATTGCAAATGAACATAACAAAGTTTCATAAATGTTATGCTTTGCTGTATGCAGTCATGGATTCACTCACATATTTTGTCTTTTACACAATACACACACACACTCAGAAAAAAATATATTTCTAACTAAAAATGTCTTTGCACAAAGATCATCTGCTCACATTAAATGCAAAGTTTAACTTCATCATCCACTTGTCCAGTTTGACCAGTAGGGGCATTGCAGCACCCCAAACCTTAGACACAACCATCTCGACACAAGTCCTGATACAATAAAAGGCATATTTTGATAAATTACCTTACAAAAAAGGCTTCTTTAATAAACACAATCACAGTTACAAAGCAACTGTTCTCCTTTTCTTTTCCTTATTTCTTCTACTCCTCCAGATCAGCTTTGTTTTTTTTCCTTCTGACTCCAACTCACATGGATGAAGTTGAATAGCTTCTTTAATGCTGAACCCGGTCGTCCTTTCAGTACTAGGGCATAGCTTGATGGAAGCATCAGAAGTCCTGCAAAGTAGAGATGATGGATCCCTTCAGCTCTCCATGGCGGCACCCAAAGAACCCAACAAGGACTATAGTTCCCAGAGTGCCTTGTGGGTGTCCATGGAAGTAGCATTACCCAGGGAGGCTGCCACATAGTATGTTAGGGGAGCATGTAATCCTGCCACATTGTCTTCCACTACTCTGGCCTCCCAGGCAGTTACCGTTCCTTGGTCTGAACTTGTTGGGATACCCGTGTACCCTGCAACACTGGCTTCTTCTGTCTTTCTTCTTGTTGTTTCTTCTTGTGCCATTGAACAGCTATCCTCCCATCCAGGTAAGGAACCTTGCCCCATCCCGGTTGGGACACTCACCCATGCATGCTGTTATCCACTGGAATTTGCTCTAACTTTCAATCACATCCTGAAATAAAGGATTTACAACTTTTGTTTGTAACACATGATACACTAAAGACTACATTTTACCAAAACCATGCATTCTTCTCTCTTTCCAGTGCTGGACAGGATGCTACATTCTCACTGAGCACTCTCATATTCACTCATGCCATGTCATTTGACATTTAAGGATTACTCTAGCATGCACAAACACAAAAAACAGACTACTGTGAGAAATCCCACATGAACTTCCAAGGGCTTGGAAAAGTGAGGCAGCAGTATTAATGACTGTGTCATCACAATGTTCTACAGCAAATTTATGATACTGTCCTTTATAGTGCAGACTCTACTTAAAAGTAGTTTAATATAATGTTTAATTTTCCAGATGTTTGATTATCCAGACCACTTTTGCAGTCAATTAGTTATGATAATTGCCAACTGGAGCTCATCAGATGATACCAATACATCATGCAAGTATGATTCCCCTTCCTACAACCTAGAAAATCTGTGTTCTCAACTATTAATTTATAACTGTTTTACAACATTATTGTGTTTCACTGATACATCTGCATAACAGTGGTCACTTCAACTTTTCATCTTTCCATCCATTTTCATTTAATATTGTATCCAATTTGCACTAATGGAGTCTAGAGCCTACTGTGGCACAGGAAGCAACCTTGGACTGAGCTCCAGACCAGTAAGGGGCATACTTATGAACTCATTCACATTCACTCACACACACACACAGTAGGGAAAATCTGGTGTTGAAGTTAATTCTAAAATATACCTGTCTGAGAAGAAGGGGATAATGGATAAATGATGATTGTGTAAGCATCTTGCAGACAGTGAATAGGGATGCATCCAGTTCAGGGTCCAGAAGAGCTTGAGCTTATTTGGGAAATCCCATCCTGGATGAAACAGCAGTCCTTCATAATGCTTTCTTAAGCATTGCTACATTCATGTTTTAACAGTGCATAGCAACTTTAACAATATTTATTTTACAGTTGAACACTTGTCACTTTCAAATAATGACATTGCTCTGTATTATAGAGCAAATTAAATTTTATACATTGTACATTTATCCATACACAAAACTGCTACACATACACCTACTCCTCATTATTAGAACTAGACCAGGCCACAAACGACTAAAAACTCTTACCCTGCAATACACAAATATATATATCCACACATACAGCATATGTTAAACAAATCACACACACAGTCACACTTGATTTTTCACCTTTAACAGACACAGACATTAACAACTTAGAAGCACCCCCCCAAACACATGCACACTGATTCTTCTCTGTTCAGAGTGGATACCCTGGCCCAGTATTATTGCAATGCCTGTTTCCTAGGCGACCACATCAGAGCTTGGGCGTTCCTAATGAGAGTCCCTGGAGTGTGGTGGCTGATTGCCATATATGAAATGAAGTCTCGGCTCTTTTTAGTGGCTAATGGGTGATTTTTCAGACCGAACAAGACGTTTAGAAGGGGAAAAAGGAAAACATGCAGTATTTTTTTTTCTGTTAACACAATGAAGTAGGGAATTCTTATGTAAACAGGAACACACAGGGTTTCTTCACACTTCTGTGTCGTGTGATTCCTTATTAGCTCCACTTACAGCCTGCGTGAGTGAGAATTTCCACTTTTCCTGACAGTACAGTTGTGTGAAAAGAAATTGCAGAATTCATTATTTTAAAGCTACAACATCTTCCAAGCCTTTTGCAGAGCACATTGAAATATTTGTGTCAATGTTTTAGTTAATCGCTTTATTGCTAGATAGATAGATAGATAGATAGATAGATAGATAGATAGATAGATAGATAGATAGATAGATAGATAAACATATAATGGCACCAATTTTAATTTTATTCTTTCCCTCACTACAACCTCCAGGGGGTCTAAATTGCCCCCTATAGCTGAGCCTGCCAATTTAATTACTTTGTTAATTCAGTGACTGTATATGTAAAACTCTTATACTTTATGTAAATTTTTTTAAAGGTATTTGTTTTAAAATGTATGTGTCTAAAATATGACTCCAATTGCTTTCCTGGGAGAAATAAAAATGTGCTTCAAAAATTATAACGTGTTGTTGCATTTAGTGTTTTTATAATAATATTTCTACTATGGGAAATTATGTTTTAAAAGTTTAGAAGAATATCTTCTGGTGTTAGTCTGACACAATCATTTTCAACACAACACACAAGCACATTTTATTTTATATAGTGCCTTTCTGTGGATATCACACCGTAGACAGGCAGTGTGGCACAGTGGTAAAGGCTTTGAACTTCAGACCCTGAGGTTGTGGGTTCAGACCCTGCCAATGACACTGTGTGACACTGAGCAAGTCACTTCACCCATCTGTGCTCCAACTGGAAAATGAATGTAACCAAGTGTATCTCAAATGTTGTAACTCACTTTGGATAAAGGCATTGGCCAAATAAATGTAAACATATGAAACTTTACACATGCACAATGTTATTTACATAAATATATATTTTTTTACAAATAAAGCATTGGTACTTTAAGTGCCATGCTCAGGATTACACAGTGAGGTACAGGCAAGGTAGACCTGATGACTTTCTGACTAATAGTCCAACTACTTATCCTGGTCACTGATGAACATGTCAGGAGAGACTGATCTTCACACACAGTGGTGACAAAAATATAACAAGTAAACAGCTTAACTTCTTCACTGGGCCTAAATAAACTATAGGATTTACATTACAAAATTTTACCTTCTCAAGCTTGGCTTGATGTGAGTCTATGTAGATGTCTGCCTGAATGTGCCCCATGATAGACTGGTACTCTGTTCAGGCTTGAATAATTGGTGCTCTGTTGGGTTAATACAGTAGGTGAATAATTTTCATTTCTGGATGTGAGCAAGAGTAAGCACTTTGTGGACTGGTGTCCTGTCCAAGTTTAGCTCCTGCCTTCTACCATGTCCTGCTGGGATAGACTCTAACTCCCTGAAATACCAAAATGGACTATGCATTCTTGGAAATGTAAAAATGTATGTGCTATAAAGTGATGCAATTTTTGTGTACTGGGATACAATCAAACACTGGTTGTCTTTGCCTAGTTCATTATTTCCTGCTCTAATGTTTGTTGTGATGATCATTTTTAGACTCATTTGCCTTCTAGCCATGCAGCCAGATTACTTGCTATCTAAAGCCGTCAGCAAGTGTGTGAGCCTTGCAGTTAGTGCCTGAGTGAACTTTGTGGGTGCTTCTGTGCGGCTTAGCCTGATCACTTTAGAGTAATTGCCTGGAGATTTCATCTCCCAACTGCATCGCCAGAATTTTAAACCCCTGTGATATGACTCATATTTCAGTTTACAGCACAACATGTTTACTAAGTGTGCCAAAGGGATTTCCCAAAATGTGAGGTTTTGTTTTTCTTAAATAAGCACAAAGTGTGTTTACTCTTAAAAATGCATTCAGTGTCTGAATTTTTCAACTTTGAAATTCAATATCAGCATTTGTTTTCTACTACTTATTTTAAGCATTTTTTTGTAGCTTGCTTTTTAATCTGTGATCATTTAGCCCACTGAGTTCATGCCTAAAATTTATAGAGTCAATTGCTTGCAATGCCAAGTGTATCTTATAGATCTGTGGAAAATCAGTGCCGCTCTGCATCATCAGGTCCAAAACTGCCTTTAGGAATCATACTGTTCACTTCTGTCGCCCACAGTCTTTGCGTAGCTCATGTCTGTGCAAATATATGCTTATTCTATACAACTGGCAAGGAGTGTTAGGACCACCTCTCATATGGTTAGTCATTTCTCAGTGACTCAGAGGCATCTCTTTCAAAAAATCATATTATAAGTTCAAAGTCCCCCACAGCCTGGAAATAAAACAGAGGCACAATCACTAATCATGTTGTCTGACTTTCCAAATCTTACATTTGAAAGCCATGAAGACACAACAGAACCTTTTTTTATCAAATTTCTACAGATATGTGCATACATTTCCTACAACACATCTGAAATGAAATGAATCAAGCACATTTGACAAATAATGGGTGAACAGATGAATGGGTTGATGGTTGATGTAATACCAAGTTTTTGCAGATGATTCAAAATGCAGCAGCATATCTTCCATTCAACCAATTCACTGGCTCCCTTCATATTTGTCTCTAGGAAGAAACTGATTTGTTGGGATATAAATTCTTTACAGTTCTTGTCTGCTAATAGAAGTGGGTTAAGATGCCATCTGCGAGATGAGTGTGTGGGGCATAATGATTTTAGCTCCAAGATCAGAAGGGCATGGCCGGAAATAACATTAGCATCGTACTTGCAAGATTTAATCGTAGGCAAGTAATTATTATCTATAAAGAAATAATCAATTCTTAAGCAGCAATGATGCACTGGTAAGTAGAAGGAATATGTTCTTGAGTTTGGGTTTAGAAACTTCCAGGGGTCTGATAGGTTGTGGTCAGTTAAAAACTGTGTAATTGTCTTTGCAGTGTTAGATGTCACCCAACCCGTGACAGGAGACCTATCTAAGAGTGGATTTAAAACACAATTAAAGTCCCCAGCCATTATAATTCTATGAGTGTTCACATTGGGAATGCATGCAAATACATTTTGCATGAATTCCCTATCATCAACATTGGGTGCATAAACATTTATCAAAATCACTTTACAGTTAAATAAATTGCCTGTGACAACCACATATCTCCCTTCAGGATCAGATACCACATCTGATACCACAAATGAGACTGTTCTATGTATGAGAATTCCCACACCTCTAGTTTTCTTTGTAAAGCTGGAATGGAACATTTGGCCAGTCCAGTCTATTTGCTGTCGGAACTAGTAATTGGGTCTCCTGTAAAAATACTATGTTAGATGAGAGAATGCTTTCTTTGTCTTTAATTCGTGACTCAGGCCTTTAATATTTCAACTCACAAAGTTAACTGTCCCATCATGGAGACATTGATTCTGAATCTTTGATGTCATTTTGTAGTCTTAACTGGAAGTGAGACACCTTTAACCTTAATTTCCAATTTTCCCACGAGTTATTGCCATGCAGCCTATTGTTACGTTGGTAGTTATAATTATAAGGATTAAAAGGAAAGATTAGATATAGCCTGCTCTCTTTCTCTCTCCCCCTTATCCCCCCCCCCATTTTGCTTCCCCACGTGAGGCTGGACCCCACTTCCCAAAGTCCCAGTCTTCTGACATACCTAGAGACAGAGCATGTCCAAAACAAAACAAGCCCCCCAGCAGCGGTGTCTGAGGATTAAAAAGCAGAGATATCTATTGCCGATAAAGTCTATACTATAGTCTATAATACTATAAGCATAAAATATAATTTTTAACAGTCTTGAAATATTAAGACAGTAAACCCAGGGAATGGTGTTAAAAAGTGGCCCTGAAGAAGCATAGTAAACCCTAATGCAATAATAACAATAACAATAAACCAAGGGTATGATGTTAAACAGTCTCCTTTAGAATAGTAAAAGAAAAAAATCTATTTGAATTTCTTCCACACATATGCTTATAATTGTAATTAAAACATAAACAAAAAGTGTCCAAGAAGAGAAAAGGATGTATAATTATGGTACTCGTATCGTTCCAAGCGGATCAGACAGCAGGTAATATCTTCTTGCCATGCCATGACAGGATGCGACTCACTATCGTTTTTCTTAATTCCTTTACTGCTTCCTCCTTGCTGGAGAAGATGTAATATTTGTCATGAATATCCACTTTCAGTTTGGCAGGATACAAGAGACCGTATCTGATATAAGCTTTCCGTAACCACTGTTTAATGTTGTAAAAAGCTGCACATTTAGCAGCTGTTGAGGTTGAGAAATCAGGGAAAATACGAATGTGCTTATTTTCAAATATAATCTCTTGTTTCTGTCTGAGAAGTGTCATTATATTAAGCTTAAATTGTAATCTCTTGAATTGGACAATTAGAGTCCTAGATTTAGAGGTATTTGATCCATGTATGCTATAAGCTGCCGCCTCATTTTAAAATGGCTCTTGCTGCATACAAGAACACAGGTTAAGTCCAGGTTTTCTACTCTGTTAGTGTCCTACAAGGTATCCAACTATGCAAGAAAGATCTCAATTTCTTTCTATATATTAGCACGTTTTTCAAAGCATGAAGAACCAACTTTATACTGTATGTAAAGAACCCTTCTCAGAGTGAAATGGTGCTTTATCAAGCAAAGATTCAACAAAGAACCATACATCCCAGTAAAGAAACATAAAATGCCATTAAAGATCCAGCATTCTTAAGACTGGATGCAGCTCTTAGCTGGTGGAACATGCTGGGTCACCTGAACTGCTAAATTCCTCTCTTGGCTTAAGAAGCTTTTGAAGACTGTCTTTTTGTGTAATTATCTTTCTAACTAAAATGGTTTTAATGACAGCTTCTTGTAACTTCAGAAAGAATACTAGTCTTGTGTTGTTCTGTTTGGTTTAAAGCTCTCCACTGATGATCAATTTTGTAATCTTTCGTATAACACTTGTTTCAAAACAGTCTGTCAGGATGAGTTTTACTTAATTATGTTGGCCTCATTTGTAAGCCACTTTGGATAAAAGTGTCTGCTAAGTGAGTGAATGAAAAAGTAAATGGAGTATAAACAACTAGTGCTCCATTCATTAAATCTGTGCGTAGATTAAATGAAACATTATTATATTCATAGGCATGTGCTGGGAATTCTCAAATGCTAATAACTAAAAATCTTATGTCCACACCTTGCAATCAGCATGAAGCAAAACAAGGTGTGAGCTAAGATGTGTGCGTATCCACAAAAAATAAGAACAAATGTAAGAAAAAAATAAAAACATACAATTAGTGTTGAAAATATTTGAAACTGTGTTGGATCTTCTACACTTCAAAAAGGAATTAAAATGACATGACAGTGTGAAGCAAATATGGTCACAACAAAAGGGAATAATTTATCCATCCATCAATCAGTTTCAACAGTTTCCAATCACCAGTTGCTGACATCTTGCATCCTCTCTCCAGGATTCTTAAGAAACTTACTACTCTAAGGTTGTGAAAATAAGCTACTTATGTTTTATTAACATAGAATTTATTTCTTGCATAAGTTAAAATGAATATGAATTTGACTTTGTCACAAATATTTAAAGAACCATAAGATGCGACCAAACCAACAACAAAGGAGAAAGTCAATCATTTTAGTTATTTTGGGACACTTAAGATATGTGTAGTCTTCAACTGTTATGAAATGCTCATAAAATTTCCCAAAAAATTCTGATATATACATATGATAAATAATTTCTTTTAATTGGGTTCAACTATATATAAAAGTTTTCCATTGTGTCCATGTTATTCATCCTTGACCACTCCCCTCCACACCGTTTGCCCAATCATTACACCTAATGCGCACATCCTCTCTCTGTATCACCCCGTGACACTCTTAGTGGTAACTTGCCCTTCAACGCAGTCGGTTATAATGGCAAGGCCGAAAAGCAAATTATCTATTTAAAACTGTTGAATTTATATTGCAATAGAAAAACAGCGGCAAGAGCTGATAGTGAATATCAAAAAAAACAAAAATGAACAAAAAAGAGCTGCATATAATAAAAATGAAGAACAAAAAGAATTGTCCAATAAAGAAGAAAGAGAAAAATACAATAAGAGAACAAAAATGCTATAATGCAATGTTTATAGAATGTATATTAGAGGATAAAGTAATTCATAATATTGTTTTTGACAAGGCGTCAATGTTAATTTTTATTTTCTTTTTATTACTTTTTTCTTCAAATTTTTTTACTTTTTACTACATTTTATTATTCATTGGTATTTAAAATAGACAGCTGTAGTGAAATACTCAAGTAGCTGATTTTCTATCTATAATCTATTGTGGTAGTTGACCCGGACACACACAGGCAGACACGTTCACGTCACCCACAACACGTTGAATCACCATCATGTATATACAAAAGTGCCACACAACCCGAAAGTCCCCAAAAGTCCTGGCCACCACACAATGCCTTCTCTTTCTTCAGGCTGCCTCTTTACTTCTTTCAGAGACCTCGTCCTCTTCCACCCGACTCAAGCCATCATATGAAGGGAGGCGGCCCCTTTTATAATCACCCGGACATGCTCCAGGTGTTTCCTGGTAATCTTCCACCGACACGCCCCAGTGTGGTGGAAGTGCCGGCTGTATCCCCGGAAGCACTCCGGATGTCCCTGCTCCTCTTCCCCCCAGCACTTCCGGGTGTTGCGGAAGTGCTGAGGTCCAGGGCTCCAAAGGCATAGAGGCGCCTCCTGACGGTGACCACAGGTCCCTACAGGGTTGAGCTTCAAAGCTCTGTACCCGTGGCCCCCAAAGATACCAGGGTGGTCACCCCCACATGGTCTGGGGGAGGCATAAGCCCTCCTCCGGACCTCCTGGGCGTCCCAGCCAGGTTGCCCTCCCAGCCATCTTTGGCAATATATATATTGTCTTGCTTCACTCGCCAACCCCCGTTTTTGTTTTTCCAGGTACACACTTTAAGATTTTTTGTTCTTTGAATTGTTGCTATTTCATTAGTTTCACTTTTATTTCAGAACTTCTGTAAAATCAATATTTGGAATCTTGCAGGTCCCAACATGCTGAATCTTTTCAATGAGGTCAGTGAGACATGTGTTTAATGACTTTGTACAATAAATCAGGATAGGTTTCTCTGTTTGGAATTTCAGCACAGACAAAATGATCAACATCATCAGCAGTTAATAATTTTTTGGCAAAGTAACCAATAAATGCATGTGAGGTAAACTCTGTTTTTGAAATTCTCTTGACTTAAACTTCAAAGCCTTACAATATTTATATACTTCTGACATATCACCTATGTTCATGTATTCAATCTCTATTCGCCTTTTCGTTATTTCTCAGAGTAATAATTTCTCTTTCTTTGCGCTAATGCGATATTTACTTTCTTTATTTTGACACTGTCGTTTTTTTCTGCTTGCATATTCTGTATCTTACTCTGCATGTGTTCTGCGCATATGTTTTTTTGAGTCTTTTGAATTCCAGTTTTCATTATCTCTAACCTGCTCTGCATGTGTTTGGCCCCCTTGTTTTTTAACCTCTTTATGACATTTTACTTTGTTTTCTACTCTTTGTCTTTTATTTCTGACTTCGCTTTATCCTGCTTTTTTTTTTTAATATCGCCTGGTCCGTGGTGATTATTTTCCCTTTTTTCAAATAATAATTTCTGTTTGCGCTCCTGCGATCTTTACTTTCTTTTTTTTATACTTTCTAATTTTCCTACTTTCATATTCTTTAACTTTCTCCACATGTATATCGCACCAATGTTTTGTTTTTTTTGAGCCTTTCGAATTCCACTGCTTTCATAATCTCTAACCTGCTCTGCAATGTCCGGATTGGATGTGCTTTTTTTCTTGTTCCGGGCTGATAATTACTTTCCTTATTTTCTGAATTTGCACCTAGATTATTATTTTTCTTTTTTGTCTCTCCAACGCTTTTGAGCCTGTTTTCTTTGTGCTGCTTTCTTCATCGCTTAGCCGTCTACGTTTCATTTATAACGTATTGTCCTTATATGCTTTATATGTGCTGAGAGCCCTGGATCTGTGTGTGCTCAAAGCCAAAACACGACAGTGTGTGACTGAGTGTGTTCCTCCCTGTGCTTTTATTTGGTTGTAAGTAGGGCGTATCTTGCAAGAATCGCATGTTCTACATCATTGTGAGATGGTCATGGGTCAATCTCTTGGCACAAAGTCTCATGTTTAAGGTCCCCGCGAGACACTCCGTGGCTGATCTCTTTAGTCTCACAGGTCTTTTAAGTGTCTTCTGTGATCTTATAAGATCACGTATCGTTGCCCTACTGTTTCTCTTCAGGATTTGTTTTTATAATAGAGAGATATGTGACGATACAGGTTCTGCTCCAGGCTCCCGTCTCCAGTTTGGGAGCTCTTGAATCCGACACCATCGATAATGTAACCGGATGAGCTGGACAGTGAGCACATCAACAACAAATCAAGGGGATGGTGCAAACTGTGCAAAGTGCTGTTATTTAAAACAAAACCAAAAACAAAGTTTTCAAGAACAAGTGCAATGCAAAAAGTTCAGTAAATAAATAATTCATTAAAAACAAGTGAAAAATGTGGAGGTTAAAATCATATAAATAGATCCTTTTAAAATGAGGTTAAAACAATGGCTGGAAGCAGTCCTTTTAAAAACAAACCCGGTGCCTTCTTTCTACTGGTGACTTCCCTGCTTCTCCCATCCAGGCTATACACCAGGGGAGTCACCCTACCTGCAGCTGACCTTCTCTGCCTTCTGCTGATCTGTTTGTCTTTCTGATCCCCGGTTCCTATGGGTTCCACCAGACTGTGACTTGCGCTCCCCAGCAACCAGGGCGCTCACGCTGGGGCTTTCACTTCCCATGTCCCAGACTCCCGCGTCCATATGTGGCAAGTCAACCTCCTTCCAGTTACTCCTGCTCCTCACTAATGCACAGTAAGACCACTACCGACTGGGTGCTGGCCAAACACTCGGTTAGGGCTCACTGCCCAACTGCCTTCTTTCTTATAGTGAACCCGCTCTTGCTCACTCGCTCGTTCCCTTACGCACGGCTCCTTTCCTTCCTTTCGCCTCGCACTTCGCCTATATATTATGGGGACATGGCTCAGGTGTGGTGATTAGCAGCTCCTTACATCAATTACAGATGCGGACAACTACTCACCTGTGCACTTAAGCGAGGACCGCCCGCATCACGAAGCTCCTGGGAACAGCTCCGGCCACACTACCACACCCCCTCTTTAAGTGCGGCTATTATTTAAAAACTGGCCTTTTTAATCTAAGCTGTGGACCCGCTATACTACAACATATAGTACGAGAGAGAGACATGAAGGAAAACCTCATACAATTAAATGAAAAAGAAAACATGCTGTACAAATGGCATTAAAAAAAACAGTTCCAGAGAGGAGTCTGACAGAGATTGTCAAAGATGGTGATGTCTTTGATTTTAAGTACTTCCAGGTGGAAGAGGGAGGTCCAGGTGAGTCCACACCGGAAGTAGCATCCATGTAGGAGCAGGTCTGTATGGCTGTAAATTCAAAAGGATCTTTTCCCTGAGATGAGTTCTATCTAACATTATTAATTGAATATTATACTAACATTTCCCTCACCTCTCTAAACCAGCTCCTTCAGGGGTCAATATTAGGTTTGCCATGTATAAAGATGTCTGTCACTTTCTGAAAAATATTATTTCTAAAATAGATTAAGAGCTATTTCATCTGCCATAATATTAAATATCTGAAAAATGTTTTGATTAATCTTTCATTGCCAGTGCTATATTAAATGTGCGTCCTTTTCTTTTAAACTCTTATGTAGAAGGTATTTAGTGCTGTGTTTCGGTATAAAATAATCGTGTACTAGCCATTCACCTGTCAATCAGTCAAATTAAAAAGATGAGACATTATAAAGAAGTAGAGCAACTTTAACATTTTAACAAATCATGTCCTCAATATTCTTTCATTTTGTTCCTTTTTTCAGCTCTTTGTCATCGATAATGGAGCAGACGACTGGCGCATCGCTATGACCTATGAGCGGATTTTCTATATTACACTGGAGCTGCTGGTCTGTGCTGTGCATCCAATTCCTGGACAATACAAATTCCAGTGGAAGGCAAGGCTGGCATTCTCTTACACTCCATCCCACGCCGAGGCTGATGTGGACATCATCCTATCCATCCCCATGTTCCTACGACTGTACCTCATTGCTCGGGTCATGCTTCTGCACAGCAAGCTGTTTACAGATGCTTCCTCACGCAGCATTGGTGCCCTCAACAAGATCAACTTCAACACACGCTTTGTTATGAAGACACTGATGACCATCTGCCCAGGCACTGTGCTGTTGGTCTTCAGCATTTCGCTGTGGATTATTGCAGCTTGGACAGTGCGGGTTTGTGAGAGGTGCGCAGGCAAGACAGATCTCTTCACAATATGTTTTTATGTGTAGAGGAATTAGATGCAGGCATTGCAGAAAAGGTTCTGATAAAAATCACTGATTTAATCTGAAAATTATTGAAAATATTTTAAAAGGGTTGTGTGTCAATGCTATTTATTCCTGCCCACTCCAAATCTCAGAAAGTCAATCTAAGGGAAAAACATTAAACACTAAATGAATACCTTACAAATAAGCACTAAACATAAAGTGGGTAAGCCCATTCATTTATTAAATTTACATCTGGCATTATTTCTGCTGAGCTGGTCTAGATACCTTCCTGTATTAGGTACAAGATGAAGCTTCCACACAGTTCCAAAATACACATATTAATTCATAACTAAACAATTGAAATGATCCTATGGCAACAAGAGATGTGAGGTTTGTGGCATCTATTGATCTGATATAACAATACAGAACCAGACTGTCTATAGTTCCTACTGCGCATTTTGTAATGAGCAGAGACTTATGGACTTACATTTTTAAAACATGTTGGACATAGTAGATAGATAGATAGATAGATAGATAGATAGATAGATAGATAGATAGATAGATAGATAGATAGATACTTTATTAATCCCAAGGGGAAATTCACATAATCCAGCAGCAGTATACTGATACAGAAAACAATATTAAATTAAATTGTAATAAAAATGCATGTAAAAGCAGACAATAACCTTGAGTAATGTTAGCATTTACTACCCCGGATGGAATTGAAGAGTCGCCACAATGTCTTCCGAAAACATATGTTTCTATCTTAGGTATTGGGTCCAGCAAGAAACATTAATTCCAGGTTTAATGTTGGGAAATGCCCTGTTGAAATGAAGTTCAATATATACATTTGCCTGAAAGCCACAGTGGCTGCAAAATAACAAAAACAAAAACAGTCCCAACTCAAATAATAATTTTATACTTAGCTTGCATTGAGTAATCATTCTATATGCGACCTACACCAACAGAATGAATATAGCTGCAATGGTTTGGATGCACTCTTTTCTTCTGTCATTCTCACTTAGCTATGGTGGTCTCACTGCTCCAGTCATATCTTTTCCAGGTGCTTTTGAAGCATGTAGATGTTTGAAAGGTGGATGGTTATGGAGGGTGGCAATTCAAAAGTCCCAGGACTGAGTAGGTCAGTGGTTGTTGTGCTCCAATGTATAGTTAGTTGTGCTTGAAAGTTTGTGAACCATTTAGAATTTTCTATATTTCTGCATAAATATGACCTAAAACATCATCAGATTTTCACTCGAGTCCTAAAAGTAGATAAAGAGAAACCAGTTAAAGAAATGAGACAAAAATATTATACTTGGTCATTTATTTATTGAGGAAAATGATCAAATATTACATATTTGTGAGTGGCAAAAGTATGTGAACCTCTAGATTAGCAGTTAGTTTGAAGGTGAAATTAGAGTCAGGTGTTTTCAATCAAGGTGTGAGAGGGCACCCTGTGTTATTTAAAGAACAGGGACCTATCAAAGTCTGCTCTTCACAACACATATTTGTGGAAGTGTATTATGCCACGATCAAAGGAGATTTCTGAGGACCTCAGAAAAAGAGTTGTTGATCAGGCTGGAAAAGGTTACAAAACCATCTCTAAAGAGTTTGGACTCCACCAATCCACAGTCAGACAGATTGTGTACAAATGGAGGAAATTCAAGACCATTGTTACCCTCCCCAGGAGTGGTTGACCAACAAAGATCACTCCAAGAGCAAGGAGTGTAATAGTCAGCGAGGTCACAAAGGACCCCTGGGTAACTTCTAAGCAACTGAAGGCCTCTCTCACATTTACTAATGTTCATGTTCATGAGTCCACCATCAGGAGAACACTGAACAATAATGGTGTGCATGGCAGGGTTGCAAGGAGAAAGCCACTGCTCTCAAAAAAAAAAACATTGCTGCTCGTCTGCAGTTTACTAAAGATCACATGGACAAACCAGAAGGCTATTGGAAGAATGTTTTGTGGATGGATGAGACCAAAATAGAACTTTTTGGTTTAAATGAAAAGAGTTATGTGTGGAGAAAGGAAAACACTGCATTCCAGCATAAGAACCTTATCCCATCTGTGAAACATGGTGGTGGTAGTATCATGGTTTGGGCCTGTTTTGCTGCATCTGGGCCAGGACGGCTTGCCTTCATTGATGGAACGATGAATTCTGAATTATATCAGAGAATTCTAAAGGAAAACGTCAGGACATCTGTCCATGAACTGAATCTCAAGAGAAGGTGGGTCATGCAGCAAGAAAATGAACCTAAGCACACAAGTCGTTCTACCAAAGAATGGTTACAGAAGAATAAAGTTAATGTTTTGGAATGGCCAAGTCAAAGTCCTGACCTTAATCCAATCGAAATGTTGTGGAAGGACCTGAAGCGAGCAGTTAATGTGAGGAAACCCACCAACATCCCAGAGTTGAAGCTGTTCTGTACGGAGGAATGGAAAAGTTACCGGAAACGTTTAGTTGCAGTTATTGCTGCAAAGGGGGGGTCACACCAGATACTGAAAGCAAAGGTTCACATACTTTTGCCACTCACAAATATGTAATATTCGATCATTTTCCTTAATAAATAAATGACCAAGTATAATATTTTTGTCTCATCTGTTTAACTGGCTTCTCTTTATGTACTTTTAGGACTTGAGTGAAAATCTGATGATGTTTTAGGTCATATTTATGCAGAAATATAGAACATTCTAAAGGGTTCACAAACTTTCAAGCACAACTGTATCTGGGGTTGAACAGTTGGAGGAATCACAAGTGTCAGAGCATGGTAATGCTTTTTATAAGTTTAAGATAACATTGTTTTGGCACACTTCACCAATCATTGTCATTGTCATTGTTTCTTAGTGTTTCTCCTGGTTCAGCCTAAGAAATCCTTTCACCAGTCTGATACAGCATAATAGTGAAAACACAAGGTTGGAATGTATAATGTACAGGGTGGGCCATTTATATGGATACACCTGAATAAAATGGGAATGGTTGATGATATTAACTTCCTGTTTGTGGCACATTAGTATATGTGAGGGGGAAAACTTTTCAAGATGGGTGGTGACCATGGTGGCCATTTTAAAGTCAGCCATTTTGGGTCCAACTTTTGTTTTTTCAATAGGAAGAGGGTCATGTGACACATCAAACTTATTGGGAATTTCACAAGAAAAACAATGGTGTGCTTGGTTTTAACGTAACTTTATTCTTTCATGAGTTATTTACAAGTTTCTCTTTGTTTACAGCCATTGACATGTCGCAGAGGTTAACACGTGAGGAGCGGATAGAAATTGTGTTGATGTCTGGTGAACGCAGTAACCGGGTCATTGCAGCAGATTTCAATGCAAGACACCCTACAAGACCACCCATCTCCCATGCTACAGTTAGCAAACTGCTTGCTAAGTTTCGTGAAACTGGTTCAGTGTTGGATTTGCCAAAATGTGGACGCATGAAAACTGTCACTAATGGAGAAACATCAGTGGCTGTCCTAGCTTCATTCAGCAAGAGCCCACAGCATGGCACTCACCGCATGTCACTGGAGAGTGGCATTAGTCGAACATCCCTTCGGCGGATATTAGCTACTCACAAATGGCACCCTTACAAACTCCAGCTACTGCAGCATCTCAACGAGGATGACCCAGATCGGCGCACTGAATTTGCAGAATGGGCAAAACAAAATTGGAACAGGACCCTCAGTTTACGCAGAAGATTTTGTTCAGTGATGAGGCAAACTTTTATGTGAATGGTGAAGTTAACAAACAAAACCACCGCTATTGGTCTGACACTAACCCACATTGGATAGATCCCTCCAAGACTGTTGGAACAAAAAATTGATGGTATGGTGTGTTATATGGGGTACAAAGATAGTGGGGCCATTCTTCATCAATGGAAACCTCAAGGCCACTGGATATGCGAAATTGCTACATGATGATGTGTTTCCCTCTTTATGCACTGAAGCTGGCACGTTCCCTGAGTTTTTCCAGCAAGATGGTGCACCACCACATTATGGGTGTCAGGTCCGAGCATTCCTAGATGAACAGTTTCCTGGAAAGTGGATTGGTCGTGGGGCCAGTTGAATGGCCCCAAGGTCTCCGATCTGACCCCTTAGACTTTTATCTTTGGGGTCATCTGAAGGCAATTGTCTATGCTGTGAAGATACGAGATGTGCAGCACCTGAAACTACGGATACTGGATGCCTGTGCTGGCATTTCTCCTGCGGTGTTGCTATCAGTGTGTGAAGAGTGGGAGAAGAGGGTTGCATTGACAATCCAACACAATGGGCAGCACATTGAACACATTTTATAAGTGGTCAGAAACTTGTAAATAACTCATGAAAGAATAAAGTTACATTAAAACCAAGCACACCATTGTTTTTCTTGTGAAATTCCCAATAAGTTTGATGTGTCACATGACCCTCTTCCTATTGAAAAAACAAAAGTTGGATCCAAAATGGCCGACATCAAAATGGCCACCATGGTCACCACCCATCTTAAAAAGTTTTCCCCCTCACATATACTAATGTGCCACAAAAAGGAAGTTAATATCACCAACCATTCCCAATTTATTAAGGTGTATCCATATAAATGGCCCACCCTGTATAACATATAAAAAGGACAAGCAAACAATATAACAGGATAATAATAATTAGAAATGAAACATACATTGTATATGAAAGAATAATATTATGTAAGCAGGTTATATACATTGTATGATTACAAAGCTTGTTAAATGCAAAGACACAAGTGACATACTGAATACTGATTGAACTTTACTGTACACTCTCATACATACTTACTGCTACTCAGTGCTGTAAAATCAAAATAACAAAAATGATAAAAACAGATACAGGAAGAATGTGGAAGGAGCAAGACATCATGAGGCAGCAGCACTAATCACCACAGCACTGTGTCATACCACAGTCAGCTCAACATAAAACAAAGACAATTTACTTCAGTTTAGTTTGTCATTTCCTCTTCATCTAACCTTTAAAGTAAGACACTGCTGAGAATACCCCTAGGGTGCTACCTTCAGCGGCACTACTAGGTATTTTGTTTAATGTTATCTATAGTAATCTAGGTAAAGAAATGCTGTACGTTTTTAAACTTTCTGCAAACGTGTCCAACTTAAATCTCTGACATTGCCACTGAATAACTGGTTTTAAGGTAATCATTGGAAGTCACCTAATTAACTGCATTCCAATTTTCACATTTTTAAAGTCTCCTCTTGGTCCTTGTTTGCGTAAAATAAAAAGGTTAATTTCTGCCAATCTTTAATCATAGTCTACTCCAGTCAGCCTGGAAATTAATCTATTAGTTCTTTTCTAGTTGCACGATAATCCAGGTGCCATCTGACAGGTAAAAAAAAATGATAGAAATGTTTTACTCATCTGGCTAAGCTACTTGTTTTTCTTGCTGTTTTAGGATGATTATATAGATTGCAAGGCTGGGGCCTTTATGATGGCTCCCAGTGTGAAGGGTTTGTCACCGTGCAGTGTGAATGGCTATTAGTGTGCCAATTACAAATGGTGCACACGAAAGAAATTTAAAAAATGTATTCAAAGATCTACTGCTAGGTAAAGTGAATGCTTTCTAATATTTATGTGTGATTTACTTTTAAACAGGATGTGCATCTTCCCTTGTTTTTTTGATGTAAAACTTGTTCTAAAGTAATAGCTCACTCCCACCGTATTTTTCCTTTCATAATATAACATACTTCTCTCATGTCTCATCCTGATGTTTAATTGTTTAACCTAAAAAATAGTCAACTGCTTCAATCTTTCTGCTTATGTCATATATTGAATTTCAGAGATTAGCCTTGTCGATCCTAAGTAAGACTTTCTGTAGTGCATTTAAGTCCTTCGAATAAAGCAGAACGCAGGTTTCTAAATATAATTTCATAAGTGCAAAAAACATTATTGAAGCCTTCCAGGTTTGAGGCATGTGACTGACATTGTGCAAGAAAAATTACTTATTTTTCAGTGTATGCATGGAGGGTTAGGGGTAAGCGGCGGTGCTGCATAGAATGAAATACTTTGCATATAGTGCATAAGACACTTTTATATACAGCTTCGATAAAGAAACTTTAGAAAATGACACTCAGCAGATACTAAAGTCATTTTGGGAAATTGATGGTCTATGATGAACTCACAAGTAGAAGGACCTGGTATTGAGCAAAAGTTCAGCTTGGACCAAATGGCCTCTCTTTAGAAATTCTGCAAAATCTATGAAATCTACTTTTCATCAAGATTTGACATACATAAAAAAAACTTTTGTGATTTATGAACTTAGAGCAAAATAGGCCCAAATGCCAAAGTGGATTGATCATTAACATTCACAGCTACATGATGTCTATAATTGAGGACTAGGTGTGGCTGTTTCATTGTGTTAGTCATTTGTACTCCCCCCATTATGTAGAAGATGAATTTAGGCAGGTCTTATTAGGCATGTAAATCAAAGCCTCTGTTACATGTCAATGCAATTTTGCACTGCCTTATCAGAAAACTTTAATTCTGAGCCAAGTCTAATATTGGTTACATTTCGACTGGCCCTATCAGTTATAATTTATTGTGCCCTAGTGATTGATTGATGAGAGAGGTTAAATCAAGTGAAAAGAACAGACGAAACAATAAACAAAATGAGAACTATTTAACTCATTAAATTGCTTCAAGTATATTGAGATTGCTGTAATCAACAAATAAAATTTGATATGTGACTATGCTTAAGTTCTCTTTCAGATATAGTCCAGAAAATAATATTTACCTTCATTCTTTCCTTTCTTCTCACTCATTCAAATTTGATGCTTTCTAGTGTGGAAAGACTTAGGAAATAGGTCTGGGTTAGGTTATCAAGCTTAAAATCTGCCTTTTACCATACACTTGAATGAAATTTGTCACCTCGGAAATTATTTATCTTTACCAATCAATTTTGACATCTCCTCTAATTAATCTAATCCCATTATTTCTTTAAAAATTATGAATTGCAAAAACTAGCTTAATAGGAAGCAAATGTGACCTCAAAGTAGACAGATGAATGTTCTACAAGTAAAATACGCAATGTGAAGACCAGCCCGGCCACAGCCAGACAGACACCGAATGTCCCGAATATACACAAGCTTTATTTTAAGTAACACAAACCCACAGTGCACAATTTGCCACAATAATGCTCTCAGTCCCTTTTCTCTCTCTTTTCCTTTCCAACTCCTCTTCGGCTGCATCCTCCTCCTCCTGACTCAGGCTCCTGATTTCTCCCTCCTAACTCTGGCCCTGAGTGGAGCACAGCGGCCTCCTTTATACTGCAACCGGAAGTGCTGTCCAGGCACCCTCTGGCGGTGGCCAGATCCCCACACAAGGCTGAGCATCCCGGCTCCTTGGCCCCCATGCAACCAAGGAAAGCTGCCCTCTCATATTCCGGGGAAAATGTTGCCCCTCTCCTGGTCCTTCCCTTCTCCCGGCATCCCGGTGGGGCAATGTCCCCGGACATCTGTCACAGCAGACAACATGAACTGTAATTATTGCATGTATCATATATTTTTGTCTGCTATAAAGTCATACATGTTGCCTGTTAAGAAGTTTTGGATTATTAATGCCAACAGGTGAAGTATATAATTTGACAGTTTAAATTATTGTTTTTACAAAATTGTCACTGACAGTACTGCTAAAGGCAATAACCAGTCTCGGTACAAATACGCAGCGTAAAAACTTGTGAAAATTGACCTAATTTAAACTTTTTATAAATGAACATTGTGGCCGGGTGTAGTCACGACACCTCCACAAAAAAGAAAATATGGGAAGCCAACGAGGTCATTCCATTTAATGTTCGTAAGTCCAATAAAAATAAATGCCCTTTGGGTGCACTTACCCTCCAAAGACTTGAAAAGAAATAAAATAAATCGGCTGGTTAGCCTCTGGTGCTCGGTCAGTTTCTCAGTATCCAGTGGGTAGCTTTTGCCAAAAGTGACGCTCCTTCCAGGAACCTTGGGCTTTTATGGAGAGTGAACCATAACGGGTAGATTCACTGGGCAGTTTCTTGGTTGTGTGAAGACAGATGAAAATGTTAGTTATGGTGCCCCCTCTTGTCCCAGAGTATTATTACATACCTCGACAGAGCCTGTATGGAAATCCTCCAATGCACATGTTTGATCATGTGTGACAACATTAATAAACAAAAATCAAATCATGCCAGAAAACATTTTAAATTTCAAATCATGTTATCACAGAAAATTTAGAATATGAGCTTATCACAGAGCATCAAACATGCTTAATCCAATTCAGGGGACAGAAGCCTATTGAGCAACACGGCAGTGCAATGCAGAAAACAGCCCTAGACAAGGTCAGAGTCCATCACAAGGCCCACTCAAATGTATACCCACACTGACCAGGTATCCTAACCTGAACATGTTTGAGATGTGTGAAGAATACCAGAGTAAAAGAAGTTATAAATTCTACACTGATATAACCAGGTACCTGACTCAAACTCAGAACATTGTATCCTTAATACAATCTGACTACTACACCCAACACATCAACCAAACTCAGAGAGCAGTGTTGAAAATGTTGGTGCAAACAGTCATTGTTGTTTGGTACCATACTATCCACAAAAATGGACAGGGAATAGAATATTTAAAAAATATTTGCTATCTCTTACCCTACGTGTACCTTCAGCGTTTTTCCTCTGTATCTGCATGTGTGAAAGTCCCTTAGCTGGTACTCTCTTTCTCAAGCGTGTTCCTGAAAAGCCTAGTGCTCAGACTCTTTCATTATTTTCGAGGCACCTTTCTTACCTCCTGTCTGTATGTTATTTTTGCCACCTTTGAAGTTATCTCTCTCATTACTCATGCACCTTTACTCTTCCTTGTGTGTCTCACACTCGCACCTCTAGTAGTTGTGTTTTCCCAAATTTACCAAAGTTCTCCAGCTCTTAGTTTGCTCCATAGGATGATTCAAGCACCAGTGTGATGCATGTTCAAATAATTCCACAGACCAAAAATCTTTGTTTAAAAGGTTTTAGTAAAATTTCGAGGCAAAATAGTTCACACAAAAATTGATTCAAAATTGGTATTAAAGAAAAGAAAACTTCTGTTTAAGGCTTATATATCTTGTTCTACTCTTTAAGTTTAGTCATACAGTCATGCTTGAGGCACGTTAAGCAAGTTAAACACGTCAGACCATGTTAATCATGGTCAGAAAACTGTATGCCATCTTCTACTCTATTCACAATCATATCTAAAAGTCCATGCTAGCAGTAGGACTATTTCCACACTGGGATAATGAATACTCTTCTACAAATATAGCCAAGAAAGTTCTATCTCATGTAAACTTTCATGGGGTAAGAGGCTATACAATATTCTAGGCAGTTATAAGAAGTCAAGTAAAATGATACCTTTTATTGGTTATCTAAAAAAAATTACAATATGCAAGCTTTCGAGGCAACTCAGGCCCCTTCTTCAGGCAAGATCTGAAGAAAGGGCCTGAGTTGCCTCGAAAGCTTGCATATTGTAATCCTTTTTAGTTAGCCAATAAACAGGTATCATTTTACTTGACTTCGCACTACATTCATAATGGCTAACACGGTTCAACACCCTAGTACTATTGGCAGTTATAAGAAACTGATGTCCTACAGAAATTAAGCAAACACTTATATGAATTTAACATTAACTTTCTAAGACTAGCTCTTACACGTCCTCTTTCATCGTGTCACCAAATCCAAACTGACACTACTAAAGCTAAACTGACCAATCCGATTGCTCATAGGAACTGACCTTAGTGTTTTATTATAAGTAGATATTGTAGTATTGGGCAGTACTTCTGAAAACATGTATATTTTTTATTCAAAAGAAGGATATTGTACCATTGTGTCTTCACCATGGTTATTTTACATTGAACCATCATCTGCCCAATATATAAACTAGTGACACAACCACTAAATTCCTCTACTAAACAATGACATGTCATGTGCATTATAAAGGTTTGGTATTGTAAACTGTGTGTCACTCTGGTCCAGAATAGTTACCAAAATATATATACATTTCGAAAATCTGAAGGAAGGGACAATAAAACTGAGTGACATAAAATCTAAAATTAACAAATATATTACAAACATTCTATTGACCACCAATTCCACATCTCTAGTACAACAGATATTAGTCACCTCAGCTCATCATCTTAGTCTACTCTGAAACATTCCTAGAAAGTGGCAGAGATTCATATTTTATTTTTGGATTAACTTCTGGGACAAAGCTGTAGCTGCTAGTAAGGTCAGTGGATGCTTCTTCACTTAAATAACAAGCAGATTTCCACTGTTTCCCTACTGAGACTCGTGAGTACCTGGAGCACTAGAGCTAGTGCTTTGCTAATCTCCTACAGCACATCCTTTAGTTTAGCATTAGCACAGCCTTTCCTTCTACTTCACCGGCTATACACTGTAGGGATGCTGCCACAGCCATATCACCTTATTAACTCAAGTGACCACTTCAGTAAGACTGCTGTTGACTTTATTGTCTGATTGCCCCTGTAATTTCTGTTCTACCCTGGCACATTTATACCAGCTTGGCATGAAAGTATTGTTATATCTCATGTTAGATATTTTTAACAGAAATAAGATGAAGGAAGCCTTTTGCCAGTAGCAAAGAAATTCTGCTAGCAGGTGTTGAGTTAAATTTCATTGTATTTATCAGAGGCTACAGATATTTTACTAATAAAAGAAATAAGTACCTCTCACTAAAACCCTCTAAGCACTTCTGCACATCATTAAAAAGACACTTTTAGCCTCTATATTACAAAGTCTATCACAGGATGCCTAAAACAACGCTAACCCCCTAGGTAGGCCTTTGAGACACTTATTTGCTTCCCAGTGCTTTCATTTCATTGGAAAGTTGCTCACACTTGACTTTGATAAGACATAATAAGCCTCATGATTACCAGACTGCTAGCTATATGTTGCCAATTACAATCTAATTAGAATATGCACACCATTAGCAGGGCAATGTGCAGTCACGTAATAAGCCCAAGAAACACTGTACATGTGCTGAACAGTAATTTAATACAATATGTGACATGCAAAGGCTGTTTCCTTATCAGACATGCCATTAACTACTGTACTTGGTTAATTAATTTGCTTTAAAATAACAGAAAAACGTAGAGGCTCCCATTTTGTACTTTATGGCATCTGCAGTATGGTAAATTTATCTTGTACTGTGTTTTAAATTGGGACACGTGGGTAATTTCTAAGAAGATGTGAAACAAGAAAAGTCTTGTCATAAAAAAATACTGGGGTTTTAGGCATTCAACATGTCAACATTTTTCTCAATACATATGTTTCCAATCCAGTTAGGTACATGAAAGTTTGGTATTACCTCAATAAAATGATACAGCCAAAGAAATAATTTCATTTCATAAAATAGTTATGTGCAATTAAATGAAGACACAGGACAAAAGTAATACTTGCTGGAGAAGCTCTTGTTTGCAATTACAGCTTCAAGATGCTTCATATACGAAGATCACCGTGACAGTGATCACAAACAGTCTTTATGTTGAAGATTCCTGGTGGCCCACTGGTGAATCTTGATTATCATTTTCTTTCACAAATGTTCTATTGGGTTTAAGTCTGATGATTGGCAATTTCAACTCTGAGAGACACCTTTACCGTTTTTTTAGGATCATTGTCCTGCCTGACAGTCCAACTGTGTCTCACCCTAAATGTCCTTGTGATGGGCAACAGACTCTTCTCAAGGAATTTCCCGGTACATAGCTCCATTCATCTTCCTTTCGATAACATAGTATCTCCCATGAGAATTAAAACAGCCCCTTACCATGATGCTTCCACATCTGAACTTTAGACTGTAGATATGGTATTTTTAGGGTCACAGGCAGAGCCATATAATATCATATTTCTGCTGAAAACTGATTTTTATCTTATCTGATCACACTAAATTCTCAGGCTCTACAGGCTCCTCCAAATGTTATGTAGCAAACTTCAAATGAGTTACAACATGCCTTTATTCAGTAATGGAGTCATTGAAGGTGATCACACATGGAGACCTCAGCAGTGGAGAGCAATGCCCATTTTTTCTCTATGATGACTGTACCGGCAGCTTTCAGTTCTTTCTGGATCTCTTTTCGAGTTGTCCCTGGCTTGTGGATTACTCTTCTGACTAACCTTCTCACTGCCCGGTCAGAATTCTTGTGAGGAGTCCTTGTGTGTCACAGGCTGATGGTGGAGTGGTGTTACTTTCATTTGTGAATAATGACCCCAGTTGGAGTTGAGATAAATGTTATTTTAAAACATTTTTGCATATTTATTAAAAATCCAAAACTGAAATCTCTGAAACTGAAAACATGAAAGTATTCAGACTCTTTTCTGGCACAGGTGCACCCTATTTGCTTTAATTAACCTTGAGATGTGTCTAGAACTTGACTGGAGTCCACCAATGGTAAACTGAATTGATTGGACATATTTTAGAAAGGCACACACATGCTTATTAAAAGGTTCCACGATTTGCCCTGCATTTCAGGACAAAAAACAAGCCATGAAATCCAAGAACTCTCTGTAGGCCTTTGAGATAAAACTGTGGTCAGGCATAGATCAGGGCAAGGCTATAAAACCATTTCTGAAGCTTTGAGTGTTCCCAGGAAAGCAGTGGCCTCAACTGTGAAACAGAAGTTCAGAACCACCAGGAATTTTCATAGAGTTGGCCTTCCAGCCAAACCAAGTAACAGGGCAAGAAGAAACTTGGTCAGGATGGTGAACAAGAACCCAATAATCACTTTAACAGAACTCCAGAAGTCCTCTGCTGAGATGGGAGAATGTACTGGATGGATGATCATCTCAGCAGCACTCCTTCAATCTGGCGCTTAAGGCAGAGTGGCTAGATGGAATACACTCATGAGTAAAATGTGTATGACAGCCTGCTTTGAGTCTGCCAAACTTCATTTAAAGGACTCCGGTCTGAAGAGACAAAAATTGTCTATGGGCACTCCAAGCACAATGTCAGATGAAGAGCAGGCACCTCTCATCTCCTGCTTAATACCATATCTATGATGAAGCCTGGTGGTGGCAGCATCATGCTATGGAGGTGCTTTATATTGGCAGAGACATGCAGTGCTGCACAGAATTGAAGGAATGATGAATGCAGTCTGATACAGAGAGGTCCTTGAGGAAAACCTGCTTCATGTAATCACAGACTGTGGTGACAGTTCATCTTTCAACACAACAATAACCCAAAGCATACAGCCAAGACAACACTGGAGTGGCTTCAGGACAAGTCTGACAAAGCCCAGATGTAAAACCCATAGAACATCTATGGACATACCTTAAGATGGCAGTTTACAAATGCTTCTCATCAGATCTAATACAGTTTGTGAGGATCTGCCTGGAAGAATTAGATACACTGCCCAAATCCAAGTGTGCAAAGTTTGCAGAGACTTACCTAGAAGGTCTCCAAGCTATATCTGCTGCCAATGGGTCTTCTACAAAGTACTGAATTAAGGGTCTGAATACTTCTATTACTGAGAGAGTTCGGTTTTAGACCTTTAATAAATTTGCAAACCTTTCTAAAAAAGTTTTCAAATGATCGATGTGTGTTATTGAGCATAGATTGATGGACAAAAATAGCACATTTATCCATTTTAATTAAATATACAACTTATTGTTTTACATAAAAAATATAATTTGATAGGCACAAACGTGTTGTGAACATGCAACGCACGATTGCTCCCTAGACTGGTATTATCTGGGTTATGAAGTGTTCACTTGTCAGAGATGAAGCTAGCTTAATAGTCATTTACTAAAATTATCTATCTGGGAGATTAAAGAAAAAACTGAAGTACAGTTTTAGTGGTTTTATAATGATAACATCATTGTCTATAGTGTTTTAGTGTCTGTACAAGTGGAATATCACTTAATACTATTGAAAGCTAGCCATCTAGCTATCAAATCATTTGAAATAAAAAAAGTAAATCACAGTAAGAAATTTCTGCACTAAAAACAGTTGTTGAATATGCAATATCTTGCTAATCTAACACATAAAACTCTTTGTTGAGTCAAACCACTAGAGATTGTTCATAAAATCTTGACTTGATCATCTAGCCCATCCTTTCTTTTTCTCAATGCACATATTCCATTAACAGAGTTGCACTGCACCATAGCCTATTCCATCTGTTTTGTGCTCATAGCAAGAACATATTGAAGATGAAGCTCCATTCCATCACAGGGCACATGCATTCATACATAAACCAACCTCAAAGCCATACTAGACAAATTTACACATGCCAGTTAGCCTAACTTGCTGATCTTCGAGATGTAGGAGGAAACCAGAGTATGTAAGTCTAAGTTCATGTTTAAGGTTATCATCATTTGTGTAGTACAATGAAATTCTTTCTTTTATTTCTCCCATTGACAAGTGACTGTAATAAAATATCAACAATAGACAAAAAAGATGATACGACAACATCCACAGAATGTAACATACAGTATATAACAAGGGGTGTAGGAGGCAAGGAGTGCTGTCATCTAATAGGTCTTGAACTTTATTGCCAGGCAACATAGTTGGTAGGGATTTCTCTTGGTGTTCCATCCATACACATAACAAAGTAAATAGCATTAAACAACACAATATACAATACATGAACCCATCACAACATTATATAACTAAACACAGATATATTAAACAATATGGTAAAGCAGAATTGCACTCCTACTCAGTGTACAGTCGTGGCCAAAAGTTTTGAGAATGACACAAGTATTGGTTTTCACAAAGTTTGCTGCTTCAGTGTTTTTAGATCTTTTTGTCAGATGTTTCTATGATATACTGAAGTATAATTATAAGCATTTCATAACTTTCACTTAAGTATAATTACCAGCATTTCATAAGCTTCAAAGGCTTTCATTGACAATCACACGAAGGTTTGCAGTGCTGCCCTTCTTTTTCAAGACCTCTGCAATTCACCCTGGCATGCGGTCAATCAACTTCTGGGCCAAATCCTGACTGACGGTAGCCCATTCTTGCATAATCAATACTTGGAGTTTGTCAGAATTTGTGGCTTTTTCTTTTTTCATCTGCCTCTTGAGGATTGACCACAAGTTCTCCATGGGATTAAGGTCTGGGGAGTTTCCTGGCCATGGATCCAAATTTCAATGTTTCGTTCACCGAGCCACTTAGTTATCGCTTTTACCTTATGGTATGGTGTTCTATCATGCTGGAAAAGGCATTGTTCATTACCAAACTGTTCTTGGATGGTTGGAGAAGTTGCTCTCGGAGTCTGTTTTGGTCTCATTCAAGAGGCGGTTGGACAAACAAAAACCCACAAATTCTGACAAACTCCAAGCATTAATTATGCAAGAATGGGCTGTCATCAGACAGCATTTGACCCAGAAGATGATTGATGGTGTGCCAGGGCGAATTGCAGAGGTCTTGAAAAAGAAGGGCCAACACTGCAAATACTGAGTCTTTGCATAAACTTAATGTAATAGTCAAAAAAACCTTTTGAAACTTATGAAATACTTGTAATTATACTTCAGTATACCATAGAAACATCTGACAAAAAGATCTAAAAACACTGTAGCAGCTAGCAAACTTTGTGAAAGCCAATACTTGTGTCATTCTCAAAACTTTTGGCCACGACTGTACTAGGGGGAACCCAAAAATTCCTGGAATTGGTCAATAGTACGTTTGTAGGATGTAGTCATCGACTCTGCTACAAATTGCATGCCTACAGCCTTATTAATTAGTCCAAAGAGTGACATCACACTGAGATGATTGATTGTGTATTTCTAACATTTATTCTACAGTCATGCACAATTTTTTTCTCCAAGCTAAAAAAGCACATCAGGTCATACTGAATATCAAAAAACGACGATCGCCTTTTTGCAAATTGACAAACTTGTTAATAAAGAGTCCCAAAAACATACTGTTAATCAGCAACATTACACTTAACTGCTCAGGCTTTATTCACAGGAAAGCATCACATAAGAAACGCCCACAGTAGTGGTACGCGCAAAACTGCATTTTGCACCATGACAGCATACCTGCATACACTGTTTTGTCAGTCGAAGAGTTTTTGACCAAAAATAATGTGCTTGTTGCATCACACCTCCCATATCTGCGAGATCCCACTACCTATGACTACTTTTTGTTTTTGAAAATAAAAATTGAGACTGAAGGGAAGCCAATGTGCTAGTAGTTTAGAAATCCAGGAAAAAAAATTGTGAGAGGTTTTAGGCATGGTAACAAAAGTTGCATACAGGAAATGTTTCCAAGAGTGAGAGAAACATTGGGACAAGTGTCTCAATGCATGTTCAATAATCCAGGTAAGGAAATTCTAGAAAGTTGATTCTGTTTATCTGGACATAGTTTTTTTCCGATACGTTTCATTACTCATCCAAGTGACTACAATGGAATTGCTGTATGCTGTATAATAAAGTTTTTTTTTATTAACAATTCCAGCAATATTTGGGTGTCCATGTTGCACAGTAAGTTAGTCCTATATGAAATAAACACAAAATAAACATAACTTATATTGAATGGAAGAGAATAGAAATCAGGAAAGACAGAGATGAATCAGAGACTGTGTTTCGCCATAGTGACTACAGTAAGAAAAAAAACTCTTTAAGTGTCTAGTAGTTCTTGCTTTTAGTGACCAGTAACAATTCCTCAATGTTAATAATTGAAGAGATGGTCACGCGGGTGAGTGTAGCCTTTTTGCTGATATTTCCAGAATGTTTCCTGACCTGTGATGTATACAGAACCTCAGTGGAGTTCAGTTTCACACCTACAAACATTTCTGCTCCCTGAATAGAATGCTGCAGTTTATATTTTGAGCGAGCAGAAGTATTGCTGTACCAGACTGTTATGGAGAAAGTGAGGATGATTTAAATGACAGCTCAATAAAACTGTACCAGCACTGATTGGGACAGGTTAAAATGTTTTAGCTAAGAAAAAAAGATCTGCTGCTGAGCTTTTTTGATAACAGCAGTTATGTTCTGTCCCATTTCAGACTGTGAATGATAGTTGTGCCAAGAAATTTAAATAATTCCATCCTGTTTATTGTGACAGCAATTATAACTAGGAGTGTGGGAGGTGAGGAGTGTCTTCTAACACCCACAACCATGTCTACTGTTTTCAGGGAATTCAACTTATGGGTGCTCAGGGTGCACAAACTGGTCATCTGATCCACCTCCCTCTGATATGGTACCTCAGACCCTTCTGTGATCAGGCCAGTCAGGGTGGTGTCATCAGGAAACTTCAGTAGTTTAACAGATGTGTTACTGCAGGTGCAGTCATTGGGGTTTATAGAGCAAACGGACAGAAGCCCTGTGCTCTGGGTCAGGGGCCCTGATTGATGATCACCCATTTCCACTATCTGTCGTCTGTTTTTTAGAAACTCAGAGATCCAGAGACATGTGGTATAGTCCACGTTCATGATGAGGCTTGTGCTAAGAAGAAGGTCTGGTATGATTGTTTTAAATGGAGAAATGAAATGCACAAACCCTAAGGATTTGGGTTCAAATCCCGCTATAGACACTCTGTGACCAAGAGCAAGTCACTTGACCTGCCTGTGCTCAAATTAGAAAACCAAAAAAGAAATAAAAACAATTCTATCATAAATGTTGTTAGTCACCTTGGAAAAAGGAGTCACACAAATAAGTAAATGTAAATGCTGCAAAAGATGTAGGAGAGAGCCTTGTAAGCTACATGCTTAGTTGACGTGTTGGCATGGTAAGCATAGTGTAGTGGGAGATAATTTTTGATAGTTTTGACATGCAGAAGAACCAGATGTTCAAACAACTTCATTATTCCAGAGGTCAGTGCTATAGACCAAAAATGACATAGCAGCTGAATCCTACATCTGCACCTTTTCCCCATTTCAAGTTGTGCTTTTGCACAGGTACTCCTATATCCCAGGGTTTCAAATGAATTTTAAATTATCTTTACCATTAAAGTGTCTTTTTTCCAGAGCACTGGTGGACAGTTACTTATATATACACCACATAACCAACTAGAAGAAGCCCACTCACTTTTACAAAAATATGCTAATAATCATATATTCATTATAAATTTGCAGAATTACCATATTATACCATTTTCTAAGCCCACTTAATCTCAGAAAGCATAGGGCACAAGGCAGGAACAAAACTCTGGAAAGGGTGCTGGTCCATCGCAGGGGAGACACACTCACACACACCACACACACTCTAAAGACAATTTAGCATTGCCATATGTGGCAATATATCTACATATTTTTAAATATGCATTTTCAAGCAAAGGTTCATTAAGGGAGACTTCGTTTTACCCAGCATCAAGGATACCTGCAAGAAGATAAACTGTTGTCGACCGAGAGCAATGCAAGAGTCTAGATGAAATGTTAGGGTTCAACCAGGCCAAACCCTGTCTACTGAAATAATAAAAACACCAAAATAACAGTGGCTGGGGTGAATAGGTGCTAAAGAGTAGTCAGGTTACAGGGCCAGAGCTCTGCCATTCGGGTTGCTCATCTCTTAAATGAGACATCTCAGAGTGCCCTGCTCTTACAGCTTGTGGATTGGAAGGAGTGAAGTTAGTTGTGCTCATTGGGTGTGTTCTCAGAATTGTGGGTTGAAAAAAAAACAAGACAATCAGTGATCATACCCCCTAGTGTCCTGGGGTGGTACTGCTTATTTCTAAGGAGCACGGAAGGTATCCTTCTGACCTGTATGCATGACAACACCTACTTATGTTATGACAGGCTAATCTCAATATAGATTTGTATTAAAAAAATAATAATTTCAGTTTTCTGAAATTACTCGTTTTAATTTCTTCTTGCATTACTAAGAACAGTCCAAGATGTACATCCAGATCCAGATGTCTCAGAACATTCAGAAGGCCTATATCTTTTTCTGCCAGATCATTTTCATAATGTGCAGTACAAAAGACCCAAATGATTATATTGGTTTGGCTGTGATGTTACTTTATTGAGAAGCCTTTGTGAATTGAAGCTTATGCTCACTTTGCCTTGTGCACTGCCTAGTAAGTGGCATTCAGCAGGCTTAATTGTTAATGGTCTCCTTGCATTTTAATTCCCAGCCTATTATTTCAAGTGATTTTAAGTGTATGTCACCATTAAGCATTATAAATAATAAAACCTGATTTATTTATCTTTCATGATATATAAGAAACAGGTTCCAAATGTAAACACAGACTGTTTTTCTAGTCAAACATCTTTTTGGAGCCACTTCACTGAAGAATTAACTACATTGTGGTAGAATATGATCCCATTTTTAATTGTAACAGGCTACACATTCAAGCCATCTGGCCTGGAGGCATACTATAGTAAGTCATCTTCTTGAAATAAGGCTGGAATTTGCACAGTTGCTCTGCTGTGAGGAGTGCTGTACGTAAGGCCAGCAGCACATTAACTTTTTTGACCTTGCCACTTATTATTGCTCATGTCACTGAAATGTCGCTACTGTTATTAAGTAGGGTTGAATTCTAATGACAAACTGATTAAAATAATCTCTCATCTGGTTCCTTTCACAGTTCAAATACTCTGGGTAAATTAGAAGGTGTGGCACTCTTGAGACTATTTTTAGACTAGGGATCTCTTTTTTTCTTATTATTTTCCAGTATTACGTTTCTAAAACAGCAACTATGTTTCCAAGATTAGGTGGCAAGCACATTGTTGTTGGACAGCTGCTGGTTATATTATGCTTATTACAATCATTGTACTACAATTAAATCTTAGTTTTATGGTATTTTCCAGCCTTCTGACACTGATTCCAAATATAGTATATAAATTGTGTAGAAGCAATGATTAAATATTATCTTGATATTCACCATTTCAATGTACACGTGGCTAATAGTTATTAAAACAATCCTTTCCTCTCACAGCCAGAGTCACCCCTCCATGTTGCTTTGTAACACTGCATAATAAACCTAAGCATCATGTAGTCCGTGGCATCTTGTGGAGGGTTCCATAGTAGTAGAGATTTACAGGTCCTGTACTGTATGCATTTCAGCGCCCTGTATTTGTGTCACCGCACAATGTCACCATAATAAACAAGAATGTATTAAATATTAATATTAATCTGATACAATTTCAGTGATTATATTCTACATTTAGCTAACAACCTTCTAATTATGTCTGAATGACAAAACAGCGTTGAATTAAGTCCAATCAAAGAGAAATTAGGGTTCTGTCAAGGACTCACTTGGTCTCTTCTCCTGTTTTTATGGGCAGTATTTTAAAGTGCACCTAAGGCTTAGAAAGAATCCAGTTTGAGAACATAAAGGTTGTACTTCTACATTTTGTGGATGATTTTTCTTTTCTTATCAGACCTCTCCAGCACGGTTCTCAGCTTTGAAACTGAAAAATTGAGCAGTGCAACAGCGTCAGTTTTATAAATATTTCAGATTTTAGTGCCAAAGCACACATTACCTCATAGCCACTTTGTGTTATGTTAACCCCCAGAAAAACGTGCCATAACAATATTTTTAACGAGAAAAATGTAGAACAGAAACATGTAAATATTAAAGTGACAAAATAAATACAGTAGGAAAGGTACATCGAATGCCTTCTACTGTAGTGATGCAGATGGCACATCAAATGTCTGCTGTTGTAGTGATGCAGATTTACTGCACATCCTTTGTATGACATCTTTTGAAATAGTCACCAATGCACAAACCGATGTCGCAATCGGGACATTATTAGTGTGTTTTTTTGCACACTTTTCTAATAATATTTTTTCTGCTACTTGTACACAAGAGGGTAAAATCTCAGTGCCTGATATTCACAAGCAAAGCACCCTTTGTGTTACTGTAGGCTACCACGGCTCAAAGCTTACTGACTTCCACATTTCCCCTGACATGAACATTGACAGTTGCTGCATTGTAAATAATGCTTAGAGGGCTGATGTCTTTTTTGTCCTTCCACTTGATCGCAATCTTTTTTTTTTTACCATGAAGCTACTTGTACTATGATGAACCTTCATGGGACCGAGTTCACCAGCAGTTCAATTGCACATTGCCATATGCATCAGTTTCACTATCAGTGTCAAGGTCTGATGACCAAATCACATCGTCATTACTAACACTTGATTCAACTAATGATTCACTTTCTGTTTGGTCTAAAACTGGCTTCACAGTTTCTTGTTTACACAAAATTGTGTTGTGGCTGAAGGATCCACACACTAATGAATACAGTAGAATCTCAGACTTGGAATGTTGCTTCTGTGGACTTACATAGTTGAGTAGCTTTGGGCATGAAGTAGGGATGCATATTCATCATCTCCCAAACAAAAGATGTGTCTATTAGGAGGAGACCTAAAGGAACCAGAAATATTACCTGTTTTAACCAATGACACAATCGGGTGGAAATGGATCTCTTAGCTAAATTCAGAATGCCTAGGAATTCCCCAAAAGCACCTAGATACAGTATATTGTTAGGTTTGGCATGACTTGCTATGTTCAACTTGGTAAGTTTCACTATATACTATTTAAGGCAAGAAAATGGATAGCAAAGTGAAAAATGTTCATAATTACAAAAATGTAACTCAACATCTTTAAAAATTATTTAAGGAATTGCACACACTCCAAAAGTTCTTTAAAGTCATTAAAATCCTTATGAACATACACAAATTTCATCCTATGGGTTGCCAATAAAATACTCCTTATTAATTTGATGAAAAATCTTAGCGTCTGCGGTGGGCTGGTGCCCTGCCTGAGGTTTGTTTCCTGCCTTGCGCCCTGTGTTGGCTGGGATTGGCTCCAGCAGACCCCCGTGACCCTGTTTTCGGATTCAGCAGGTTAGAAAATGGATGGATGGATGGATGGATAATGGATGGAATCTTAGCGTACATGCATATATTTCACACGTCTGAAAATATCTGAAGTGCTTTTTTTATACTATGCAGTTCTACATAATATGACATATCCAGTGTTATTTTTCTGACTGAAAATCACTTTAAGAGAAGGTCCTCTATAAAAATTGTGTTGTTACATACATTGTCTCACAAAACAAGACCAAACCATGATAGGCAATTAAAATGCGTTAAAATTATATTGTGTTTGTCCATATTAAAAGTATACACTGAAACATTTGCCCCAGATTAACATTTGTACAGAGATTCTAATAACACCCTCTGAATTGTGTCAGTTTTCACCAGTTCTTATTTTTCTAGTTTCAACACTAGTTTCAATATGATTCCCAAAATATTTGCTCTTAAAATGCTTTGTTTTCTTGAGCAGGAAAAAAGCGTCTTTTAACTATTTTTTTTAATTAAAAATTAACAAAATTAAATCTTTGATCTGATTTTTAATTGTCATATAATGATAGTACACTTTAGTCTTCATGTGTACAAGCTTAGTAATAATGGTTTCCTTATCCAATTAAGTTTGTCCTTTTGTGGACAACATATTTTACTTTAATGTGTTTCAGAAAAATAAATCACAGTATAGCAATATTAACATTATACTATTTTAATTTAAAAATATTTGCTCTCTCTCTTGCCCTACGTGTACCTTCGGTACCTTTCCTCAGCATATGTGTATTTGTTTGAACTACTCTTGACTGGTGTTCCCTCTCTTTTGCGTGTTCCCATAAAGCCTGTTTCTTGGAATTTGCCATTATTTTTGAGGCTCCTTTCTATTCTCCTGTCCACTTTTATGCTTCCTGTATTTAACTTTGACTCTCTCAGCATGCCTCCTATGCTTTTTCTCTTCCTTGTGTGTCTCACATTCGCACATCCTCTTTTGACTACATCACCAAAGCCAAACTAACCAATCAGCTCTGAAGGACTGGACACAAACACACAGACCTTAGGGTTTCATTCATTCATTCATTTTCCATCGTTTATCCGAAGCCAGGTCATGTGGGGAACAGGCTAAGCAGTGAGGCCCAAACATCCTTTTTCCGCATATATATATATATGCTTCCAGTCTGACCTAGACACGTACTTCTAAGCAGTCCAGCAATAGATGAACCATGGAGACAATGCTGGGATTCACAGGACAGTCTTAAAGCATATCCCATCTTGCTCAAGGTGTGTTTAGTTAAGAATACAGCATCACATGAAAATGTAACACAACCATCCATCCATCCACTTTCTGATGCTTATCCATGGCAGGGTCACTGGACAGCTGGAACTTATCACCACAAGAAAATTGACCATTATTTTGTCTCAGGAAAAGAGGTTTATTTGCTTTTCAAAGAGAAGTTCTACAATGTTTAATTTTTAATTTTGTAATTAATTTGGTTACATTTACTCATATAGTGAACAGATAAAACAGCACCTCTGCAAGAGACCATGCAATATTTACAGTACTTCTACTTATGTTTTTTAATGTTTGGCATTTATTAAATTTGATGATTTTTGAAGACCTTATGAAGTCTTTGAAGGAGCTTTTTGACATACAAAGTATGATCTTCCATATTTTATTATAGAGAATTGAAACATCAATATAAGCAAATAAATAAACTTTTCTGAAAATACCAGTAAATGCAGACTGGAAAACTACTGTTTCAGTCACTAGTCTGTTGGACTTTACTAAATATAGTCAGTGTTTGTAATGCTTCACTGTGGTGTTATACTGTCTTCCATACATTTGCCCTTTCTGATTCAAATTAGGCTATATGCGCTTTTAGAAAAAAGTCTCATAAACAGACTGGAACTAGTAAACTGATTTAGCAATGAGGAAATTACAAGAAAAGGATAATTATTATTGATAGTTGTTTTGTTAGGTTCCCTATAATCAATACAGGGGAGCAGGGAACCACCCTTCCTCCTGGAAAGGCTAACAAAAGCATTGTCAGTCAGTCATTACCCAACCCGCTATTCCCTAACACAGGGTCACGGGGGTCTGCTGGAGCCAATCCCAGCCAGCATAAGGTGCAAGGCAGGAACAAATCCCGGGCAGGGTGTCAGCCTACCGCAGGACACACACACCCACACACTAGGGACAATTTAGGATTGCCAATCCACCTAACCTGCATGCCTTTGGACTGTGGGAAGAAACCGGAGGAAACCCACGAAGACAAGGGGAGGACATGCAAACTCCACGTACGGAGGACCCGGGAAGCGAACCCAGATCTCCTTACTGCGAGGCAGCAGTGCTACCACTGCACCAGCGTGCTGCCCTCAAAGGCATTGTAAAGGTTATCACTTGCCTTGAGAGTCCATAAAGTTTCAAGTGACACAAGGGAGGTCTTAGTAATTGCACAATCATAATCTCTGTGAGGTGGTACCTCTAGAGACTTGGGTACTGAACACAACTTCATAATCTTTACTTAGTTTACAGAAGAACATGCTTAATGAAATGACTGTGAAGCAATATTACTGTATTTTAAATAACCAAACACACTATAATTTAAAAAAGTGTTTCAACAAAGCATATGTACATCATGTACATGTACGTCGACCTTATATTTAAATATTCTTCAGTTTTTGGTAATGATACTGTACCTAATGAAGTTGGAAAAGGAATAATAATGGTAATCAAATCTAATTGACAATTGTGAGGTGGGTGCTGTCTCTACTGAGGAATTGCTGAGGGTTACTAAATGAATTTAGAGTAAATCCATTTAAGATTGTTTGACTATATTGTATAAAGAAATAAAGGATAATGCTATTGTCTTGCAGCTCCAGGAGACTGAGATCACATAACAGTGATCACAGCGTGACGTTTGCACATTCTCCTGGATTCTACATAAATCTTTCTCTGAGAACCTTAGTTTTCCTCCATATTTCAATGGCATTCACCTTACTGTGCATTAAACAGTGACTTTAAACTTGTCTAGTTTAGATAAGTGTATCTTCTGATTGTTTGATACTCAATTTAGTGTTGGTTCCTGCCTTGAGACCTTTGCTGCTGGGCTTAGCTCTGGCTCCCAAAAATCCTAAAAAAATGAATTATGTGGGTTAAGGACATTAGTTAATGGGCTGGTTAAAGGTATTCCAGGCACATTTCAACTGGTACTGGCTGTAATTTGTTACAAAAATACCATATTATAAAATTATCCTCGCTGAAAGGCAATAGGTCTTTTTGAAGTTTTGTTTTTTATTTGTGCATCTTCAGCTAACTTATAGTACACTTTAATAGTTTACTTTCTGTGCCATTACCTAACATTGTATATAATTGTCTAAAAGCATTAATGATTTAAAGTTACTGTAAAATGGAATTGTAGTTTTGGTAAGATAGAATGATACTTTTTAAATATATTGTATGAAAACTGGCTTTGAAACAGCAAAACTGCCCGCTGTTTGATATATACCTCAATATTTATAGCACTCCTGGCAATTATTATTTTATATTATTTTCATCCAATCAACAGTTCAATGCTTTGCACTATCTGAATGGTTCAGTAAGCTAAAAGGCCAGAATGGTCCATGCCAAGTATTGTTTTTATGAATTTTTCTTTTTTTTTTGCAATCTGCAGCTTGTTTCCTGTGTTAGTATTCTGATTAATCAAAATGTCAAAAATAAGGCCAAAAAAAATGTATTTTTTTCTGTCCAAGGAAGGCATTTGAGGAGAATTCATTTTTCCAGGGTTGAACAGGTTTATATAATGATTCTGTTTACATTACATTGCATGCTTTGAAATGCATGTGGTCCAAATGTGTTTAATCTCAGTGTACTTTATGATATTGTACTTTTTGCTGGCATTGTTTAAGACAGCTGGTAACATCTGGAAGAGAATTCTTTGGGCTAAAACATTTTATTTAAAAATTGAAAATATTGAAAAACGAAATGATACATGTTTCCAGTACTACTTGGTGTTTTCCCTGATCATTGCTTTTAGCAAACAGAAATATTCATTTTATTGCTTTAACCAAAGCAGTTGAACAATTGGACAACCAGTCCATGATGTTTGATAATGACAGTTGTCATCATTCAGCTTTTTCATTTCAGTTCAGTGCTGGAGTTTTGCTATCAATAGCAAACCTTCCAGTGAGAAAATATACATGAAAAAAAAAATTTAAATGCACTTGCTATAAAGTTCACCTTTGAAGTTCATTGTGTTAGTGTATGTTGGAATCTTGGTGATGTGCTGTGAAGAGACAGCTGCATGATAAGGGGATAGGGCAATTAAATACTGCAGGTTGTTATTCCTGCTGTTCAGGTCTCAGTTTTACAGGCTCATTATTTTTTTATTTCTGTTTATTTCATTGTTTAAAGTTTCACTTTCCAGATATTTTTCAAACGAGAAACTAGAATCTTGCAGTATACAGTATGTAAAGCCTGAAAAATCAGAGCATAGATGACGCAAAACAGAAATCAAAACCTGCACAGTCACTCATAGGGCCATATTAGAATCGTCAGACTAACATAATGTGGAAGAGGAATCTACACACACATAGGGATCACATGCGTACTGCACTCAGACAAAGAAAGGGCTTGGGGTTCAAACCTAGGACACTAGATTCAAAAGGAAACTAGCTGTGCTAACCATGACCCTACCCCTATCATTTATTTATTGACTACAGCTCACAATTAAATTGTTCTACAACTGCAGTATTTTATTAACAGTTGTTCTACATTCCCACTGTGTGCTTCTAGCAATGCCCCTTATGAGGTATACATTCTGGAAAGGATATTGCAGTTTGTGCAAAAGACGTCTCCCAGTGTTTCATACTGAGTTTCAGCCAATGGCAGCATGATAGAACAGTTGTTGGGACTAACGTCACAGTAGAGGAGGCCTTGGATTGATCCTTGTCCTGTCCTGGCAATTCTTTGTGTGGTGGTTGCACATTCTCATCCTTATTCAAATGTTTTTTCTCTTTGAGTGCTCCAGTTTCCTGTAATATGCTATACACATGTATGTCAAGTTGATAATTGAAGGTAAACTATTCAGATAGAAGAAATGTGAGTGCTTGGTTTGCATTCACTGCTGCTGGAATAGATTCCCTGAAAACATGCAATGTAAGAGCAAACAACCGTCTCCTAAAAGGCCACCCACTTTAATTAGAAACAAACAATCGTGGTTAATTGAACATGCTTTTATATACAATGTTTTTTTTTGTTCCTTATGCAACTCAGTTGTGCACACATTTCTTAACAGTATATTTTTTACTTTTCTTGCAAAATAAAAACAGTTGTTTTGTTGTCTAGCTTGAACTGGGGACCCTCTATATCTCAAGTTGTTTCTATCTATAAAGTTTACTAAACATATACACAAAAAAGTACCAAATTATCCACATACCTATAGTATTATTGCAACATAATAGAGACAAACTTACTGTATGAGAAGGTACTTCTCCAAGTCTGATCACTGTTGTAGGACAAACGTCTTTTAGTTGCATTTTTATATGAATTCCTACATGTGAAAATACTTTTGCTAATCTCATGGAGTTCCACAGATTTTCTGTTTGGTGAGTTCAAACACAAGTATATTTGCAGGCAATTTGTCTGCTTCATTATATCCATTGTGCTTCTTTTGTAGTTCAACCAGAGATTACTAAAAGACAAAAAATGACATCTGAACAAAACTTTGATATTTTATTATAATACTTGCTTTGGGTTAAGAAAAACTAAGAACTTAAACATTCTAAATGATTAACGAGTGAATAAAACCAAAAGAGAAAAAAATATGAACTCTTGTGAATATTAAGCAATGACAGAAAAAAGAACATTTCAGTATTTAAAGCAGAAGTAAAAGTATTAGTATTTTTTGAGAACACTAACAAAGAACTTTGAGCACTGCAAATAAATGTGAAGTCTGATCAATAAACAAGAATGAATATCAAATTAAGCAAATTGTGGCAATAAAGACCACTGCTGCACTACAGGACTACAACGGGGAACCTAAGTGGTTTTTGAATATGGCTGGAGAGATGGATCTTAATTAAACTGCACTTATAACACTCAGTTCATTTCACTGTTTTAACTAGTGAGCAATCAGAATCTTTCTTTTACTAAATACACAAAGTTATTTAATTATTCTTGGAAGAATACTTTTGTTACAGACTTTGAAGATCTTGTGAAGCAGGCCCTTCTCTTTTAGTTTACAGATTGTTCTATTTAATGCATCCAACATCTGATAACACTTCAACATTTCAGTAGAATTGTAACATTGGCCACTAATAGAATTTCCCTCCCCGTTTTGGTTTTTGTATAGTTTTCAGTCTCATTTTCATATCACAATCAATTCACATTCTGATGTATCAAATGGAAATATTATTTTAGTTAATGGTACACTGAAATGACACAGTGGGTTAATGCTGCCTCACAACTCCAGAGTCCTGGGACATTGCCTGTGTTAAGTCAACATTTTCTTTCTGTTTTTCCCAGATGTTCCAGTATAGTACAGTAGATCATGTACCCCTGAAGTTTATAAGTTAGGTAGACTGATAGCCCTAAATTGGTCCATTAGGTATTGTGTGTGCATGAGGGTACTCTTTGATAGAGTGGTACTTGGCCCAGAACTGGCTTATGTCTAGCACCTAATGTGGCCAGGATTATCCTTATGGACTTGAAATGGCCACACGGAATAGAAAATTGATGGATATGTGGGGGTTTCCAATGGTCCGGGGGTTTGCACTGCTATTTAACGATTCTTGGACATTAGTTGCCTATTTTTCCATGCTTGTATGTATTGTAGTTTTCCCTTGGTCCTTTCAGTTTACCTTTCACATCCTAAAGATGTACACGCTAAGTTAAATTGCTATTTATGTAAGTGTGCCATGTGATGGATTATAGTTCCATCCAGGTTTCGTTTCTACTTTGTGCCTGATGCTTCTAGGAAAAGGTTGTAGCTGCCTTGTGACCCTTGTTACAGAAAATGGATTGTAAGACCCAATCTTAGAAAGTTAAACTTTTGAGTTAAACTCATATTAATTAATATTTGTTTAATTTGACTAGAATATAAATTTCTTTCATAGTCATAACTTATGGTATATTCTTTTCCCCCTATAAGTTAGCAAGAGATAGAACCTTCTTACTGTAACTGAGAAACATTGTGACAATAAGCTCAGTTGTTGTATTTAGAACAGGTCCCAGTACATAGGGACTTGAAAGACCCATTTTCAACTCAGAAATGGGATAAGCACACAGTTTTCTGACTGTTTTGAAATGGTTCAGAAATTTAAACAGTAACGATTTGAGATGTAACAAGATTAAGCTTAGAACTTTTCTTAACTTTAATTTTTTTTTTCTTTTTTGCAATTTTAGTTTTCTTTTTTTTGTGAGAACTGTTTTACTTTGAAATTTTACTAAACTTTTAAAAATGAAGATATTTTGTCTGTGGAATCATTTCTGCGTATCAGGCTTTAGTTGAATCCCATTTTTTTGAGTTGAAGCTGCTGAACTTTTGTAATTTTTGGAAAACGCAGCTACATGGATGAATAGATGGATAAATATATTAGCCTCCTTTTAAATACAAAAAGTAATATATACAGTGCATCCGGAAAGTATTCACAGCGCATCACTTTTTCCACATTTTGTTATGTTACAGCCTTATTCCAAAATGGATTCAATTCATTTTTTCCTCAGAATTCTACACACAACACCCCATAATGACAACGTGAAAAATGTTCACTTGAGGTTTTTGTTTTTGCAAATTTATTAAAAATAAAAAAACTCAGCAATCACATATACATAAGTATTCACAGCCTTTGCTCAATACTTTGTCGATGCACCTTTGGCAGCAATTACAGCCTCAAGTCTTTTTGAATATGATGCCACAAGCTTGGCACACTTATCCTTGGCCAGTTTCGCCCATTCCTCTTTGCAGCACTTCTCAAGCTCCATCAGGTTGGATGGGAAGCGTTGGTGCACAGCCATTTTAAGATCCCTCCAGAGATGTTCAATCGGATTCAAGTCTGGGCTCTGGCTGGGCCACTCAAGGACATTCACAGAGTTGTCCTGAAGCCACTCCTTTGATATCTTGGCTGTGTGCTTAGGGTCGTTGAAAGATGAACCGTCGCCCCAGTCTGAGGTCAAGTGCGCTCTGGAGCAGGTTTTCATCCAGGATGTCTCTGTACATTGCTGCAGTCATCCTTCCTTTTATCCTGATTTGTCTCCCAGTTCCTGCCGCTGAAAAACATCCGCACAGCATGATGCTGCCACCAACATGCTTCACTGTAGGGATGGTATTGGCCTGGTGATGAGCGGTGCCTGGTTTACTCCAAACGTGACGCCTGGCATTCACACCAAAGAGTTCAATCTTTGTCTCATCAGACCAGAGAATTTTGTTTCTCATGGTCTGAGAGTCCTTCAGGTGCCTTTTGGCAAACTCCAGGCGGGCTGCCATGTGCCTTTTACTAAGGAGTGGCTTCCATCTGGCCACTCTACCATAAAAGTCTGATTAGTGGATTGCTGCAGAGATGGTTGTCCATCTGGAAGGTTCTCCTCTCTCCACAGAGGACCTCTGGAGCTCTGACAGAGTGACCATCGGGTTCTTGGTCACCTCCCTGACTAAGGCCCTTCTCCCCCGATCGCTCAGTTTAGATGGCCAGCCAGCTTTAGGAAGAGTCCTGGTGGTTTCGAACTTCTTCCACTTACGGATGATGGAGGCCACTGTGCTCATTGGGACCTTCAAAGCAGCAGAAATTTTTCTGTAACCTTTTCCCAGATTTGTGCCTCGAGACAATCCTGTCTCGGAGGTCTACAGACAATTCCTTTGACTTCATGCTTGGTTTGTGCTCTGACATGAACTGTCAACTGTGGGACCTTATATAGACAGGTGTGTGCCTTTCCAAATCATGTCCAATGATTTACCACAGGAGGACTCCAATTAAGCTGCGGAAACATCTCAAGGATGATCAGGGGAAACAGGATGCACCTGAGCTCAATTTTGAGCTTCATGGCAAAGGCTGTGAATACTTATGTACATGTGCTTTCTCAATTTTTTTATTTTTAATAAATTTGCAAAAATCTCAAGTAAACTTTTTTCACGTTGTCATTATGGGGTGTTGTGTGTAGATTTCTGAGTAAAAAATGAATTTAATCCATTTTGGAATAAGGCTGTAACATAAGAAAATGTGGGAAAAGTGATGCGCTGTGAATACTTTCCGGATGCACTGTATAACCATCATAAAGTACATCCACAAAACATTTTTATTCTGGCGTTTGAAATGTTGATTTTTTTTGTCTGATAATATACGCTATAAAACACAGCTGTTCAGTCATAGCAATGTCATAGCATTTTCAAATTAAACCAAATAGTAAAAGGGCACTCTTATTCTGTTTGAACATATTAAGGGTGTTAAAGGATTTGCAATTCACAAACTCTTTTACATTGTAGTAAATTGGTCAGATATGATTGAGTATGGGTGTGTGCATGAGATTTTCCTGAGATAGGCCGACATTCCACCAAGTACTGGTTTCTGGTATCTGTTGCTATAAGAACAGACTTTTGCTCCCCACAGCCCTGTAATGAAATAAAGAATTTCATAAAATGGGTAAATGGAGACCCGAGTTCGCTTTCCTGGTCCTCCCTGCGTGGAGTTTGCATGTTCTTCCTGTGTCTGCGTGGGTTTCCTCCCACAGTCCAAAGACATGCAGGTTAGGTGCATTGGTGATTCTAAATTGTCCCTAGTGTGTGCTTGGTGTGTGGGTGTGTGTGTGTGTGTGCCCTGCGGTGGGCTGGCGCCCTGCCCGGGGTTTGTTCCTGCCTTGTGCCCTGTGTTGGCTGGTATTGGCACCAGCACACCCGCGTGACCCTGTAGTTTAGATATACAGTAATCCCTCGCTATATCGCGGTTCGACTTTCGCGGCTTCACTCTATCGCGGATTTTAAATATAAGCACATCTAAATATATAACACATATTTTTTGCTGGTTCGCCACTTTCTGCGGACAATGGGTCTTTTAATTTATGGTACATGCTTCCTCAGTTTGTTTGCCCAGTTAATTTCATACAAGGGACGCTATTGGCGGATGGCTTAGAAGCTACCCAATCAGAGCATGTATTACATATTAACTAAAACTACTCAATGCTATAAGATATGCTTCCCGCGCTGTGCTTGTTTGCTTCTCTGTATCTTTCTCACTCTCTCTTCCTGACGGAGGGGGTGTGAGCAGAGGGGCTGTTTGCACAGAGGACACAGACGCTCCTCTACAAAATGCCGCTTTATCGTGGTGCTTCTGTATACTTAAAAGCACGTATTGATTTTTTGATTGTTTGCTTTTCTTAGCGAGCGCTCTCTGACATTCTCTGCTCCTGATGGCGCTCCTTTGAAGATAAGATAAGCATTCTTTTAATTGTGAGAAAGAACTGTCATCTCTGTCTTGTCATGGAGCACAGTTTAAACTTTTGACTAAAGGGTGTTATTTCATGTCTCGAGGGCCCTAATAATGTTAACAGGGTGGGAGAGTTTATAAGGGCTTAAAATATATAAAAATAACCATACAAACATATGGTTTCTACTTCGCGGATTTTCACCTATCGCGGGGGGGGTCTGGAATGCAACCCCCGCGATCGAGGAGGGATTACTGTAGTGGGTTGGATAATGGATGGATGGATGGATGATCCAGTACAGCATGTATATATGTACATAAAGATATAATTCTCCAACCTGCTTAATCCAATTCACTGTCATAGGGAGTTAGAACCTATTACAGCCTAGCCTAACACCAGGCTTAATGCAGGAAATGGCAGTTCATTGTACGGCAAAGTGTAAATGCTGAAAGAAAGAAAATGGAGGGCAAGTATAAAAAAGGGATGGTTAGCACTACTGCCTATAATATTTGGTATCCTGGGTGTGAATCCTGAACCAAATTATTCACTGAGTGGTGTCTGCAGGTTCTTTTCAGGACTATGTAGAGTTTTCATCCAGGTACTCTGATTTTCCTTAAAAATATATGCAGGTTAGTTTACTTGGTGGGTGGTAATGCTAAGCCAGCACCAGTGTGAGAGTGAATGACTGTGGGTACTGGTGTGTGCTTGCGTGGGCCCTGTGACGGACTGGCAACTTGTCTGCAGTTGTTTACTTCCATGCACCCAGTGATGGCTCTGGACCCCTGTGAGCAAACATTGCATTAAGCAGGCTTGAAAATGTGTTATTGTATATTTGAGAACAAAATGTAACTGGTGTTCTCTATGCTCTATGCAAAGATAATTTCATCAACTGAAAAGATGAAATTCTCTTCAGCGGAACCATGGTTGAATGTTGGCTGTCAGCAGTGACCTTTCTCATGTTGCCTGTAAAATACATAAATTGTAACATATATTTTGTGATCCATACACTTTTCTCCCTTGCTTGAAATGTGCTCTTTAAATGAGTTATAGCCTAGGGCAAAGCAAAAGAGCATCAATTTCAAAGTCATGGTCAGTAATAGTCAAAGTCTAAGGATAATACCATAGTAGAAATGCATAATGCTGAATGTGCTGTAACCTAAGTATTCATTCATTCATCCATTCAAATCTGCTTATACAGTACAGAAACACAGGGGATTGGTTCATTGGACACAAGACTCAAACTAACCATGAAAAAGTACATGAAGCAAATACCAGAAAACAAGAACCACATTTTTCCCAACTGATATAAGGCTGTAAAAGTAAAATTGGTATCAAAGTTATGTAGGGTAGATATCAACTGTGGGAAGACCTTTCCAGGTAATGATACATTTCATTTTAGTCTACTAGACTGAGGACATTCCTTTAGAATCTGTCAACTCACCTTTTCCTTTAATGATGTGCATTTTGCTACTCTGAGATTTAGCTAGAGTCAGGATGTTGACTGCAAATCTTACATTATTGCATTTACCTGGGAAATTTGTCAAATTGAACTTGAGCAGCTTAAGTCTACAAATAAGGGCCAAGAGACTGCATCTGCTGTAAGCATGTCAGAGAAGGAAGGAAGGAAGGGAAGAAGGAAGGAAAAATGAACCCAAAAATGCATGGAAAATAGATTAAATCTGATAATATCTCACTGTTTGTTATTCTTTACTTTGCCTGAAAGATATTTAAATAATACTTGTAATATATTAATTAACCATTTGCATAGTAAATAAGTATAGCAATATATTCAGGGCCCATTGGACATAACACAAAATTAGCATTCCAGAGGCTGAGAAGGAGGGGTGGTTATCCTTTAATTTTTTTTAGACATTTCAGCATACACGGATTGGCAATACTATATAAAATATACTAATATGAATTAAATATCAGCCTGTCTTACCCATTTAAAATTAGAGGAGAAAACTGAAAAGGGCAGTTTCAAAGCTTTTCAATTTCCTTAATGTAGGATTAACCTTTAAGCTTGAATTAACAGAGTGCTTTTCAACATGAAGTTATGAAATTTGATTTGATTAATGGTAGCTAATCTGTTTTGCAGTGTGCCTGGATACATATGTTTCTAACACATGCTAAAACTGACTAAATATAAGTGTCCACATTTCGTCAATGGCCTTGAGACATCCTATTCAGTAATACTGTGCAGTAATACAGGAGAAGCACAAAATAATCCGGACAAGAAGAGTTAAAATTGTGGATTGCTGAAAAGCTTGGTAAGTGTAATTTGCCTCCTGGCAGCATTTGCCGATTTATATAGAAGCAATTTACCATAATAAATGGGCAAAAAGATTCGATTTTTAAACCATTGAAATACAATCTATAATGCCTGTGATTTCAGGCTGAATCCCAGGAGAAAATGCATTAAATACCAACTAATGTGCTAAGCACATTCAATTAGCAGGCAGACACAATGATAAAACCTTCAGGTAAACAATAAAGAGGAAGGCTTAATATTGAAGAGCACCCAAAATTCCCAAACCACATTTTCACATCTAGATGAGTTTAAAAAGTAAATACAATTAAAAATACAAACGTGTACTTTTACAAATCATGACAAGCTATAATTGAACATTACATGCCTATTGATACACTTGCTGGGTTGGTTTTTGGGTCACATATATATAATAAGCTGGCAGTTATTTATACTTTAAATGTGATCAGTAGTGAGGTCGTCAGTTTAAATGGTGATTTAACACTAGACACAAGTGTTATAAAAGTCTTCCATAGAGACAATGTTGTAACCAGTAAAAATGGAAGAAGGTAGTTCAAAGAGAGACTAAATAAAAACAAAAAGTTATATTTCACTTTTATCTTGTTTCATGCAGTATATGCCCAACAAGAAAATTCACTACAAATTATCACTAACCTGTAGAGCAGAGAGGTGCCACAATGGTTAATACTGCTGCTGCTTCTCCACAACTCCTGGAAGCATGGTTCCTCGTTCATCATCCTTGCTATTTTCTAATACTTGTTTAGAGGCAGAATGTTCTTCATGTTTATTGTATAGACATTAATCACATTTTAGATAAAACATTGCACTTTTATACTCTTTAAGATGTTTTACAGTGACTCATATAAGATTACAATTGAGAATAATATCCACCTTAATAAATGGATAAATGTCTGTGTGTCTGTCCAGTTGGTAGTTCATTCCAAAAGATGGCACATCACAAACCTTAACACTGCTTTTAAAAATCCCATACTAAATGGGATATAACAGACACACATGCATTACATGGTGCAACGCAAATTTAACGCTGAGGTTGTTGACACTTTTTCTATAGTGTCGTTTCTTGTGACTGAAGACAGGGAGATATAATTAAAGTTAGTAAAAAATCTTTTATTAATACACACCAGGCAAAGGTAAAATGACAGAGAAGCACAGTCCTAGGACACCTGCCCTTCATCTGCCTCGAGGGGTCGGTGTCCTAAATTTTTTATAGGGCCTTTGTCTTATGACTTTTGTTGCGCAAGAATTTCAAAACATTACATCTTACAACATTTTGCTTGGATCAGCATTTACCACATCCTTTAAGTTCATCAGTTGGTCACTTGTGTTTTTTTTTTCATTAGGAGAAACAAGAAGTTGCACTTGTCATGTGCACTATGGACAAGACAGGGTCTGCATGGCTTTTGTCACGTACACCAGATTGATCAAACTGTTTATTATTGTTCCACAAGGTCTACTTAAGGTTTCAACACGACTTAGACGTGGTACACAGCTAGTGCAGACATCACTGGACTGCTAACTAATAGTTCCAGAGAAACATAGGTTTGATTCTCTGTCTTTCCACCTTCAGTGCGTAGTTTGCAAGTTTTTCACTTGTTGGTGTAGGTTTTTTCCAGATACTTTAGTTTCTTCCTTTAAGTTTCTTCCTACACCTCAAAAATGGTTTATGTTAATTGACAACTCAGAATGAGTATGACCCTGCCCTATGAATTATAGGTTTCCAGTTTAGAGCTGCTTCCTGCATTATGCTCCATGCTGCTGGCATAAAGTCTGTCTCTCTGTAAACCAATAATAGAGTAAGTGGGTTCAATAACTAAGTGAATTACAGCACATAGGAATGCATGAATAAATCACTGTAATCGAAAAGGGAAAATCCTAATGGTAAGCATGTGTCATAAAGTAGCATTAACCCCCTAAAAACTCCCTTTCAAAGTGAATTTAATATACTTGTTGCATTAAAAAACTTTCAAAATTAACAATGATTACCATGGAACACACAGATACACACAGTTATCACAAAATTGAATTACCACTTTCACAAAACTGGAAGATAAATGTAAATTCTAAAGAGTGCACCTTTTTCTAATCCCACAATATAATGTGTCAATATGTCAGCTTACCCAAAGAGTAATGGTGGGCTGAATGTTATGAATGACGTCATATCAACTCTATTACTGAATGCTGAAGCCAAATACTGACAGCCCATGTTCAATTGATTTAGTCTTGTGTTTGTGTATATTACAACAGATTGCTAGTCAATGAAACCTTTTCTGCACCCTCAAGGCATACTGCTGCATAAATCAGCTATCAAGCAGTGTTAGTTAACACAACACTGAATGTCTTTTTTATTCTTTCTGTAAAACATTAAGCTTTTTTAATTTAAATATAAGTAAGCCTGTCTACTTGCCTACAGCTGATTACCACTGTGCGGTATCCCATATTGTGTGGAGCAAATTCTACATTACAGTTAATGTGTGTCTTTTTGTTTGGAGAATATTAACATTGATTATTCTACAAGGCTACATGACGAGGCAATCATTGTTTATAATGTTTTAGGTAGCAAACACAGTTAACTAAATGATCTTTAATACCTTTATATTTATCTATTTTCTAACTTGCTTATTAGGTTCAGAGTTGCAGGGAGCCAATGCCTATATTCAAATCATTTTGCACAAGGATGGCAATGAACTCTAGAAGAGGCACCAGTGGCATTTTCCTCTCTTTTTTTTTTCTTTATTTCTTGTATTAGGACTTTGTTAGTTTTCGCATACCCCTTGGGGTCAGAGCGCAGAGTCAGCCATTGTATAGCACCCCTGGAGCAATTGCAGGTTAAGGGCCTTGCTCAAGGGCCCAGCAGAGTAGGATGTCTTTTGGCAGTGACGGGGATTCGAACAGGCAACCTTCGGGATACCACCGCATATCCTTAGCCTCAGAGCCACCACATCGCATTAAAGAAAACAAATTTTCTTACCTTGATGACTTAATTAGTATTTTTAGGTGCTTTTGCATAGAATTTGCAAAACATATATTGTGATAGCTATGTCTGTATGTCTGCGCATGAAACAACTTGGGCTTCAGTGGACAAATTGTGCTGAAATGTGGCTCACTTGTTCTTCAAGGAAGCTCAGTTTCATTGAGACATCACAAACAGATTGTGCCGTACAGAGTTTTGAAATTTCAAAATCTCAAAAATGCAAACCTGTCTCTCTTAAAACAGAGAAACATTCTGTGTGACGTCAACTATGAATTAGCTTACAGTTTCAATTTGACCTTGAGAGTGCTTACTTCAGCATCATTTTGTATACTGTATTTTCCTGTTTTACTTAAATGACAACCACTCAGATCCTCAGTACAAGTCACTCTAAGCTCCAGGAGAGGTGTGCACTCAAGCTACTCATACAGAAACACACAAAAGACATCACCTATCTGGAAGCAAATGCAAGACAAAAGATTAAGAATAGAGTGAAATAAGATGTCCTTAGTATTTATGTTAAAGTATAAAATACTTTATACCTGCATTATCTGCAAATTATTATTACAAACATCAGATGCCGCAAACCTGTGGCTAAAAGGTATTTGAACTAGTGAATTACACAGGTAAGGTGCAGCTCTCCTAAGTAATATAAAGATAGCATAGGGATAGAAAGGGAACTGCAGTTAATATAAGAGCGATGGGCTGTATAACAAGGAACACTCTGTTTTATGTGGTTTTTACAGTGCATAAAGAGGCTGACTATGCTGCAAATGGCAAAGGACGGAGTAGAACTACAGCTTGTGCCGTGCTAAAATAGTTGCTTAGTGGTATAACGTTTGACAAACAGCTGCAATTGCTGCCTGAAGAGACACTTTCCCAAACAGTTATCTTCAGACTGGAATTAAAATCTTTTAAGATAATTCTCACCTTTGCTATTCCCTTTATACAATAAATTAGTTATTTTAAGTTTTCTTGGATAGTTTTAATGAATTACTGTGTTTTAACTAATTTTAATAGCTAGATGTGGAACTTATTTCCAGTAATTTTCTATTTTCATAGATACAGGAGAAAGTAGGGTGAAATGCACCCTACTTTCTCCTGTATCAATCTACAGCTAACACGGTACAACACTCTACTGCTATTTTCATAGAGTAATACCGATTGTGATTTCATGCAAGTATTTTTAATTTTCTTTTCCTTTTGTTAATCTCACTTTAATATTGATACAGTAAGAGATGGCATTTAGTGGGAAACTGAGCAGTTTGGTATTTTCACTAAGGTTAAGAAAGAGGAGATTGAATTTACTGCACTAAATACTTGGGTGGTTAATGGGGTTTTTGTTTTTTTTTTGAGATCCCTTTTGTTATAAAAAGAAAACAAACTACAATTAGTTACAGACCTTTCACATCTATTAAAAGCAAAGCAACCCATACTATTTTTACATCACTTGAATTAGAATCTTCTTTGAATGAAAGCCATTGAGCTCCCTTAAACTTATTTGTGCTTTGTTGTGAACTACATATATTAAATTCCTTTTCAAAAGCAGGTATTGAATGTAGTTTAATAATGCATGTCATTGCATTTAATATCACTGTTATTTTTTGTAATACTGGGTTATTCAAAATGAAAGAGTATATTTCAACAATTTATTTCAAACAAACTGTATAAGACAGAAACACATACCGCACATCACTGGATAGAGGAAAGTTCAAAGTTTAAATGTCCGCCTAAAAGTACCAGTGAATGCCACCAAGCGTTGTTTCTCATTTATAGTAAAATGGTGACAACACCACAAGAGAAATCATTTTTCATGCTGCAATTTGCAACTGTGAGTCCACTGTTCAAATGCAACGTGAATTCCGCTGAAGGTTCAACAAACAGCCGCCTCGTCATAAGCAAATTTACGAGTGGCATAAAAAATTCGTAGAAGAAAGTTGCATATGTAAACGTAAAAGCACTGATCGTCCACGCACGTCAGATGCAACATCAAATTGAGGAAGCTGTGAATTCAGTAACTAGGGACCAGTTGACTCGTGTGTGGCAAGAAATGGTCTACCATTTTGATATTTGTCATGCTACACATGGTGCTCATGCTGAGTGCCTGCAACCTCAAGGACCATAGGCCCAAACTTTGAACTTTCCTCTATCTAATGATGTGCAGAATGTGTTTCTGTCTTATACAGGTTGTTTGAAATAATTTTTTGAAATCTGCTCTTTCATTTTGAATACCCCTGTGTAAATCATTGTTACAAAACATTTAATAAAAAAAAACATAACTGACTCTTTAATCAAGTAACCCAAAAATCTGAAATGCTGCATGTCATAAACTCAACTAAGCCCTCAAATGCATTTAAATGTTCCGAAATGTCTAACTTGTTTAAAGAAGGAATGGCACAGTGGCAAATGCCATCTCAGAGCTTAAGTTCCTGACACCTGGCATAAGTTCAGGCTTATAGGTTGCTTGTGTGAATTTTTCTACAAGTCATTCAAAATCCACTTAGATACCAAAGTACACTTTAGATTATGTAGTGACGTTACATTACCCTGGTGCTTGTGCCAAATATTTACCACGATATGGATAAAATTTTTATGGTGACATTAATAAACTTTACTTAACTAAATGAACTAGTCACACTTGTACAGTCTTGTAGTAAGGAGGTTCACATCCTGGGTTCTACCTGTGTGGAGCCAGCATGGTCTGCCCACGTCTGTGTGGGTTTCCTCACACTGCCCAAAGACATGCAGGTTAGATTAACTAGTGATGCTAAATTAGTGTGTGTTTGCCCTGTGATGGACTGGTGACCTGTCCAGGGTTTGTTCCTGCCTTGTGCCCCACGTTAGCTGCGATAGGCTCTAGCCACACTCTCTCCTGCGACCCTGGTCTGGATTAAGCGGGTTTTTTACTGCCATTCTCTACATATTTATTATACCTACATATAATATGATTTCACCAAACGTTTCAGAATAAAAATAATAATTCTAGACTACTAGCTGTTCAAGAGTAATTATTTCAGATAATAAACTGCTACAAGTGTGCTAAAAGACTATAAACTGAAATTTTACACATCCTTCTTATATTATACTGTATAATGTTATATTTGTTATATAATGTTATATATAATGTTATATTTGCCTAAATGACTTGTGTGCGAGTCTAGAATGTGGATTTTTTATAGGTTTAATATGTGTCTGATATGAAATACACACCAACTGCCGGCCACTCGCTTAACAAATTCTGCACACTTTCCAGAAGAATCTGGTAGAAGTGACTCTGTGAATTTTAGCCTACCATACATCATCCTCTTTAATAAAACCCCTGTGTGCGTCCAGGTGTTCGTGTGTGTGTGTGTCTTCTGGTGAACGGTGCAATGCGCACGGCACCATGAACGCACACACACTAGAAGCTGGGCACACAGTGAATGGCGTAGCCGCGGCCACGAATGAAAAGCAAATAAACGACATCATTGCTGGGGAGACCATGGACGCACACACACTGGAAGCTGGGCACACAGTGAATGGCGTAGCCGCACATGATAAGCAAATAAAGGACATCATTGCTGGGGAGAGTGCTGATTGGGCAGTCACGGCCGCGCACATAAAGTCTGTTGCTGGGGAGACGCCACACATAATGACCCGCGCATGTTTACTAACTAACTATCTACTAACAACATGCCACCCAAAAAAAAGGACACGTCAAGTAGGACAAAAGACACAGACACTCAAATCGTATATAACCAACATCTCCTGGAAGAACAATCAGCTCAGCAAGTAAACATCAACAAAAGAAAGGCTGAAAAACAAAGAAAAATATGAGCAAATAGATAGATATTCCCCGTATTGATTTGGCTCCATCCTCTACTAATTTACCCTTTACCTTAAGAAGGCGACAATTTCCAGTTACATTAGCCTTTGCCATAACAATTAATAAAGCTCAAGGGCAAACCTTAGAAAAAGTTGTCATTTACTTGCCAGGACCAGTATTCAGCCACGGTCAGTTATATGTTGCATTATCAAGAGTTAGAAGTTTTACAGATGTTGTTGTCAATGTTGTAGATGGTCCTGAACAAGGCAAACTGTTGCCAAACTCAGCCAGTGTATTTACAAAAATGTTGTCTATAATGAAATTATTATTATTTTACTGCAAAAATATTATTAACAAAAAAAAATTAAGACAACAAATAGAATGAGGTCAAGGTCCCTTGCCATTTAATATAGACTGTTCCTAATAATGTTTATGCAATGCTGTTCTAGCGCCTGTTATTGTAACAGGCTTAATGTCTAGTTCATGCATAATTTACAAAGACCTACCTGTTGGCCTTATTCTTTATTCTATTTTTATTATACTAAATACCAATGGACCATTAGAAACTTTCAGCTGATTAATGTGTTTTTGGGTAGGCGGCCATAAAAACATACAATCTGGCAGCAATACTTTTTCTGGCCTAGCTTTTGACTTGTATACTCTAAAATACTACCCATGGATATAAACAATATTAAACATGTCTGCAAGCTGAACGGTTATTGTTTGGAATAGTGCCCTTGAAATCTAAATGTGACTTTTTGTAATCAGTTGGATGTTATATGTTTCTCCTGAAGTCCCCAGTTGACTTACAATAAACAGAAAGGACTGACGACATGCATGCAAGATTAAATGACTTTCTCATCTGGCTTTATATTGTACTACCTCAGACACATATCGTGAGCTTGCTGATGTCCCTCTATAGCTCCTGCCATAAAATTCAGCTTGCCTGTTGTGTTTGCAAGCACGCACACTGCATCTCTAACATGTTTTGCACATTTACAAAGTCTTTTCCATGGCACCAAACCAAACAACCTTTGAATGTGGTCCTGTGAAATTCTCTTTTTTATTTATACTATCTGACAAAGATGCATCTGTTGTAATTATATCTACTTTTGTAGCGTGCACATGATATGTTGTAAAATAACTATGCATTCACCGGACAAGACTAGAGCTGTCATTGTGTCATTGGATATATATAACCACTGGCAAAGACACATAGTTTCACTTGACCAATGGATGTAAAAAGTCAACAGATCTAAGGCCAACTAGATGTAAAACTGACTTTATAACAGATGTAAAAAGCTTGCCTGCTGCCTAACTCTTACCGGCAGCCTAATTCGATATATCTAAACAGAAGTTTGGTTGGGTCATACATATTGTAGCTCACTAATGTCAAAAATAGATAATGTTATGGGTAATATTCCCTAATCAAATACACTGTTCAAATGATGACATGCTCCATTATAAAAATAATAATTCAGATATGCATATTTGTCAATCACAATGAGTAGTGTTTACCATATAACAGTGTCACAGCACTTTCATACATCAGAGTTTAAACATGTTTAACCACTTTTAACGTGTTTGTAAAGTGATATTTTTGACTCAAAAGACATTCCATATTTCTTACAGCCATTCTCTTTGCACAACTTGCACGTTACTATCGGCTGGTGTAAAGCAATTAGGAAACAAAATAAAAATGTTACTCTATGCCAGTCTTGTTTCTCCCCATTAAGCTTACATTTTGTTTTAAGAATTGAAAAAGTTCTCAGGTGAAGACATTCTCCATTCAAAGTACAGTACTGGCCAAAACAATATCTACAACACTGATTATACCATACAATGGTTCTAATCATTTGCTTTTGCCTTATAGTTTTTCTTCTCTTCTTCTAAGTTGTTTCATTATTCACATTGTTATTCTTATTTTTGGCAGGTATCATGATGCACAAGATGTAACGAGTAACTTCCTAGGAGCAATGTGGCTTATATCCATTACCTTCTTGTCCATTGGTTACGGAGACATGGTGCCTCATACGTATTGTGGGAAGGGTGTATGCTTGCTCACTGGAATTATGGTAAGAGGTTTATTCTTTGTGGTTGTTGACTTTTACAGATTAAATATCCAGAGGTGTATGATACCTGGGTAAAATGTGTTAGATAGTACATGGGGAAAAGTATTGTAAGGGTGTTGACAAGTTGCAACAGCATGGGGATGGCATCACTGATGAGTCACCAACAGCATCAGCTGACAAACTATTGTGGACGAAGGTTCAAACAAATAGCAGGCAGACACCAATTCTAATAAGCAGAATCTTTTATTTCTGACTTCTTGGTGAGCAGAGTGGCCTTTCCTTACAGAGAGAAAATGCAAGGAAAGGCCCCCGACAAGGGGGGTTCAGCTGCATTTATAACAAAATCTTCAAAGAGAATGATTAGAAAAAAATAGAGCAGTACCATTCAATGCCATTAGGACATTCTTTACAAAATTTGCTGATTACAGAGGAAAGCGTAAATTCTAGTCTTATATTTGGAAAGAAGCTTATCAGAAAACTTGTCATATGTTTGGCATCTTACTTGGACAATAACCAGACACTGCTTGAGACAAGCCGGGAAGTGGCTGAGAGCTGCATTCCACAGCTGGAAGCACACTTCTGTTAATAATAATACCTAGCCACACAGAGAACATGCAGATTTTCATACAGAAGCTAGCAATAGATTTTAAATTCCATTCCACACTATCATTCAAATGAGCAGCTTCAGAAACAGCTGCAGGGGAGCCTACATGGGAAGCCTGCCAGTTGCATATGATTTCCAACTAGTGTGGTAAAGCAAACCGCCCTTCTCTTCACATAAAAGAGCAGTGTAAAAAGTAAAAATTCACTTAGTCACCGTCAGGGGCACTGCATGTCACTACAGTATGAAGCATAATGTATTGACAACTTGGAAAAAAATAAAAAAAATTAGACAGAAAAATATGAGAAGCTCCTATCCCTTACACTTCTTCAATGGCTGAAGAAAAGGCAAGTCAAACAGAATATAATTACGTAAAGATTTTTGTGTTTTTTTTGGTAGTCAGCTAGAATCATGCTACTGTGAGAACAGAGTTGAGGATGGTCAAATATCAAGGACTGGCTTTCTACATTAATATATAGAGCAGGAAAAATTGAATTGTTTTTGTTGTTTTGCATCTGATATAATACAACTGGAGCAGTAATGTGTCAGTCTGATGCAGCAGTATCCATCCATTCATTTTCATTGATATATTGATGCTGCAGTATCCATCCATTCACAGGATGGTGACAGATCTTACATTATACCGGCACCTGGTGGAAGGCCAGAAACAATTCTGGCACCTATATAGAATTAACTTATTAACTTAACAGCTTACATTTAGGATGTGGGAGAAAACCTACACGGCCATTGGGAGATAATGCAAACTCCACCTACAGAATAATGGTAAGCCCTGCCAAAAAAAAAAAACACCACAGTATAGTAAGGACTGCAATTCAGTTCTGTAGCATATTGCAGTTCATTGTCTTGATTTATTTGAAATCATATCTGTATTGTCTAAAATTGAAATCTGATATATATAATAAGAGAAAACATTTACTTAGTAAATATCACTTAATGTTTTTAAATATTTCTTTACTTTAAAATAATACTGGAAATATTAAATTGCAGTCACAGTTGTCTGTAGATGTGGCCTGGACAAATTCACCAGTATAGATTCACTTTGTTATAGACATATAAAAAATATAAACTGTATATATTTACTAGTTGAAGTATCCATCATTGCCTCAGTATATTTGTAGAATGGGTGAAAGAAAGAAAGCAAAGGTTTATGTGTTTTTTAAATGGTGACCCAGTTTTTATTGCTAGCTGTCCCATCCATCATCCACACTGCCTCTCTATCAATGTGCCTGCTCTCATGAATTGAGAATATGTTCTTTATGGGTCTGATTGGATTCGAGAATTGTGGTAAGTCCTTGCTAAGTTGTAATAATGAACACTGTCATGTCCAACTCATCCTTTAGCTCAAGGAAAACAGTTCTTAATGCCTAAATTATGAAGTGAAGCCAACAAAGCTGGAGTTAAACAACAACCCTTTGATTTTCATTTGTGTTAAGCTGCACTTCCACTCTCGATCAAGCCTCTCAACATTCCCCGTAAGATACTCCTTTTTATATTACAATAGATAGAAGCAGCATATGGTGTTGCCTGGGTAAGTAATGTTAAGCTCTGGTAATTTTTTCTGCTAGTCTGGTTTCAGTCTGATCAGATGTTTCACCTGCTCTCAGCCAGTAGGTGTCACTGGTATGCAAACTGTAGCACAAAGGGGAAAAAAAGCACTGGGACCCCTGAGGTCAATATCCATATGGTCCTAGAAAGCAACTATGCAAAACTATGCAAAATCTGATCCAGATCAGTCAAAGGGTATAGGATTGTATAGGTAACATACAGACAGACAGATAGTCTATTATATTTACATACATATAGACACATAGACGTCTATATTAATATTATGCCTATCATGAAAACTGTTGGCTCTTTTACAACCTTGTATTCTGTTTCTTTTATGGCTTTGAGTCTGCCAGACTGATTCCCATAAAACTTTCATCCAGTCAGTTCTTTTTGATTTTGGAGGAAACTGTATTCACGGACTTGGCTTTCTTTAAAATTTCTCCAAAGGATTGACCTACACTTTAAAGCATTATCATAGTCAATGTGTCCTCCTTTGTTAGTTGCCTTTTTTCTCACCATTATGGCAGCAATAAGAAGCGTATGTTTTTCCAAATAATGCTTCAGTGAGCATAGAAACACAGTTTGTTCCTATACAGTTTTAATACACACAATTTGCAAGTAGTCAATAAAAGTTAGGACACCTATAAGAAATGGAACTTGGAAGACTTTACTTTGCACCTTTCGAAGTTTGTGAGAAGAGATGGAGGATTGTACATTTTCCTCACACGTTTGAAGAAGTAGAAGCACTGGTGGGCCATTTTGACAGAAGACGAAAAGTGTCATGCCCACTTTTGTTTGTCAGTAATAACTACTCCAAGAAATTTAAACCTCAAGCTTTCAATAAGCATCCTCGCAATATAGATGGAAGTGTTGTCTGCCTTCTGCTTACTGATGTCTATAACCAGTTCCTTGGTTTTTTCTTACATTAAGGGTGAGATTATTGTTGTGGCACCACTAAGTCAGCAGGTAGACCACTTTTCAGTCAGATGCCTCTAACTTGTTGATGATCAGGCCTATGATGGTGGTATCATCAGGAGTTGAAGTTGTGTCTGCCCACACAGTCAAAGGTGAACAAGGAGCACAGAAAGGGGATCAGCACTTTATACTTTGAAGTGCCTGCATTGAGGGTAAGCAAGGAGGATGTGATGCTGCCAAGTATCCCCGGGTCATCAGATCATCCCTTTTTGGGGATAATTGACCTTTTGATGTAGGCAAGGACCACAGATTCTCTTAGCAAAATAATAAGAATGTTACTGAAGATACTTGCTATGCTGAATATTTTTCTGTAACTGCATTTTCCTTTTTCACATAATGACCTTTCCATGTTGACTATTTGATAGCATGTTCTGTGACTTTATTATATATAATTGATTTACAGACCTGTATATATAAGCAGCTGTGAATAAACAGCTAACCTTTAGCCTCATTAGAGATCAGGCTAACAAAACATATATGTAGCTGATAAACACCAATTCAATTCAGTTCAGTTTATTTTTGTATAGCGCTCTTCACTGAGTGCAGGCTCAGAGCACTGTAACAAGTTCTCAGGGAAAATGCAGTTACAAACTTTAAAAATTATTAATTACATAATGCACACGCATAAAGGTACACATTTGTTTAAATATACAGTAAAACAAAAGAGTTCCAAACTGATGAGCCTAAATGCATTCAAGCTATATACAGGGTGGTCAAGATCTAATTATGCAAATATGAAAAGGCAAACACATCGCACCCGCTGTTCGACTGACAACCGTCTCCCCGCCATTTTGGAATGCAGGGCAGGTGCTGCCATCTATCGGCAACAAAAAGAATTTTTTGTGAATTCTCTATGTAATAAATGTAATAAGTTATAGCGCAATGAAAATTGCATAATTAGATCTGGAGTACCCTATAGTTATATTCAAACCCCTGGCCAAATTACATAGTTTATTGGCATTTGAAATATAAAATAGTATATACGATTTTGATATCAAACAAACTAAAACAATGGCATTTTTATGAATGTGGATAATCCTACTAAGACAGTGCTTTTTAAATTTATAAATGTTAACAATAATTATTGTAAAATGCATATTTTTATACTAGTTAACAGCATCCCTCTTAAGAATTTAATATGGATTTCTAGCCACCTCAGCCCAATTAATCCATGGTTTTAATGATCACATAGTGTCTGTGTCAGCACTTTGAGACTCACATACCTCTCTTTAAAAGGATTCAGCTTGAGGCCAACAGTGTTTTTGCTGCATAAATAGAGAAATTAGATATACACAGGGTCATTCCTTATAGTTTTACATAAGTCACCACACAATTTCATCTTCCCAAGGGAGATTTCTTTTTCGGTCATTATTTTTTTTTTACATTTACAGTAACGCAGGTCATTTTGACAATAGGAGGTTGACCTGCACACACACGCAAACACATCCACAACAGTTTGCATATACTGTATGATGATCAATTTTGACTGAAGCTTCTTGCTTCTTTTCTTTGTCTTTAATTACTTCAGTTTGTGAATTTTAAATTCAATATAAATTAGCCTTCAAACACTCCTGCAAGCTGGAGTTGAACTGATAATGCTAGTTTGTAGCTTCCCAGAGAATCTGATTTTATGTAACAATGTTTGCAAACTGCATGTTTCATAATAAGCTTTCTCTGACACTGTAATATTTAAAGACTGAAAATGAACACAAAAGTACAAATTAAACACAACCTGAGCATTTGGTATCAAAACATCTGCAGCAGTCCTAATGCTTGCGGCATGTCATCTGTTAGAATGAATAAATGTTTTTTATTAGTACATTGATAACAAAATGCATTCCAATAAGTGACATAACACAAATATCAGCAAATGCAGTGCTGCACAGATTTCAATACATGACTCATAAAAAGACATCCCAAAATGTTTACTTAATACACTAATGACACAGTGCAGTGAATACATTTCAATTATCAGCTGTTTTGATTTTTCCAAGAGCTTGTATTTGGCTTCACCACTTGTGCAGCACATTCTGTGCTATAAATTGTCAAGCCTAACACAATTATAATTGCTAAGATTTGTATGAAGAATTATTAGAGAGTATCTTTTAAATGAACAATTTCATTAAAAAGTCATGCACTAAAACCAGGCAAAGGCAAACTAATTCAAGGGCAAACACAACTAGTGATCATAAAAGAGCAAATGTCAAAAACTACTTTTATTTTTCTTTATTTATTTTCTCTTTAGACTGCTGAAGAATTGAATTTGCTTGTGCATTCGTTCATTTATCTGCACAAATTCTGAATGGTACACATGGTTTCAGTTTAAATAACTGATAACATGACATCACATACTGTGCATGGCACTTGCTCTCAGTGATAAGCAGAGCCTGAGCAAAAAAATGCCATCACCCATGAAAAACCTGTAAAACTATAAAAGTTGCTAAAAAAATGTTATTGTTTACCTTAAATATTGTCATAAATAGGACAAGATGCTATTTAAGAATAATCCAGCTAGCTCAATATTATTCTTTAAGTTAAAACTGTTAAAAGGACAGACTCAGTTGTGGGACACACTCTGCACCCACTGTAGGTAGTAGCAAAGGTGAGGATTAAAACTGAGTGTTATTATGAACAATGCTGCAGTTCCTCTCTCTGACATACTAACACTGTAAGCCAATGAATTATTGAACAAAAGTGTATGAAGAAACACTACTGAGGCTCCTTTACACTAACAGCAATATGGGTATATAATGCCTCACTCAGACTGTGACAGCCAAATTTGAAGTTTTCCTTCTTTTTAAATTTTCTTCCATTTTAGTCATTAGGATGTGTTTGCAGATCATAGACAGATTGATTTACACTATCTATCTATCTATCTATCTATCTATCTATCTATCTATCTATCTATCTATCTATCTATCTATCTATCTATCTCTTCATTTACAGTGCATCCAGAAAGTATTCACAGTGCATCACTTTTTCCACATTTTGTTATGTTACAGCCTTATTCCAAAATGGATTAAATTCATTTTTTTCCTCAGAATTCTACACACAACACCCCATAATGACAACGTGAAAAACGTTTACTTGAGGTTTTTGCAAAATTATTAAAAATAAAAAAACTGAGAAATCACATGTATATAAGTATTCACAGCCTTTGCTCAATACTTTGTTTGGCAGCAATTACAGCCTCAAGTTTTTTTGAATATGATGCCACAAGCTTGGCACACCTATCCTTGGCCAGTTTCGCCCATTCCTCTTTGCAGCGCCTCTCAAGCTCCATCAGGTTGGATGGGAAGCGTCGGTGCACAGCCATTTTAAGATCTCTCCAGAGATGTTCAATCGGATTCAAGTCTGGGCTCTGGCTGGGCCACTCAAGGACATTCACTGAGATGTCCTGAAGCCACTCCTTTGATATCTTGGCTGTGTGCTTAGGGTCGTTGCCCTGTTGAAGGATGAACCGTCGTCCCAGTCTGAGGTCAAGAGCGCTCTGGAGCAGGTTTTCATCCAGGATGTCTCTGTACATTGCTGCAGTCATCTTTCTCTTTATCCTGACTAGTCTCCCAGTTCCTGCTGTTGAAAAACATTCCCACAGCATGATGCTTCCACCAGTATGCTTCACTGTAGGGATGGTATTGGCCTGGTGATGAGCGTTGCCTGGTTTCCCCCAAACATGACGCCTGGCATTCACACCAAAGAGTTCAATCTTTGTCTCATCAGACCAGAGAATTTTGTTTCTCATGGTCTGAGAGTCCTTCAGGTGCCTTTTGGCGAACTCCAAGCAGGCTGCCATGTGCCTTTTACTAAGGAGTGGCTTCCGTCTGGCCACTCTACCATACAGGCCTAATTGGTGGATTGCTGCAGAGATGGTTGTCCTTCTGGAAGGTTCTCCTCTCTCCACAGAGGACTTCTGGAGCTCTGACAGAGTGACCATCGGGTTCTTGGTCACCTCCCTGACTAAGGCCCTTCTCCCCCGATCGCTCAGTTTAGATGGCCGGCCAGCTCTAGGAAGAGTCCTGGTGGTTTCGAACTTCTTCCACTTACGGGTGATGGAGGCCACTGTGCTCATTGGGACCTTCAAAGCAGCAGAACGTTTTCTGTAACCTTCCCCAGATTTGTGCCTTGAGACAATCCTGTCTTGGAGGTCTACAGACAATTCCTTTGACTTCATGCTTGGTTTGTGCTCTGACATGAACTGTCAACTGTGGGACCTTATATAGACAGGTGTGTGCCTTTCGAAATCATGTCCAATCAACCAAATTTACCACAGGTGGACTCCAATTAAGCTGCAGAAACATCTCAGGATGCACCTGAGCTCAATTTTGAGCTTCATGGCAAAGGCAGTGAATACTTATGTACATGTGATTTAAATTTGCAAAAATCTTAAGTAAACTTTTTTCATGTTATCATTATGGGGTGTTGTGTGTAGAATTCTGTGGAAAAAAATGAATTTAATCCATTTTGGAATAAGGCTGTAGCATAACAAAAATGTGGAAAAAGTGATGTGCTGTGAATCTATCTATCTCTTCATTTAATTAGGTTTATTTAGTGTTTTAATATCTGACTCATCCCCAGTCCCCAAGTTCCCTGCTTTTGTTTTTTAGGGCATTACCACTGTTGCTTTCCTGCTCTCATTCTTTTCAGCCTCATGTGTTGTCGACTCTTCACTTTCTCTAAACCATCATCAGCACCTTACTTGCCTACTCTCACTCTTTTCAGCCTTTGGTGTTATCCACTCCTTGACTAAGGTGTTCAATGAGAATACGGTGGTCTGTGGTGTCAAATGCTGGGCTCAAGTCCAAGAGAACAAGAACAGATTTGTTTTTGGTGTTAACATTAACCCACAAATTATTAATTAGTTTAACAAACACAATTTGTATTTTGTGATTTGCTATAAAACCTGAGTGAAAATTATCAAGAATAAAGATGAGCAAACTTTTTTCTTTAAGGCAGATTTTCCCCGGGGACAAGTAATTGGGATTTGCCATAGATTTTAAAGAGCAATAGTCTGTCTCTTGCCCTGAGGAAGGTAACATTTGTCCAGTATCAGGAACAACATAATAATTTAACTGTACAAATTGTTCTAAAATGTAGAATGGGATTTAACTTAAAGCTTAATTCCATTTACTCTTACTAAGTAAATGTCTAGAGATAAACTAGCACACTATACACTTATTACAAATACAGTCCAGTCAAGATACACATAAAATTTTACACAACAAAAAAATAAATAAAACGTAAAAGAAAATCCCCATCAAATACTCATTAAATATATTTAATGTGTCAAAAGGTTCTGTGTCTCAAATTACACTATATTAGATCAACGATGCCTTGAATCAAATTATAATATAGGCAAATGATAAAAGAGAATGTTGGGATAGTCTGATAATAGCTCCATCTAATACCATATAAAGCACACACTATATGCACTAAGGTAGCACAGTGCTGCTGTCTCACAGTCCTTACTCTGTGGAGCTTGCATGCTCTCCCCGTGTTTACATGGGTTTCCTCCGGTTCTCCAGTTTCCTCCCACTGTCCAAAGACATGCAGAGGTTAGTTGAATTGGTGATACTAAATTGACCGTTTGGTATGTGTGTTTGTGTGTGTTTGTCCTACGATGGACTTAAGCCCAGTCCAGGGTATGTTTCTGCCTTGTGCCCTGTGCTAGCTATAAAAGAGCGTTAAACTCTGTTGCGACTCAGGTCTGGATTAAATGGATTAGAAAATGATATGATATGACCATATGCACTAAGTGTTACTACAGAACTCCAAGAACGGAAAGAAAATGGGAGAGATGTACATTTCTGTGAAACAAAACAACTGTAGGAATTACTTAAAAACATAATAAAGAGCTTTTGCAGCAGCTCCAACAAGCACATGTTATGCTCGAATAAGGTGTCTTCAGCTGTGACTTAAACACTTAGACAGACAGAACCTGTCTAATAATGTTAGTAGATCATTTTAGAGTTTTGGTATCCTGCAGCTACTGTATCCTTTCAACAGATGTTTTATTTATCCTTGGAATATTAAACCAACCTTAATCTTGAAACTGAATATACTGTACAATGTGGAGTTAACGCATTCATAGCCACTTACGTAACATTTTTGAGGGGGAGTTGAAGCCTTTTACATCTTTACATATGAAAATGGAGATGTTAGACTTGGCTGTAAACTTAACTAGATGGCAGTGTAGTGATTTAAGATCTTGGATTATATTATCATCATTCTGGTTATGATATTTTTGCCTATAAACAAATAATTTATACAGCCTGATAATAAAACATGAGAAAACTCAGTTCTACTTGAAATCAGTGAATGAACTATCCTTGAAAGTTAAAAGAATATTTTCATTTCTCTATAATTCTAAAATAGAGAAAGTTTTTTTAAGAAATGTCAAGCTTGCAACAATTATAGCATCTAAACTAGGGGCAGACTGACATTTTAGCTTTTTGTGTTAAACAGTTTTAAGTATTGCATCTGTAGGATTACCATCTATTGAAAGAGCTTATGTTTTTCCCAGGATTTAATCATAACTTATCGACTGTTTCATCACACTAAAGTAATTTATTATTAATGAAGATGCATCATTTGGTTTAACTGATGTTGACAAATGAGTTCCATAAAATACACTATAAATGAAGGTTAAAATGTCTTTGAATTGCATGTCCTAATGGAAACATACGGTATACAGAGAAAGGAGAATAGGTCTTGGTACCAAACCTTGAAGGATGCCATGTTCAGCTATAGAAAGGAGTGAGACAGTACTATTGTACATATTTAAATTAATTTGAAAAATAAGAAGTAAATCAATTATGAACTGTACCTGAAATTCCTGCTAAATTCTCTGAATGCTGAAAAAATAATATCAAATGTTACTTTTAAATCTAAAATAATATTGATGCTAGAATTTGTATGTATCAGATGGAATTATAATATAACTTATAGTTTAATTTAATATGGTTTTTATCTGTAACCCTGCTGGAAGTCAGATTGAACTGTGTAATGAAGTATGTTCTTTTTAGGTCAATACTCAAGTTATAATATATACTGAATGAACTTTACACATATTCAATGTCTACAAGTAAGTAAGCTGTGGCAGGTAGTGTGGAATAGTAGCTAAGTCTTAGAAATATAACAAAGCAATAATTTTTCAGTGGTATTTATAATTCTGTAAAGTGCTACTTTAGTAGTAGTGACATGGATGGTGTAACCTTACAGACTATGATTATTACTCTTAATTCAGTGCTGCTTGACAAAGATTCTTGATTAAATGCAATATTAGAGGTGTGTTTGTTTCATTATATATGAAGAAGGGGGGTCTTAAATGTGATATCACCTTCTATCTGTGTGAAAGCAAGCCATCAAGGCTGTGCTTTGTGTTTTCCAAGCAATTGCACAGAAACTAAACAAAGCAGAATGCTGACGCAATGTCTGCTGTTCATGAGTGATTCATTTTTTTAAGGTTGCTTTTGATCTGAGATTAATAGACAGTTGGATTTTGGAAGGCAATTTTTGAGTCTTTTTAGAGAGACAGAACAAATAATGTGTTCAAGATTAAAGACATGACCAGTTGCACAGGAATCTACGATAATTAGACATTGGAAATAGGTTCATGCAGGCCTTGAAATAGGCTAAAAATAAAATCTAAAGTTTTTGTGAGAATAAATTACCGTTGATAAGAGGATGTACCAGACATTTTATCAATGAAAGTTACTTTTTTCTGTAGCCTAAATAATAACAATAGAGTTTTTCTAACTTAAATCATGTTTTGTTTGTCAAAGAATAATACATATAGTATGAAGAGATTGCATTTGAATTTTCAGAACAACACTATCTATTATTTCTTTGGTGAATGCAGTTGTTCTCTTGCTCTATTTAACCCATTTAAGCTTAATCTTATTTATGTCCATTTTCTGCTACTTTTATCTAATTGGATATAACTGCATCATCCTTCACTCAATACTCATGTTCTACCCCCAAAATAAAAATCATATATTTCTCTTCAAGAATTTTTTTACGTGAATAATTAGTTATATTGTACACATATGTTTCAGCAGAGTAAGTTGCAAAATTCTGTAACATTGTACCAAAAAATGCACTTTGGGTGTTATTAGTGTTTCCAAAGGTGTTGGAATTATTTTCCAAACGCTATAAAAGTATCAGTGAATGTGTCAGGAATACCCAGAAAAAAACACAGTTATAAAATATCTACATAATACTTCTATACTGTTTTGAAGCAGTACAGAGTCAACAGATTCAAAAATAACTTTATAAAATAATCTGAAATGTGGAATATAGTGTCATTTGAAAGTTTAAACACACTTCTCATTAGAAGATAACAGTCTGTCCATCGAATTGTACGTAATTGAGTCAGGATGTTCAAGAAATCCTGGGGGGCCGTAGTAGCAGGTTTTTGCTCCAACCCAATTGCTTAATAAGAAGCACTTATTGCTCAAGTAACACTTCTGCTTCACTTTAGTTGTCTCGCTCGTTAAGATTTTGAACCTTTATTGCTTATTTTAGTCTCAAGCAGCTGTATTCTTGGTTTTTAATTGCCCCAAATTAGCAATAACATGCAAATGACAAAAGAGGCTAGTATTTCTCCATTTAGCTTGTTACCATTTACACCTGTGTGTATTTATCGTACACAAGTTGGCTTAATTAAATACTTGGAAGGAAAGTGAAGAGAAAAAAGTGAAGGACTGAGAATTACTCATCCATTTTAGCCTTCAAATCATTTGGATGATATCCTTAGAAAGGGGAAGAAAATCTAGGATGTGAGAATGACCTGACATAGCAGACTTAAAGCACTAACAAGCCATGAAATGAAATTATTGGCAAGAATTGCTTTCTAATTAAGCAACCGGGTTAGAACAAAAACCTGGAGCCATTGCGGCCCTCCAGGACTGTGATTTAAGACCCCTGCACTATACCCTATACACATTCTCTGTAAGCTTTGAGACTGTTTGGCCACTTGCTTGTTTTCTAAGTGGAAAAAAAGAAACTTAAACTTAGCATTTTTATCAAAATATTTTTAAAGTGGAGCCCACCACACAGTGCCTCGGCCTACCCCTATGGAAGATTTGCTATTGTGACTTTAAAAATTGACTCTAAAATTGGCTGAGTGTGATTACAAGTCCTGAATTGGATTAAGAGGGTTTAAGCATTTTAAATTTTATAGAAATGAAAATGTGCAGTCGGGTCATCAATTATTTCTCTAACAGCCTACTTGTCTTTATCTCAGGATGTCTAATCCCAAATGAGTTTGACTTTTTTAATGTTAGGTGTATATACATTACAAGAAAGGTGTTTAAATATTTTTTTAGGTTGAACTACATTCTCACTTCTGTATCATTTTTCATTATACCACGAAGCTGTTACACATCTAGCTGGTATAATTTCAACTGTAAGAAAACATTCCCTTTGATCTTCCTTGGCAGGGAATATATGAATAATGTGTACAAAATGCTCTTTGAATTTAAAGTTCTTTGTTTTAGCTACATTTAATAAGGTAAATTGATAAGATGCCACAATTCATTTTAACTAAACTGGACTCTTCTCTTAGGTAAAGCATTTGTCTACCACAATGACTTTACATTTGACTAGCTTTTGCTACATTCAGTTGCTCAGTTAATTTTCTCATGTCCTTTCAATATTCCATTGCTTTTCTTATCATAATTTCTGAGTTTCTTAAGAACAGTAATGGTGAAATTGATGATCCAAAATCTTACCATATTTGATTTCAGCATATTCTGTTTCTTCCTTCTTCTCCACAATGTGCTGACATTAAAGACTGGTTCTCCCGTGTTCTGTCCAGTTCTGCTAATATCTATTTTGCCCCATGACTCTATAAAGAAGAAAGCTGGTTTAGGAAACAAATATACAATTCATCTTCTTTAGTTCTACCATAAATACACCTATATTTTGTTCATATTACTTAAAAATGTAACATTTACAAAATCTGTGCAATCACCCTCACTTTTCAAAATCTACAAAGCAAACTGGAACAACACCAGTCTTTAAAATGCTAATTGCTTATTACTGCTGTTTCTTTTCTCTTTTAATTAATCAGTCAGTCTACATTTATTGTATGTAGTGTCCTTCACAGAGCATAACAAGAACACGTTTCAAAATAACAAGGTACAGTGCAATGCAAGATCAGTAAAAACATGTTAATATTTGAAGTGATACTGCATGGGAGTAAATTTAGAGTATGAAAAGATGTAACAAAATCAGGATGGTATAGCTGGTATAGTATATTTACATTAAACAATAAAGATACAGAGATAGTTTATTAAATGCAAGACAGAAAATTGACTGTTAAGCATTTTGTGAATATGTCTATTGATTTAGCTTAATGAGCAGAGCTAGGAAATTAGGTGTCCAACATATTGGTCCAAGGTAAGCACTGATAATGCATTTATATCTAGTGATCCTCATTTTTACTTTACTATTCTGAAAGTGCTGGAATGAATAGCTTTTTAGACAGCTGCAGAGTTTTGATGAGAATATAGTGTTGTACGGGAAGACATTTTGACTATGCTGCGTTTGTTATATTTCAGCGTTGTAGTATTCTGAACTTGTAGTCTGTTGACATTGAGTGAAATAACATTACAAATGACATACAGTAATGTAATTGAGAAGTAATATTTGTGTAAGAGGATTTCAGAATCAGAGGATTGTATTTTACCAATTCCTGTCCATGTCAAACATTAGACACTACCTTGGATATTATCATACATGCACATTATTTGCGTTAGCTTTTTTTTCCATGGTTCCATTTTAACTCATAGTTATGTTTACTTGTTTTTCTACTGGATCAGTTATAATACTATGACAAACCGCCAGCAATATGATAACAATTGGAAAAAAGGTGAATTAAAAATAAATACAAGGAAAAGGAAGAAATGTAAATGTGGTTAAACAAGCAAACCAGAGTGAATCTTAAGACTCACAATTAAAAGCAATTTAAGGGAAAAGCCATGATCTCAGAAACACTGGATAATGAAAGCATGGCAAAATTGCTTAGGTTAGAAATCTGCAACTAAAGAAACCACAAAACTGGAAGAACAATAATCTTTGGACAGATTAAACAAAAGTGCTTTTTTTGGTCATTATGCACAAAAAATGTCACTGTAAGAGCACTGCAACAAATATTAAGTATAGTTGTGGAGAGCCGAGGACTTTAGTTGATATTTTAACGCCATGGGACTATGGTGCTTCACAATCATTGTTTCTATTACGAACTACTCTTTATACTAGTGTAGTATTCTACAAGATAATTTGAAACCACCAAGTGTTTGACAGATAGTTCTGAGGCAAAACTGAATCATGTCACATGACAGTAATTGTAAGCAAATAAGTCTACAACTAATGACTGAAAATGAAAAGAAAAAAAAATCAAAGTTTCAAAATGAACAAGTAAATTTCAGAATTCAAACCATCTGAGGTGTTGTTGAGGGGACTTTAGTAGAGGTTTGCATAAACAAATCCCCTCAAATATCAATGAGCATGGTCACTCCTTTAGCAAGAATAAGCCAAAGCTATGAGTAAGCTTGAAAAAGTATATTTCTGAGGTGAGGTATTGTTTGAGGAACAAGAGTTTCTGAGGAGGGTGGTTGGGGTTGTGCTTCTCTTCTGTTATGGAAATGACCACTGAAAATGTCCTAGGCAGGTGATGGGATACTCACAGGTTGTACATTAAAGTGTTTAATTTGACTGACATATGGATTATCTCAATGCACTGTACCTAGTTAAAGAATGGAACAGTTTATGAGTACGCATACAAAATATCTGCTCAGAGAATTTAACCTTCTTAGAAACAGTAAGTTCAATATTTGAAATATTGCTAACCTAATTGCTCTGCTTTCCTACTACAGTGGATTCAGAATATATTCGGACCCCTTCTCCTTTTTCATATTTTGATATGCTGCAGCCTTGTGCTAAAATCGTTTAAATTCATTTTTCCCCACATCAAGAAACACTCAAATTTATTAAAGATAAAAAGTGAAACTTTAAATTGACACATTCAGGTCCTTTGCTATGACATTTGAAATCTGTCTCAGGTACATGATATTTTAATCATCATCGCTGAGATGTTTCTGCACCTTGTTTGCAGTCCATCTGTGGTAAATTCAGTTAACTGGACAGGATTAGGAAAGAAGCACACCTGTTTATATGAGGTCCTACAGGTGAACATGTGTATCAGAGCAAAAATCGAAGGAACTGCCTTGAGAGTTTAAAGATAGGATTGGATCTGAGGAAAGCTGCAAAAAAAAAAATTCTGGAACATTGAAGGTTCCTAAGAACACAGTGGCCTACATAATTCTTACAAGGAAGAATTTTGGAATAGTTATGACTCTTCTTAGAGCTGGCCATCCAGCCAAACTCAGCAATTGGTGGAGAACAGCCATGATAAGAGAGGTGACTAAGAACCTGATGGTCACTTTGGCTGACCTCCAGAGAATCTGTGTGAAGATGTGAAAAACTTCCATAAGGACAACTATCAATGCAACACTCCACTGATCTAGGATTTATAACAGTGTGGCTAGACAGAAGCTTGTCCTCAGTAAAAGACACATGGAAGCCCACTTGGCAGCTAAAGGCTTCTCAAACTGTGAGAAACAAAATTCTCTGGTCTGATGAAACCAACATTGACTGTCATGTTTGGATGAAGCCAGGTACTGCTCATCACCTGTGTAATACCATTCCAATGGTGAAGCATAGTGTTGGCAGCAACTTGCAGTGAGGTTGTTCTCCAGCTAAAGGGACTGACAGACTAGACATGGCTTAGGTGGAGCTTAATGGAACAAAGTACTGAGGTATCTTTATTTAAAAAAAACCCACTCCAAAGTGCTCTGGACCACAAACTAAGATGAAGGCTCATTTTTCAACAGGATAATAACCCTAAGCACAAAGTAAATACAATATATGAGTGGTAAAGGCACAACTCTGGGATTTTCCTTGAGTTACTCAGCCAGATCCGTGACTTAAACCCAATCGAACAGCTTTGGAGAGGCCTGAACATAGTTGTACACAAACAATCTCCATCCATCCTGTTGGTGCTTCAAATGACCTGCAGAGAAGAATGGCAGGAAATCCCTAAATCCAGGTGTGAGGCTTACTGCACTATATCCTAGAAGACTCCAAGCCATAACTGCTGTAAGTACTGAGTAAATGGTTCAATTTGATATTTTACTTTTTTATTTGTAATATTTGCAAAAATTCCTAGAATCCTGCTTTCTCTTTGTCATTCTGTGGTACTAAATGTTGCATGATATGGGCAATAAATTAATTTCAAAAATTTTAGCACAAGGCTGCAACATAACAAAATATGCAAAAAGTAAAGAGGTCTGAATACTTCCAGAACCTACTGTAGGAGACTTCATTGCTCACCTCAGTAAGGACAGAGATAACATGGATGAGAGTGATTGAAAATAACACGAATGTTTAATTATTATTAATAATTATTATTATCAGATCTGGTGGGTTTTTTTTCTAAAATTAGGATCTTAAAACAAGTCAATTCTCATTGATCTGCCTAAACCATATAATTACACTAGACAGTGGCAAGACAGCCGCTAAAAAATTGAGAGAAATAAAGAACTCGGTATGAAAGACAATAGAGCAGTAAAAATGAAACATGCACACTACCCCATCTGCTACTTTTAAATGTCATAAGTATAAAACAAGTTGTTTTAGGCAAGTAAATTGTAAAGTAAGTCTGAAAATAACAGCTAAACCCCAAATGCTTTAGTCTGCACAGGGATTTTCAATGTGAACAAATCCATTGGAGATACTAGGTGTAAAGCTGTGTAGTCATTTGAACAGCCATTTGATTTATGTCAGGTCTTACTTAACAAAAAACAATTTGTTTCTTCGGCCACTGTTAGGCCATTTATTAAGACTGTTGTGAAAGCAAAAAGAGGAATATATGCATTATGATTGTCTTAGGTATAGAGAAATAACACACCCTGCCAGTTTTCAGGGATTTAAAAGGTTTTTGCTGGGATTATGTATTTAAAATTAGGTTATCAATGAGAAATTACATTTTTATGACTATGACATAAGTAAAAGCATATGGTTATATACAGTAAAATGTTAATTATCTTTTATGATTTGAGTTTTGTAATATTAAAAATTGAAATGCATAGATTTATACTTCCAAATTTCTATTCTGTTTCATTAGATGTATTTTCATTCATCTTTTTGTAAGATAAACTTTAATTGATCAGTTCATTTCAACACAGCCAACAGTTTTCTTCACAATGACATTTCACACTTCTAAATGTGGGTGCTATTTGTTCTCATGCAGAGAGCAGAATTATAGCTCCTGCCTGGCTTCTGTGACGAACCGGTGAGACAGAAAAATTCTACCTAAGCTGCAGAGTCCCATAATTATGCTGCCAGTTGTTCCTGTTCCTACCATTTGTTATTCTGAATGGTGTATTCAGATTTGATCAGAAGAAGTGAACTGCATACAAAATCTTGCCTGCTAGAAGTATTAGGCATTGCAGCTAAATGCTGTAGGAATATTGGATCATCACTTCAGTAAGCCAAGATTGCCAGGAAGAAAACACACCATGACAAGCTGAAAGTTACAGTAATAGGATTATGGAATAATGTGTGCAGACATACAGCCTAGCTACCGATATTGTCTTTTGTAAATTGGTTTGCGGCATGCAATATTTGATATATGAAGACAATTTTAATTTGATCTACACTACCACAAGTATAATTATATATATATATATATATATATATATATATATATATATATATATATATATACATTTTTTTAAAGTTTCTGGTTCCTTAATAGAGTAAGGATGAGTACATAAATTGCATTCTGTGCAATCCAGTATATTCTGCAGTAACTGCTTTTTCTGATCACTTGAATTTTCCTTGTATTTTGCTCTTGTTTTAGTTATCATTTACCAAAGGGTAAAAATATTTAGTATGTATGAATATTTTGCAGTGAACTGAAAAAAATGGTGCTAATCTTCAAGATGCATGTAAGTTGCAGGAAAAGTTAAAAGCCAATCTTTTATTCTCTTCTATTATGCCATAAACTGTTCAGTTTTGTAGCTGCTCTTCTACTCCTTCCTTCCAAAACCTTAGTTAGACTCTTGTTTTCTCTTTGTAAACGCTCTTGTAATTATTGTGTATAGGTAGGTTTCATAGTCTGGTTTCCCAGGCAACTGTGAAGGCCGAAGCACTCCAAAGGAATGTACCATCGTACTGCTTGTAAAGGATTACATTATTAAAACTCATAAAGCCAACATAGAATTTAGCATACAGAAAATTTTTAACTAAGTGAGACTCATCACAGATAAAAGTTGAACATAAAATACATAGCATTTAGATATATGATGTTAAATTTTATCCTTAATGATACCAGTTAGAATCAGCCTCAAATTGTGTTAACCGATCTGAGCTTATTGTACAAGTGTGGCTCTGTTCTTGTTAATGATGGTGCCTGTCTCTAAAAATCACTTGTACTAACAGCTAGGTGGCAAAGTATGCATGTAGTGGAAGTCAGTCTGCATCTGATATCAATGGCATACCATACATTCAAGTATGCGTATTTCAGTTTTATTAAATTAGTTTTTTTCCCCATTTTGATCTAAAACTATGATGTGTCATTTTTTACGATATAACCTGTTACGTTTTTTTAAGTAACTCATGAATGGCCAGCCTGCTCAACCTGCCAAGCTTTCCTGCTGGTTGTATGTTATAAATAGCAAAATAGATTACTTTAAGTATAAAAAGATAAACTTCAGTTTCCATTTAAAAATGACTGCAAATCCACTTACATGAATAAAATTACAGATTATTGCTTTGATTTGACAGCAGCTGGCTGAGGGTAAAAAAATAATTGATTTTTAATTTGTTTAATGCTTAGCAGCTGGCTAGCCCTCATTTTGAATGCAAAAATTCTGTAAAACTGGGCATTTTCATCAGCTAGATCTTATAGGCAAAATTTGGGACCGTTTCCTTTTGATTTTTCATTTTTCTCTGAGTGCATTTTATTTTGATTAAAAGAAAAAAACTAATTTAAATAAAAAAATATGGGGTATGTGTTTAAACATTCATATATTAATCATTATACTGTGATTTTTTGTGTATGTGTATGTATAAAGGTAATATATTTATAAAATATTGTGTAAATACCATGAATAGTTTTCATTAATCAATAAACTAACAAGTTCCCATTTATTAAGTTACGGGTGCTTTGTGGTCTGTCCTGTCAGCACTGAAGAGCAAGCAGCTCAGGAAGGGGTGTCAATTCATAAAAATATGTTTAAATAAATACAGTGTGTGTGTGTATATACAGTATAAGATAAGAATTTGCATATATACAGTGTATCAGAAAACATTTGACATAGTACCATATGAGATGCTGGGCACCAAACTAAAAGAGGTGGGAGTTCAGGGTGTAGTTTGAAGATGGATACAGAACTGGCCAAAACACAGGAAGCTGATGGGGATGGTGTGAGGAACCTTAACAGAATTGGCTGATGTTAAGAGTGGTAGGGACACTGCTATTTTAATATATATATATATATATATATATATATATATATATATATATATATATATATATATATATATATATATAAACACACACACATATATATATATATATATATATATACACATACATATATACATATATATATACATACATAAAAAAACTTAAAGGAACACTTTTTAATTAGAATATAGCATCAAGTCAATGAAACCTCTGGGCTATAGATCTGGTCAGTTAAGTAGCAGAGGGGGTTGTTAATCAGTTTCAGCTGCTGTGGTGTTAATGAAATTAACAACAGGTGCACTAGAGAATTATTAGGGGCAACAATGAGACAACCGACAAAACAGGAATGGTTTAAAATGTGGAGGCCACAGACATTTATCCCCCCTCATCTTTTCTGACTATGTTTTCACTAGTTTTGCATTTGGCTACAGTCAGTTTCACCATGAGGTAATACCTGAACCTTACAGAGGTTGCAAAGGTAGTCCAACTTCTTCAACATGGCACATCAATATGTGCCATTGCCAGAAGGTTTGCTGTGTCTCCCAGCACAGTCTCGAAGGCAGGGAGGAGAATCCAGGAGATAGGTAGTTAGTCTAGGAGAGCTGAACAGGGCCATAGAAGGTCCTCAACCCATCAGCAGGAGTGGTATCTGCTTCTTTGGGCAAGGAGGAACAGGATGAGCACTGCCAGAGCCCTACAAAATGACCTCCAGAAGGCCACTGGTGTGAATGTTTCTGACCAAACAATCAGAAACAGACTTCATGAGGGTGGCCTGAGAGGCCAACGTCCTCTAGTGGGCCCTGTGCTCACTGCCCGGTACTGTGGAGCTCAATTGGCATTTGCCATAGAATACCAGAATTGTCAGGTCCACCACTGGCACCCGGTGCTTTTCACAGATGAGAGCAGGTTCACCCTAAGTACATGTGACAGACATGAAAGTGTCTGGAGAAGCCGTGCAGAACATTATGCTTCCTGTAACATTGTTCAGTATGACCGGTTTGGTGGTGGGTCAGTGATGGTCTGGGGGGGGCATATCCATGGAGGCACAGACCTCTACAGTCTTGACAACGGCACCCTGACTGCCGTAAGGTATCAGGATGAAATCCTTGGACCCACTGTCAGACCCTATGCTGATGCAGTGAGTCCTGGGTTCTTCCTGGTGCACAACAATGCCCAACCTCATGTGGTAAGAGTATGCAGGCAGTTCCTGGTGAATAAAGGAATTGATACCACTGACTGGCCCCCATGCTCACCTGACCTAAATCCAACAGAACACCTCTGGGACATTATGTTTCAGTCTATCCGAAGCTGCCAGGTTTCACCTCAGACCGCCTATGAGCTCAGTGGTGCCCTGGTCCAGATCTGGGAGGAGATCCCCCAGGACACCATCTGTTGTCTCATTAAGAGCATGCCCACCCGACGTTGTCAGGCATGCATAAAAGCACGTGGGGGCCATACAAACTACTGAGTATGATTTGGAGTTGCTGCAATGAAATTTCGGCAAAATGGACTAACCTGCCGCATAATTTTTTCACTTTGATTTTCTGGGTGTTTTTGAATTCAGTAAGTTGATAATTTTCATTTCCATCAAACAATGTGGCATCCTTTCATTCCTAACCCATTACCCGGTCCATATGAGTATAGATATCCAGCATGATTGTTTTCCCATTGAGATCTGATGTGTTTTCAAAGTATTCCTTTAACTTTTTGGAGCATATATACAGTATAAATTATTTGGATAGGAATATAAATAACAACCTGGTTAAGTTTGCAGATGATACCAACCTAGGTGGATTGTCAGATAATCTAGAATCTGTTTAATCATTCCAGAATGACTTAGACAACATACAGGCTTGAGCAGTTTTGATAGAGATGAAGTTTAATGTAAATAAATATAAAGTATTGTAAATGTTTGATTTTAATACATAACGAGAGCTCTAAAAATTGAAAGTACACATTTTGAGAAGCATGTAGGAGTCATGGTTGACTCATCACTATCAATTTCTAGACAGTGTTCAGTAGCCATTAAAAAAGTGTAAAAAGGCGCTATATAGGCACATGACCCGACGCAGACTCACACTGGATGCATGTATAAAAATAAATAAACTTTTTATTTTCTTCACCTGTGGGGCACGTCTTCCCCATAATCCCCACAGGCACAACACAGTCCCCAGTACAAATATACACAAGCACTCTTCTCCTTTGCACCACCATTCCTTCTCCAAGTGTAGTCCTCCTCCTCCTGACTTTGGCCATTGAGTGGTGGTTGCTGGGCCCTTTTATAGGCCACCCAGAAGTGCTCCAGGTGGTTGATCACCGAGTTCCGACTGCACTTCTGGGTGTGGTGAATACACTGCCCATACGGGCTCAGGAGTCCCAGCTGCAGCAACTCCTGGCGGTGCCTGTGGGACCCAACTGGGCTGCACCCAACTCCAATTTCCATGTAGCCCTGCGGGAAACCGAGGGACCGCTCCAACCCAGGGGGGCAGCCATCTAGTATCCAGGGGGAAGTATTGCACCGTCCAGGGCTGCTCCCCCTGAATATAGAGTTAAGGGGCTTCCCAGTCGGACATGGACCCCAGGTGTCTGCCACAGAAGGGTAACAGAATGTCAGTTATATAGCACAATGTGTGGAGTACAAATTCAAGGAGGTTATGCTGAAACTTTATAACACACCAGTAAAGCCTGTGTAGAGTTATGGTCCAAAAAACAATGACTATGCTGATTCCAGGCTACAGGGGATGGGTTATTGGTTATAAGGAAAGATTAAAAGAGCTGAGTCTATATAGTTTAAACAAAAGGAGATCAATAGATGACATGATTGGGCAAACTTTCTTCACACAGGGAATCATAGACACATGGAAGAAGTTACTAAGTGATGTGATGGACAGTAAAATTTTTGGGGACCTTCCAAACTAGACATGAAGGTGTTTTGGAAGAATTAAATAAATAGAACAGGCAAGCCTTGGTGGGCTGAATGGTCTGTTCTCGTTTAGATTGTTCTAATGTGCATATGATGTGTATATAAAGCTATATATATGTAAGTAAATATATATACATTGTATATACACACTCAGTTTTGTGCAAAGGACTTGAGCACTTTGATTGTTCAAAAAATATTTCACTTTGATGGCTATTTTTTCTCTTCCAGATTAGTGTGTCAATAGACATGAGCATATTTTAGAGTTCTAAACATCCATCCATCCATCCATTATCCAACCTGCTGTATCCTAACTACAGGGTAACAGGGGTCTGCTGGAACCAATCCCAGCCAACACAGGGCGCAAGGCTGGAAACAAACCCCAGGCAGGGCGCCAGCCCACTGCAGGTTCTAAACATTCTTTTTGAAAAAAATGAAGTAATATAATAGAATATTGTAATATTTTTAAAGAAAGAAACATACTAACAGACCGCGTTCCACTTCAAAAAACCTGCACACTATATAAACCTTACCATTTCAGAAGCTGATTCCTAAATGAACACTGACTTCTGACATCTCTTGTACATCAGTTGTCCTCAGAGGGCATTCTCCTCTATTCTAGAGTGAAAAAAAGACAGGACGTTAAGTACTGTGTTACTCCTTTACCCCTCAGCTTCTACCTGTTCCGCACTTATTCTTTGGACTCGCATGTCTGACAGCATATTTTGGGGTGTGTCACTTTTGTACTTATCTGCCTATTGAAAGGTAAAGAATGAATAATCTAACTACATTATACTTTAAACCATCAAAATTCATTTTTAGATGTAATTTGGGATATACCTGTATATGACAGAGGGCAGTTTTTGATTTAATCTTTTGCTATTACAGTAAATGTAAATACTGTAAATTTAAAAACTGTTATGCCTAAATTCCTCTAGTACATCCACTTTCCAACTAGAGGAACTAACATGTTGGACGTGGTGTACTCAAAAGCCCCCTCATCCCCATGTTGGAGACTTAAAACACATTTCTGTTATGCTTTTTCCAGCATACAAAATGGTATTGAAACAAAAGTAAGAGTGTACGGAAGCAGAAAAGACTCTGGCCAGAGGGTACAACTTCAGTACTTTAGTACTGTTTTGCAAGCAATGATTGGAGCATGCTCAGAGGAGCTGCCACATATGGCAATTTACACATTGACATTGACGAGTACACTGAGGGTGATGTCACAGTCATCAAAATCTTCAAAACTAGGGCAAATCAGAAGCTGTGGATGACATCAGAGGTCCAAAGAAGGTTGGGAGCAAAGTAGCCCTCATGCTGTCAAGAACTGACCTTTCCCAAGCCATCAAGAAGACTAAGCTAAGGTACAGAGGAAAACTGAGGGAAAACTTTGTGACTCTAGAGACACAAGACACATGTGGCAGGAGATTCAGGCCATAATGGACTATAAAATAACACCACAGGTTGAGGTCATCGATGCCTCTCTCCCTGACAGGCTGAATGAGTTTTATGGCAGGTATGAGGCACTGAATTATACACCAGGGAAGAAAAACACCCTCTCCCCATGCACCCACCATGGTGCACAGGTGCTTAGACTTTGTACAGCTGACTTGAGGAGAACACTGAGCGGCGTCAATCCACATGAAGCTGTGGGACCTGGTAACATATCTAGTTGGGTGTTAAAAGACTGTGCTTCTGAGTTAGCAGGTGTTTTTACAGACATCTTTAACATCTCTCTCCAGCAGTCCATCATACCTACAGAGTTTAAGACTGCCACCATTGTTCCTGTGCCCAAGAAAAAAAAACTGTAACGTGCCTTAATGACTACCAGCCTGTGACACTGACATCTGTCATAATGAAAGGCTTCGAACAACTAGCCATGGGTCACATTAAGGCTGGCCTCTCACCTTCACTGGACCCCTTATTGTTCATGTGTCATGCCAATCAGTCCACAGATGACACAATCACACACTATACTATCCCACCAGAAGAAAAAGAGCAGTTGTGCCAGGATTTTGTTTACTGACTTCAGTTCAGCCTTTAATACAATCATCCCACAGCAGTTAGTTGCATAACCTTCTATGCTTGGATCGAACCCCTCCTTTTGTAACTGGATCTTGGACTTCTTTTCGGAAAGTCAACAGACAGTATGTGTTGGCACTAAGACATTGCACACTATAAAACTAAGCATGGGAGCCCGCAAGAGCTGTGTGCTCAGTGCATTGCTTTTACTCTGCTAACACATGACTGTACTGCCAAATCAAGTACAAATCAACTTATTAAGTTTGCTGATGATACAACAATAGTAGGACATTCAGTAATGAAGATGAAACATCTTAACAGAGCAGAGGTGGAAAAGTTAGTGAGCTAGTGTGGAGACAATAATCTGTCCCTTAATGTCAATAAGGCAAAAGAATTGATTGTGGACTTCAGCACAAAACTGAACCTCCCTAATACATATCAGTGGCTTTCCTGTGGAGACGGTCAGCGGCACAAAATTCTTGGGCACCTACATCATTGAGGATCTCTCATGGACTCTCAATACATACACCAGGTCAAGAAAGCTCAGCAGAGTTTGCACTTCCTTAGGGAGCTGAAGTGAGTGAGAATCCCTCTTCCCATCCTTACCACCTTCAACCGTGGCACTACTGAGAGTGTCCTGATGAGCTACATCACATCCTGGTTCAGAAACTGAGGGGTGTCTGACAGGGAAACTCTGCAGCGTGTGGTAAGAATGACTGAAAGGGTTTTCAGGGTCTCTCTCGCTCCTCCACTTAGGATATTTTTAAAAATAGATGCAAGAAGAAAGACCTCGGCATTGTGAAAGACTTCTCATACTCCTCTCATGAACTGTTCAATCTCTTGCTACCTGGTAGGAGGCATCACCCCACAAAATCAAGAACAGCCAGAATGTGCAATAGCTTCTTTCTATAGGCAATAAGATTGCTAAACTCTCTTTAACAAGCACATAACAAGCCCATTTTATACTGTGAACGCTGGCCCGGACACACACAGACGGACAACATATTTTCAACCCACACACTGTTTATTTACACTTATGTACAATATAAAAGTCCAGTGCACACTCACACGACCCCAGTGCCTCTGCACCGATTTCCCCAAAGTCCAGGGCCCACAGTCCTTGTGCCTTCCTGGCCGCCTCCCGTCCTCTCTCTCCAGCTCAGTCCTGCTGCCTCCCGACATCCACCGCTGACTGGAGAGAGGCGGCCCCTTTTATGGGGAGCCGGATGGGCTCCAGCTGCTTCCGGCACTTAACGGTGGCCACACCCCTGTGTGGCGGAAGTGCCGGCTGCGCACCCGGAAGCCGTCCGTGTCTCCCCAGTCGTCTTCCCCCCGGCACTTCCTGGTGTGGCGGAAGTGCCGGGCTTCCGGAATAAACAGGCACTGGGGCGCCGCCTGGCGGCGGCCACGGGTCCCTACGGGGCTGGGCTTCCAAGCCCTGTACCCGAGGCCCCCTGTCTAACCAGGACGGACGCCCCCACTCGGTCTGGAGGAGGCATACGCCCTCCTCCTGTCCTTTAAGGCGTCCCGGCCGGGCTCCATCCCCGGCCGAGGGCCACACGGGATGAACCGGCATCGGGGTGCCGCCTGGCGGTAACCACGGGCCCCTACAGGGTAGGGCTTCCATGCCCTCGACCCGTGGCTCCCAATAGAACCAGGACGGACGCCCCCTCGTGGTCTGGAGGAGGCACAAGCCCTCCTCACGTCCTCCTGGGCGTCCCGGCCGGGCTCCAGCCCCGGCCGGGGACCACAATACACATAATTATTTATTTGTAGCCATAGTATTTAATTGACTATTTTATGTAAATATTGGTTGGACTTTGTGAATTTAGCACAGTCTTGGTTTACTTTCTTTGTGTTTCTCCCCCTTTCCCTTTTTGCACATTTTCTGGTCGAGTAAGGCAATTTTGTCCCAAAGCATTTTAGATATTGCTGGAATAACAAATAAAAACTTAAACTTGACCGAGACTTGTTTGTTTTTCTTATACATCAAATCAATACACTAAAATTACTGTAAGAAAGATAAACTTTATGTGCACTGTTGTCCAGGCTGATTATATCTTTCCTTTTGTTTTACTTGCGAAGATCCCTTTAGACACTATTCATTACGAAAATATTGCAGAACTTAATTGCTTTGTTTCTGATGTACCTACTACTTATGCTCCAAAAATCTCTCAGAATTACTGTTTTTAAATCTATGAAAACCAACATCATGAGGTACTTGGTCTGCCAAACATATTTCTACATCAAATGTTAATTGTATGAAAATAAATTTGATGGTAATCTGTTTGGCCAATAGTAAAGTAAGAAACTGTCTAAAATTTTTGATTACCTGAATAATCACAGCAAATCGCAGTGTTACAGTGGTTGGCACTGTAACCTCACAGATCCAGATGCCTGGTTTTGAAACATAGCTTTGTCGCTGACTCTGTAGAGTTATTACGTTCCCCTTGTATCTGCATGGAACATTTCTGAGTCATCCGGATTTCCATCAAAATTCGAAAGAACATGTACGGTAGGTTTAATGGTGTGTTGGTCTTGTGTCAGTGAGTGCAGCCAAGAGAGCAAGTTTATCTTTGTATATGCTTCAGGATTAAAGCCTGCCTGCCGTATGTCCAGTTCTGCTATGATAGATTGTGGCCCAGCAATATAGCTGAATTAAGCAGCTTCTGAAACTGAATGGATAGGATAAACATTGCTTAATTATCTAAACGATCATACCTGTACATAATTCCTATGTCTCATTTAGTGAGGTGATTCATTTCTTTTATTAATATCATTTGTCTGTGCAAGTGTGTATGTTTATGTCACCTCAGAACTGCAGGAATGCCTGAATTCTTCAGGACATAGGTTCCTTAACGTGCTGGAAACATTTGATACAGATTTTGTTCCCGGTTGACTTAATAGCACTACACAATTCCTGCAGATTTTTCCATTCTTATCTCAAAAGTGTGCTATTGAATTGGGTTTTGGGGACTATATTGGACACTGGAGTAATGTCTCTGTCATTTTGTGTGAAGACAGCATAAAATGATGCGGACTGTACTTCAAATATAGTATCCATTTGAAAAAGGATAGATTACTAACATAAAAAATCATGATTCCCAACAACTTTTAACCTTTACCGTTGGCGCAAGACAGGATAAATCTTGGATTCATGTTTTTTATGCCAGATTTTAACGCTATCATCTGCCTGTCACTGAGAAACTGAGATTTGCCAGATCAGGCTATATTTTACTGATTATCCTGTTTTGGTAGCATGACTGTAACCTGATGTGGTCTTTGGCTGTTGCAGCCCTTCATCTTCAAGGTCTGATGTGTTGTGTATCCAGAGATGATACAAATGGGAGAAAAAAGTGGATATTTCTAAAACATTACTTATCCCTGCCTAGTGAATTTCTACTTTTTGAACTATAATTTACTATATATTAGGAAATGAGGAACTTGAAAATGCCAAGATTAGTCTTATTAGCCAGAGTCATGCTACACAACAGCCAACACCTGTTATTTATCACGTAAAAATTATATTCCGCTTACACCTCTGTAACAACAGAATTTGCTCATTTATGACCCAGTGTTCGGATTCAGCGGGTTGGAAAATGGATGGATGGATGGATGAATCCAAGTTTCACTGGAATTGCCCAGAACCTCATTAAGGAATACTTATGATTTCAGGTCAGTAAAATACTTGAGACAAGTGTTTTTTCTTTATTTTATTCAGTAAAAGAAAACAATATTAAATAAGAAATATTTGCCATTTCTCTTTAATCCTTATAAACTAATGGTTGCTTAATTGTTTAGTAGATTATTCAGATTTAACATTTTCAGCTTCATTTCTTGAACCTGTAATCCTGATACCAAAGAGAGATATCTTTTAGCATCATTTACAGCAGGCCTTTCTTATAGTGTAGACTCAAAAAAACATCACTACTCATGCTAACTGTAGTTGAATCCTCTCTGAGGCCTAAACTGACAATTTCTTAAAACTCTTCAATTTTTTAAGCGAGTAAGATTTTACTTTAATTGCAGCAAGTATTATTTTTATTCATTTCTTGAAATTCCTTATCGCAATATAACGGGGTAGCCAAATCCGATCCTGAAAAGCCACAGTGGCTACAGGTTTTCATTCAAACCATTTTCTTAATTAGTGACTGGTTTTTGCTACTATTTTTTTTATTTAATTTATTTGGTATTTAAAACTCAGGCCCTTTAAATCAGGGCTGAGCAATGATGGTCTTGGCGGACCACAGTGGTTTCATTTTTTGCTCCAAACCAATTCCTTCATGAGAAATCATTAATTGCCGATGGAGCACTTATTGCTCAAGTGCCATTTTTCTGCTTCATTTTAGTTATTACACTTGTTAAGATTTTGGAGCCTTAATTGCTTATTTTAGTCTTAAACAGCTCTATTCATTGATTTATCTGCTCCCTATTAGCAACGACATGCAAATGACAAAGGTACCAGCAGTTCTACATCTAGCTTGTCTCCATTTCCACCCGTGTGTATTCATCATTCACTATTTTCTTTAATTAAGTACTGACAAGGAAACTGAAGAGAAAGTGAAGAACTGAAAATTACTCATCCATTTTAGACTTCCAATCACTTGGATGATACATGTATCATTAGAAAGGAAAAAAAAAAAAAGATTATTTTTAAGAATCAACTGACATGGCAGAGTTAAAACACTAACAAGCCATGAAATTAAATAAGATCTAATTTTGGCTTCTAATTAATTGGAACAAAAACCTGCAGCCACTGCAGCTCTCCATGATCAGAGTTGGCCACCCCTGCAATATAATGTCTTGCAGGTTCACAGGATTTTGTGACACCATCAGATTCAGGGCAAGGAACAACCTTAGGGCGAGTTTACTCATACATACTTACAATCACGACCAGTTAGCTTTATAAAGTATATAAATTATTTGGATATGGGGGAAAAATTCATTTAGAAAAACAAGATGTGGGTATGGGGAGAAAATGCAAACCTTACATAGATAATAGACCAAGTTGTAGCCCATACAGAGGCATGAAAAAATGTGTTGTCAGTTGTTTTACAGCTAATGACTTGCACACTTTTCTTGGAGAGAATCCATTTCCTTACAACATGCAGAACATCCCCAGAGAATAATCATTCATTTAAAGAATTTGTTTCTGTCATTTGGAATAGATTGTGCTTATCCAGATCTGTTCAATATGTTGTTCAGTGGAATTTATATCTGGATAAAATTATCAAATAAAAATCTGACAAAGCATAGCTGTGAATATGAAAAAAGCCCGTTTCTTTTTCATAGATGTTTCATTCTGATGCTGTTCTAGACTGTGCCCATTTCATCTAACTTGTCACAGGCGCCTTGTTAGCAGAGTGCTTATTTTAATCTGTTTTTATGATTTACTTGACCGATGGAACTGTCACTACTGTAAGATTTAACTCTTACTCTAAACCACAGCAAGCCCCAAATAGAGTCAGAGTTCAAACTCAGGGCAGCCTGACTGATTTCTGTACTTTTCCTTTTAAGAGTGAACAACTGTGGATCCCATGTTATTGTTTGTTGGGGCATACTTTTGTGTGAAATATTTGAAAGATGTTAGAACTACTGAAAAACAAGTAACATCTTAAAAACACTAAGCCATACCATTCTTGCCAAGGTAATTACTCAGAGTTGTCAGTCCAATAGTTTAACATGACTTTGAGTTTCTAAAATATAAATATAAGCACAGAATAAACAGTTTTAAAATATGCAATCTGAGGATTTCAGCAGTCATATCATAGCCCTAATGTAAGCAGTTGCTAACTGAGATTTAGAAATGCAAAAACTAATAATCTGAAATCCATTATTCACATACTGTATTGCTTTAGGAGCATTACAGAATACATAACCTTAAATTTACTGTAATACCATTTTAATCCATTAATCAACTTAGATAGATAGATAGATAGATAGATAGATAGATAGATAGATAGATAGATAGATAGATAGATAGATAGAGAAAAGTGTTCTATCTATCTATCTCTTCATTTAATTAGGTTTATTTAGTGTTTTAATATCAGACTCTTTCCCAGTCCCCAAGTTCCCTGCTTTTGTCTATTAGGGCATTACCACTGTTGCTTTCCTGCTCTCATTCTTTTCAGCCTCATGTGTTTTGTGTCGACTCCTCACTTTCTCTAGACCATCATCAGCTCCTTACCTGCCTGTTCTCACTCTTTTCAACCTTTGGTGTTATTCATTACTTGACTAAGGTGTTCAATGAGAATACAGTGGTCTGTGGTGTCAAATGCTGGGCTCAAGTCCAAGAGAACAAGAACAGATTTGTTGTTGGTGTCAGCATTAAGTCACAAATCATTAATTACTTTAACAAACACAATTTGTGTTCTGTGATTTGGTATTAAACCTGAGTGAAATTTATCAAGAATAAAGAAGGGCAAACCTTTTTTCTTTAAGTCAAAGGTAAGATACATGGAGTGTCATTCGATTTTTCACCAAAACTAAATCAGAATCAAACAACAATACAGCGCATGAAATTAAAAACCAAAAAGTATACTTCAGAAGTTTTGCATTTCTTTCCATTGCAAGACTCTCGCAAATCACTTTATGTTTTGGTTACCTCAGAAAAATTTTGTTAATATTTTCTTGCTACATCCTTGGATATGACCATTACCAGGCCATATGGACTTTTTCTAGGTCATGGCTCTCCATTTGCAGTTTTTAAATAGGAAAATGACCTTTGGACTTAACTAAGTCGTTTAGTTTAATGTTCTTTTTTCAGAATACAGGCGTTTTTGGATATTTGCTATGCTCTTAATCTCTGCTTTGCCTAGTAATTTTCTGCATTTGGATCATTTGAATTTTAACCATAATTTTCATTTTCTTCAAATTGTCCTTGTCTTTCTCCTGTTTTTTTTTTTTTCTCCTCATCTGGTGTCCTTTCATTTTTAAATAAGGGGTCCTTATCTTGTAGCTCTCAGTGTTTTTAATCATTCTTTAAAAAATTTTAAGATCACATTTGCCCTCCTAGGCATGGTTGAGTTCTCTATACTGTACTGTGAATGCCAAAGAGAAAGTGAAGATGCATCTTGGACATAGTAGATATGAGTGTTCAGCCATATAATATCTATCTATCTGAATGTTTTGTATTTTTGCAGAATGTGTTTAAAATTTTTGCTTACTTGAAAGAATATCTCTGTCAAGGTCTATCCAGATCACCTATTATTATATTTCTGCTTTTCTCACTTCTATTCCTAAAATGTCACAGTTAAAATACAAGTGAGAACTGAAGTGTCCAAGTAGTGCTTGGTTATTCAATTCCATGAAATGAGATACATACAAATATCAGGAAAGTTTAGACAGTGACTGGTTATTTGTACGTGGCTCACATTGGTGAGTAGGGCTTCCTCCTTCACAGGGTCAAAAGTGGCAGAGGCCTGCATGTATGGTGTCTTGTAAATCATTTTAATAAAGATGTTATAGTTATCTGCTTACTTCAGCAGCCACAAACATAACTATCATTGTGAGCCATTTGCCACCAATGAAAATATCACTTATTAAAATTAAATATAGTTTATTGTTATGGTAAATTTAACCACTAAATGACCCTTTGTCAAAAAGATGTTGTTCTCAGGGTAGAGAGCAGGGAGAATTGCTGGCACATACCCTCTGTACATGAAAATCCCAAAGGGCTTCAATTGCCAAGCTATATCAGGACTGTCATGTAGTGCCAGCTTTCCACTCAAATGACTGCCAGAGGAGATCCTGGGAAAATCTAGAAAAGAATTCACTTTAGGAGAGTTGGCTACACTTTCACCTCTCTGTTCCTCTGTAAATAAGGCCAAGTCCTCTGTTAATGACTCTTTTTTTGCAAAACTCCAGGGCCTTTTCCTGGCCAATTACCCGTAAATGCCTATTTGTTCCATATGAAAGGACTACAGTACCTTCATTTATTTATAATAGGCACAGAGAAAAAAAAAGTCCTTCTGTCTGTCACAACAACTGACTGTCAAGGACCAATCATCTCTAACGAGATGTGTTTGTAAATTTTAAAATATGTTATCATGTTAACTCTTTTAGATTGTGGTCAATTTAAAGTATGCTATCATTTGTACTGTAGAATTTCTCTTGTGTATTGGCTGCTTAAAAGAAATCATTACAAATCTTTAACTGGGTCATTCTTTTACTCTGCCCTCAACTCTTGTAGAAATTAAAACAGTCCTGTTATCTAATACTGGCTCTCACTTCACCTTTTCACGTCTTTACACTTGTCTCATATTGTCAATTAACTTCACTGATTCCTGTGTCCTTATGCTTCTAATTTAAGCTCTCGTAAAGCACCTGGCTGAAGGTACTCCTGAAGCAGGCATACTGTCACAGGATATAGTAAATTGTGTCTAATTAAAATTAATCAAGGAATAAGAACAGCATTAAGCCAGCTGCTATCCCTTTGGTCAAATCCCAAACACAAAATCCCTGCAGTAAGGTTATATATGTGAGGAATCTAGGTATGTTAATTTGTTGAATATGAACCATATGAACTATCTATGTATCTAACTATCCACAAAAACACTATATATATAGTGACACACGGGCACATCTGTGAATCACCCTCCGGCTTCGTCTGTAACAAGTATTACCACCCCAGTCTGAGAGGGAATGTTCGCACTAACCTTCTCCTCTTCTTTTTCTTCTGCAGCACCAAGGAGACGCCCCAGAGAGGGCAATTGACTCCTTCCGGTCTACCACCTTTAAAACTTGTCACTGATGGAGTGAGGCACTCAGTATTCAAGTATTAAATTGACTGAAACAGAGCACAGAGCTCCCAAAAACTTAACAACAGAATGAACGGAACCGGCCTACTTGCCTTGCTTTTTGTTATTTCTTGTAGAGGTGTGCATAGCGGCCCTTTTTTTTGTATTTTGACTTTTCAACGGGAACGACTGGGTTGGCACCCCAGCATTTTCCTGTGGGAATCTGACCTACCTTATTCTGCCACAAAATACAGACATACACACACACACATGTATATGTATATCTCTCTATTATAAAAAGAGACGAGACGTGATGTTCTTGGAAAGACAATTACATGTCCCGCGAGACAAGGCGCGGTAAACATGCAGAGCAGGTTAGGGATAACTGAAGTACAAAAATTCGAAAGTCTCCCAATGTCTGCGTGGGTTTCCTCCGGGTACTCTGGTTTCCTCCCACAATCCAAAGACATGCAGGTTAGGTGCATTGGCGATCCTAAATTGTCCCTAGTGTGTGCTTAGATGTGTGGGTGTGTGTGCCCTGCGGTGGGCTGCCATCCTGCCTGGGGTTTGTTTCCTGCCTTGTGCCCTGGGTTGGCTGGGACTGGCTCCAGCAAACCCCCGTGACCCTGTAGTTAGGATATAGTGGGTTGGATAATGGATGGATGGATGAAATGACAGAACAGCGAAAAGAGATTGAATATATTGTTCGGATTGAAACTTTTAAGTCAGAGACTTGTAAATCATCTAATTCGTGTTGCCAGCAAGAATTAAAAGATTCCAAACACGTTGGCGCGGTATGAAGTCCCGTGAGACAGAGACTTTTAACATGAGATTCTTTCAAGTCACGCCACTTACAACCTTTTTCAAACAAGACCACGGTCATCTAAGCTCAGCTGTATGAATGCTTTTGTCAGACACAGTTCCTGTGCTCTCAGCTCTTAGACGTGTGAATGCTTTTGGCAGACACACTTCCTGTGCTCTCAGCTCTTAGACATGTGAAGGATTTTGGCAGACACACTTCCTGTGCTCTCAGCTTTAATAAATTTTATCAGGACAATAATTTTATACGATCTAGATGACTCGTCAACGACTAAGTGAAGAAAAAAGAGCATGGACAAACATTCGAAAAAGTCATTTTATTTATTAGGGAGAAAGAAACAATATTCACTCAAAGGCAGTTATACGTTGTGTTGTCACAATGTAAGTCCAAACAAGGAATCAATGCAATCTTGAAGAAAAGTTAATTCCAAATATTGTTTTTACTAAAGTTTGAAAGTAAGAGTGAAAATAATGCATATGTAATAATTTCCATGAAAATAACAATCTATTTAAATTGTATATCCAGTTAACCAAACCCGGGGGTGTGCGAGTGAAACGAGCAGGGGGCAGAGCCCCCTAGTATATATATGTATATATGTGTGTGTGTGCACCAATATATCCAAATCTTGCACCAAATAATTTCTGACTGGTGATTTGTTAAATCATTCATTCCCCAGTTAAATCATCAGAACTGTTCTGTTACATTATTGTTACAGTGCAACACGATAAGGAAATAAAAAGTCACACTTAACACTAGCATGTCCCACTGCTCTAAAGAAGACTTCGCAATGACCAATGTTAACAAACACTTATACATATTTTAAGAGTATCTCATAGGTGAGAAGCTGCAGCTGTGAGTCCAGGCAATTTTATTTCTGTTTTAGCTCTGAAATGTCTGGTAGTCTGAGCACTTTATTATTTATAGTTCTATATAATAATAATCCCAGTTTTTTTAATCTTCTGCCCATAGGCTTTTGTTCAGCCTTTTTTTTAATTAAATTTTAGTTTTAAGTCTTTATCACATGACCTTCTTAAATGGATTCCATCAGGAGTCATATTGCAGCATGGGCTGTTTCCTTTTCCTTCAGTTTCTTTGTCTGTGTACATCCCTTGGGTGGCATGAGAGTGCTATGTTTAGTGCTGCAGCTTTTCAGCTGCAGGGTCTTGGGTTCCTGTCTGTGAGCACTGTTACTCTACCCAGTGAAATTTTATTTAGTTTCCTCCCACATCCCAAAGATCAGTGACTTCAATTTGGTCCAATATCTATGATTGCTCCCTCAGTGGATGGTTATTTAATCCAGTGTCCAGTTCAAGATTGGTGTCTGATTTGTGCCTGTACTTTTAGGATGCATTCTGGCTCCCCCGACACAATTGTTCGAAAAGGAAGTTTGGAAAATGAACGGATGTCTGTCTCTCTCTCCAATTGTCTTATATTTCCTAATTTTTCTAATTATTTGCTGATTCTTTGTTTATTTTTCTACAGTACCACACTTAAAACAATTTTGCTCTTACCCTTTACCTCCTCTGGCTATTATTTTTACCTTCGTTGCTCTTCATTGCTGATTCTAATCTGTACTCTGCTTGTCTTTATTCCCATTTTCAAAAAAGATGTATTGATCAACACAGAGAGTGGTGATATTAGTAGATCACAGAAACATAAATCTTTTTAAGGTGTTCCTGAAGCAGTGATCCATGAAAGTAGGGCTCATCTTGTGTTCTATGAAAAAGACTGAGTTTTTGATTTATTGGCATTGTTGAAAGAAGATCAAAAATTGATGAATGGCAAGAGGCATTATCATATATCATGAATGTCTTGTATATTTAAAGTGCACTGTTTCACAATAATGAAACTGTAACAAATCTCTTGTAAAATGACATGTCTCTGCAAAAAGAGAAGGAGGAGTAGGAAATACTGGATATTAAGTGTGGTTTGGAAAAGTTTTAAGCTGTACAGTAAATAGTTATTGTTCTTTAAGTATGAAACTAATTTTAATACTGTGCATCTTTACCATATATTATGATTTTGGTCTTCAAATTATGCACTGTACTTGTCTACATGTGTTTCCTTCAGTAGTTTTTATTTCTTTCCACAACTGGAAAAATTAAAATGTTTACTTACTTAGAGATAGTAAATTGACCTGAAGAGAGTGTGCACATTTTTGAGTAACAGTATACCTTAAAGTAGACAGCTATGAAATACTGGGTTCTTCCTGAAGTTCAAAAAAGTATCAATAAATAGAACATGGGAAATTAAGGATGTAGTAGTTAGCTGTGCAATCTTACAATTCCACTTCCTTTTTAAATCCCAAAGATGCTCCTGTTACTTTGATTAGCAGAGATGGGCAGTAATGCATTACTTTTACTTAACCATTTGTACTTACTGTAAATACGTATCTGGAAAGATTTTACTTTTCAGAGAAATTTTTTTGGTAATTATTATTTTACTGTAAATCGACTGCATTATTAAAGAAACCAATGTACTTTTACTTTGTTCATCTCCATCAGCCTTGTTAATTCGGCATTTGAATTTGTTACATTTAATGTTTTAGCTTTCTAACATTTCTTCTACTGCCAAGAACTAGTGACAGCTCCTTGTCCTCAGCTGTCTTATTCTTTGGATTTCATTGGTCATTTTTACCTGTCAAGTCAGCTTTTCCTTCTGTTGCCTATACTCAATAGCAAAGCCTCTTCTCTTTCGGATGATTTATTCTGTGGAATTTATTGATCACAAATGTCCTGCTAGTCCTTAGCTAGTGGTAATATTATAACGAACTTTAAACAAAAGAAACTTAAAAAACATCCAATCTGTTTTTCTGGAGGATGCAGATAAGTACTTAAAAAAGCAGGGTAATAGAGGATTATATAGTATTAAATAATGTAGCTATAAAATTACCCTTGACTGAGAGAGTAAAAATTATCACTTAATTTTCTACTGAGTTATTTCACAAAAATATTGCATGCCTGCTCCCAGTAGAATCATGTATGCACGTTTTTTGGTTTCCAGTGACTGAGAAAAATTAAGCAGGCATGTGTCGTCCAGTCAACTGATATAATATGTATACATTTAATTTTAATCTGGTTATTTAGTACATATGGATTAATGTAGTCAGAGTGATGGCTTAAAGCTAGCGTTCATAGCTCACAATACAAGGAGCTCGGGTTCGACTGGTATCCTAGGCAGGGTGTATAAGGAGTTTTTACTTTCACACCAAGTGTGTGTAGCCTTATTAGTAGTGTCATTAACACTCAATTACCAATGAACATTTATTCATATGTGATGGAGTAAATTATCTTTCCAGTGCAGTAGCAACCAACAGTGGTGGATGGCGTACCAGTCCTCCTAGAACACATCAAATAAATCTGTTATCTCAGATAACATCTTCAGTGCCTTTCCACCGCATCTGTCTGAACCTGTCTTGACTGGCACTCCCTCTCTCATGCATGTTCCAATAAAGCCTCCTTCTCAAACTCTGCTATTTTTCTTGAGGCACCTCAATGGTTTTAATGGATCATGCTGCCACAGGAATGTATGAGAGAAAAAAAATCACATTAGCAAGAAATATTGCTGATTCTGAATGAATTAGCCATGAAACTCAACACATTCTAGCACACTCCTTTTAATAGCAATGTAAATACAACAGTACATATTTGACACATTTTTTTCATGAAATTTTAGAGGAGCCGGAGCTTCCCTTGTAGTCTTAGAGCAGTTGCCTCTGCTTTACTACTACTTGCGTGTCTCATACTCATTCCCCTTTTGAGTGCATTACCAAAGCCAAACTGACCAATCCCACCAAAGCCAATAAGATTTCTCTGAGGGACTGAACACACACATAACCCTAGCATTTTGTTATATAGTATTAGATTAGTAATTAATTAGTAAGTAATTTGTAAGTGATTTAGTAGTGGTTAGTGGTTCATAAAGTAAAATAACTTCACACTTCCTGCGATATTAGAAGGTATGTGAGATAAGACTACTACAAATATCAATAAATTTTTAGCTAGACTGAAGCATTTTGTACTCTATTGTTTAGCCCAAGAAGGTAATATTCAGAAGTAGAAATTTACAATAAAAATAGAATTGTCATGCATCCTCCCTAATAATTAAGATCAATATCTTTTTACAATGTACTGTATGCAGATGTTATTTTCTGAGAATGTAGTGGTTTTGTAGTATAACATAAAAATTCCATTCTCGTTCTCATCTGTTTAAGAGCACTGTTACAGTCATTATTAATGACCATTATAAGTCGCATTTCCTTGAAATGCTCACATTCATTCCGTGTGACAGTATCCATTCAGGACATGCCCTGCTTCCCTTTTCTATACACAATTACAAAGTCAAATAGAATTGGTATAAAGTTATATTTCAATATAAACCCTTGGAGGAGGACTGACAAACCTTGGGTTTGAAACAAAAGTTCATTCTTTTGACCTATGGGCACAGTAGCAAGTCAGTGTCTATAACCAATTAATATGTTTTTATATGGTTAAGATTTTTATTAATTATCCTTTCTGTGGTTATCCTGGAACTCTAGTTAAAATTTCTTGGTGCTCATGTTGGTTTTGAAATGCCCCATTCGCAAGGAGAAACCTGGTGAAACTGCTAAATTTATATGAAAATCACATGAAATATTTCTATCCTACTGATAAATTAACCTGTTATAGGAGGTAGTAGGTTATTGGATAATTTGGGAAAGCTGTCAGTCCAGTGGACAATTATCCAACTAGTCCATAGTAATAATAAAAATAATAACAATAACCAACATATCTATCTATCTACTTTCCCAAATACTGATTTTAATATTGACCTAAAGTAAAATAAATAGCTCATTGATTTACAGTTCACTTAACAATGTATTAAATGCTGATATTAATTTTCAAAAAAGCCTAACATTCTCGTAGGGAGACAGAACTTGACCCATCAGCTCCAAGCAAAAGTTAAGAAACAGCCCATTGTTTTGAAACAGCCTGCTTTCTCATATACACACATGCAGGACCAGTTTGAAACCACCAGTTAATTTAAGCAGCACATTTCTGGAATATGTGAGGAAAACCTGAATACCCAAAGAAAATCCTGTGCAAAAGTCCCCCTGTACAATGAGGGAAAGTCAGATTCAAATATAGAATACCAGATCCATAAGGCAGAAGTGCTATAATTGTTCCACTCTTTCCTCAGAAAAGCAAATTTTCTCAAAAAATTTTTTTTTTGAATGTCACCAATTGTAAAAATTAAGAACCTGCTTCTAGTCAAGGTTAGCCTCTTATATTGTCTTTAAGGTGGGATAAAAAGACAGCGCAACCTGAAACGTTCATCGGTTGCAGATACTATGCTCTTAATGAAAGCTGTGCATTGCTAATTTCTTACTTTCTACATTTTAAAATGTTAACACTCATTTTACAAGGGCTACTGCCTTCTTCTTTTTCCTCTTCATCTTATCCCACTTCTATTGATCAACTTTTCCTTCAAATCTTTTTGTACTTTATCCATCCACCTGTGCTTTGGCCTCCCTCATTTTCTCTTCCCCTGTACTTCCATTCCCATCAATGTTTTGCCCACATAGTCAATGTCTCTCCTCATCACATGTCCATACTATTTCAACCTATTTTTTGCACTTTCTTAGATATCTCTTCCACTTTTGTTGTACCTCTAATTGCCTCATGGCAGTCAAATGATTCACTGAGTTATGTGTACAGTATATAGTATTGAAGATAAGTATTGACATTGAGCAGGTTTCTCTGGTGACAAACAAGGTAAGTCCAGCTTACTAAAGTATAGCTTTTCACATAAACCAGATGCATTTAAAAGATTGTGGGATACTTGCATAGGTCCTGGTAAATGTTACAATATGACTATATGTTTAAAAGTATCACTTTAAAAGATGGCATAGCTGCTACTATTACCCTTACATTGCTGCTGTCAGATTATGACTTTTTGTCTTTTTCAAGGATAGTTCGCTCATCTTTGCATTTTTGCTTTCTCCTTTTATTTGTCTTGAAGGGTGCTGGATGCACTGCTCTTGTGGTTGCAGTTGTTGCCAGAAAACTTGAGCTCACAAAAGCTGAAAAACACGTACATAACTTCATGATGGACACCCAACTCACCAAACGGGTAAGGGGATACTATTATATTTTTTTATCATCATTGATAAAATATATGTTTATCACTGACATAAGTAGCAAGCTGATATGAATAAATATAATAATAAGAACAGTATTTTAAAGTGACAGCAAGGTGAGAGCTCTATAAATAAGAAAAAAAAAAACAACTGATTATACTAGCTACTGTATAAAAGAGAACATTATTAGGAGTAAACTGCTCATTTTCCTGAGTCCATTTTAATCAGTCCAAATTATGATCTCCTTTTCTTTTTTATTTCTAAAGGTGTTATTTGGACTCTCTTCTGAGTACTTAAAATCTGGAAAAAAACATTTAATGCCTCAAAGGGATTTGGGAGATCCTGGAGATATTTCTTATGAGCACATTGCTTATATCAAAAGTATAAATCATAGAGGCATTTTTTATTTCTTTTGAGGCTGGTGCAGTGCTGAATTTGACATACTGTGACAACAAGTTAATCAATTCAGCACAGTGTATCATTTAACCTCATCACTAATAGTTTTGTGGGTAGCAACAAAAAATGCTTAGTGTCAATATTGCTGTTCTTTATTAAACAAATACTGGCAATTTGGGAGACGTGAACACAGATTTGACATAAAGTTTAGAAGAAGTGATTTCATATAGTCACACTGTACAACAGTAATCCAGTAGTGCAGGGGATTAGCTTTCTTTCCTATCACAAACGCTCAGAGCTAAGTGATTACTAGATATGGAGGTTGGATGATATCCAGCAAGAGATTTATAAACTGAAAATTGAATTACACAGCAAGCGCAGGTTCAGGCCCCTTTTCAAGTCATTTAGTATCATCATGTTGTTATTTAGTGTTTTACAAAGAGTGAATGATTCATTGAATATACAGTATGTGGTAGAACAAAATGTAATAATGGTGTAAGACAACATCAGATAGCTGACACCCTTTGGAGAACGATGACGATCTTCTATCTCTATGTTTGTACGGCTATGGCTAATATGCCATGCCATACTCATCTGTAGTATCTGGACTTACATTTGTTTACACAAAAGCTTTTTAGCCCTGTGCAATTCCTTATTTGTTTGTAGTAAAAAAAATGTGTCCCTTGATGCAGCATACCAGAGAGAACAAAACATGCTGATATCCTTGCTAATAAGCTATAAATTACCATTCTCTGGAGGAAACAGTGAGGTGTTTTGCTAGTAAAGTTATTAGAGAGGAACCACATCACTCCTGTTATATAATTAATCTTTTTTCTACCAGAACATTTTTGAAACTTAATCAGAGATGCTCTTTGGCAGGTAATATATGATTCTTCATAAACCATGATTTTCCCACAAAACTGCACTTCTATTTGGATTTGAAACAATTATAATCACATAATAACAATCCTACTCTTTATATAGAAAACTACAAGAAAATAAACTTTGGATGTACTGTATTCCATTATAGAAGATGTGAATATGTAAGAGCAAATACAGGCTAAGTGCCTTTTCAGAGTTCTGCACTATTCCATCAGTGAACTTGACTCTTTGACTTTGATTTTACAGTCTGCTGGACCACACAATACATTAAATTTATATTTTGAATAGGCATTGCAATGGCTAATTGTTAATTAATTATTCTTAAAGAGAATGTGAAGACAAATGTACTTAAGGAATAAAAATGAAAATGAGGCTAGCATGATTCTGATGTAATATTCACTACCCTTAAATGAAATACCATAATTAACATTTTACTTTTTAAAATTGTATTTTGCATTCCTGCAGTGGGCTGGCGCCCTGCCCCGGATTTGTTCCTGCCTTGCACCCTGTGCTGACTGGGATTGGCTCCAGCAGACCCTCGTGACCCTGTGTTAGGATATAGCGGGTTGGAAAATGACTGACTGACTGACTGACTATATTGCATTCAGGCTCTTTAAAGAATTTTTGTAGCATAGAAACCCAACGGCCAATCAGAATGAGACATTGGCAACACTGAAAGAAAACTATTAACAGAAATTAAGTGTACATTGTTTACTTTCACAATAAAGGTAGAAGTCTACAAGCAAGAAAAGGGGAACTGTGACTTATAATAGTGATAATGGTGGGACAGGCTAATATGCAATATGTAAGAAGAATATCTGTGGACAGACTCTGTATGGCTGTCAAAACAGATTTTTTGATAAAAAGGACCAAAATTTAATATTTAATTAATTTAAACATTAAAAATATCTAATACATTAAATTTGTGATATGTTTCAGGATAGTTACTTAAAATGGTAACTACAAAGGAAATTCTCTGCTAGATTCACAGATGGCACATGGCCTCTTGTGGTGAATTTGGGGATCACAACTTTGTTTGAATGCCAATACTGCTTTCTATTTTTAAGATTCTTAGTCTAAACTGACATTTCGGAGAAAATAAAAATAATAAAATATATAGTAAATATTTTTAAATTTTACTCTTCAGTCAGAGATGACCTGTGTCTGAATTTTTCATAGGTCATTGACTCTAGTCTCTCCTAAGTGTGATGTTCATTGTTTTATGACCCTACTGAGTTACTGTTCCAAAGATAATCAGTATAACTATAGCTCTACTTTTATAGATCTAATATATATATATATATATATAGTTTTAGAACACTTCAGTTTTTCTTCAAATGTAAAATGTGATGATGAATGACCTACAATGGTGAAAAGATAAGCAGTAAACTGCCAGATGTTTAAATTTAAAGTTTAGGTGAGTAAAAACTGAAAAATGGAAATATCAGAATATTACAAACGGGCCTTCTTCAAGGAACAACTAATAGAATACGGCCTATAGATGTTACGCAGCAATTAATGTAAATTAAGTCTTGCAAGTTGAAGCAAACAAATTGCACATGTGCCCCAACTTCTACTGATTACTTAAAAACCCTCTGTCTGTCTTAAAGCAGATTTGGGACAGTCTGTGTTACTACACCTTCTTAAGTACTACTTGGACAATATTCTAGTAATAATGACAAAAAAACAGTAATTAACAAATGAAATGAGACAGAGTCTTAGAAACGTAGGCCTTTCATTTAGAGAATTTGACAAAAAAGAAAATTATAAAGTGTTAGAGAGTTTGGTGTCCTACAAAATTCGAAGGCAATTGGAAAATGGAAAAAACTGTGATAGGAAGAGATCTAGCAGACCCAAAGTCACAACCCAATCTGAAGCAAGTCTCAGTTTCTACTGTGAAGAGGAGACTTTGTGCTGCAGGTTTGACAATGTGTGTGGCAGGAAGAAAGCCATTCCTTAAAGGACAAAATAGGGCCTTGAAATACCAGTGGTGGACTACTCCAGACTGGACCAAGTAGTGTATATAATTTTATTAATTTATAAATAAATAAATAAATATATTTATTTATTTGTAAAATCAATAATCCATTCATCCTTGAAATCAGACAGCCAGCCCATTACAGAGCACACTCATATCCATAACATCCCTCCCTCAAATAATTTAAAATAATCAACCTGCATATTTTTGGGAAATGGGAGGAAAATTGAGTACCATGATAAACACTGGTGATTACCAGGGAATTAACAAACTTGAACAAGCTGGGCCACCCACTCCCAACTGGGAAATGATACACTGGAGGTTCATTCAAAAAGCAAAGGGCAATAGAGCACTGAACAAAGTAAAGTGTTGTATATAACGGACAAGGACAAATTTTGTCCTGCTGCCCACTAGACATAGTTATATAAGATTTTCTCCATCTGTCAGGAGGGATGGTTTCCTCACTATCTCACTTTTCAATACATTTTAAAAGTAATTTGCCTCACCTCTTATTCTTTCTTCTCTCTCGCTCGCACTCTCTCTGTCCTTACCTCTGAACTTTGTCCTTTCTCATAGCAAGCATCTGCCCAACCAACCTCCTAAATGCAGGTTGATTTTTGACTATCTCAAGATAAATTAACCTTTACAACCTCATTTACAATTAAGTACAATTTCAATGCAGGCAGCTGGCCACCCATCTCTCTCTTATAGAGCATGTCAGTCTAGTGCACTTTCCTTAGTCTCCAGTCAGTCCTTCAGAGCCTCATTCTGTCTGCTATAGGTTCAGCAAGAATTCACCTACTTCTTGCTGGGCTTGCCCCTGGGTCAGTCTTCCAGACTTCTGCTTAGGGCAGAAATACAGTATATCCTTGTTGAAGTGTTCTGGAGAATTTCTTTGTGCGATGCACTCGCTCATGTACTGACATTCATTTATAGCAGGTCCATTTACAATTGCTAAGCAACCTACCATGCATGTCTTCAGGTTGTGGGAGTTCCCTGGGAAGATCACACAAATACATGGTTAGCAAGAGTACTTCGCAGTGACATCTATATTAGTATATGTATTATGTAGTACTATATTATGTATCCAAGTTCTTTGACACAATGTTATGGCAAGTCCAGGGGTTACATCATAAATATAACAGAACAAAACAAACCAATTCCAATAGCATCAGATCCCACAGTTACATTATATTATATTATATTATATTATATTATATTATATTATATTATATTATATTATATACACTATTAAAAAGGTACTACATAGAAATTGGTCCCTGGCTAGATTCTTGGATAAAGTGCTTTCTTTCAGTGTGAACTTACATATTTTCTTTATGATTTAGATTTATTCCTGGTCCTCTAAATTTCTTCCAAAGCCCAAAACCTTGCTGCTAGGTTGATTATTAACCTAACATGACTGAATTTAGGTGTGTGTGCACTGCAGTGGACTGGCTTTGACTCCTCTTGCTCAGCACTAGTAAGAAGCAGATTCAGAAAAGGATGACTTAATACTTTTAAGGAAAAATATGCAATTGCATCAGGTCCTAAAACTGCAACAATTAGCCACAGAACTGCAATAAGTAGATAATGCGTGACAAATTAGTAACAGTCCAGACAAATCAGGCTATGTTGGAGCATGGAAGGCTTGTTCTTCAATTATTTCTTTTTTGCTATTTTAACGCTGTCAACTGTATCCACGATCCATATTTCACTTTTTTATGTCAGAGATTTAAGTGCTATTAAAACCTGGCTTACAGTAACAGTAGAACAAAAAAACAAAACAAAACAGTTTTACAACATTTGCTTGTGGTCTTGAATTAGTTACGTATAAAATTGTGATTATATTGGCTGGATCTATTGCAAAATGCTCATTGTTTTCTTAATAATAAATCCATTCTATGATGCAATTTTTATTTTTTCTTCCACATTTTATTAAACATCTATAATATGAATATTTCTCATAAGATAACAGACTTTAATTTCCTTGGCTTTGATTCTGCCAGTTTTTTTGATATTGTGACATTTTTAATTGCAGATAAAAAATGCAGCAGCTAATGTGCTTCGAGAAACATGGCTCATCTATAAGCACACAAAGCTGATCAAGAAGATCGATCATGCCAAAGTCAGGAAACATCAAAGGAAATTTCTGCAAGCCATCCACCAGTAAATATCACTACTTGCATAATGAAAATGTACTGTGGAATGTATCATTTTAGACGTAATATATTCAAAGGGAAATACACAACATTACATGTAATATTTCAAACTAAAAAATAACACCTGATGCTGTAGCTCTCTAGTTGAGTATTCAAAGGCATTCATAATTCCAGGGCTGCATTCATGTTATTCTTAAAATTTGGATGTACACTGAACCTGCTTAATAAGAACTTTAGGGTGAGCAGAACCTTTTCTAGAGCATGTGGCCGGAACCAGCCCTAGATGGGATATGAGTACATAGCAATGTGCAGTAATACATACAACAACAGGTTTAGAGTCACCAAAAAACTTAACACACAGACTTCACACAAATCCTTCACAGACCTAAGCAGAACAATCAGATTTCACACAGGTAATGTCTGTGCTAGGACTGCAACACAATTCCAGAAAAATTTAAATAATATGGCTAATCACTGCATCATACTGTTAAATCCATTTATAGAATCAGCACGTTGGCATTGGGGATATGTTTGCTGGGAGGCTATAGTGGCAGTATTTGTTACAAGCAAGGAAACAGGCAGTATATGGGATGTCAGATTTTATAATAAAGCACATTCATGGTCATACCTCACTTACTCACACTGGTCCAATTAAGAGCCTCCAACCTAACACTTATATCTTTGGGATAGAAGGAGAAAACTGGACCAAAACAAAATAACACACTGTCATAAAAACATTGCATAGACAATGTCAACATAAGGATTTGCTTCAGTTTTCTGGGGCTCTGAGATGATTGGACTAACTGTTGCACTACTCATTTTAATATATGAACAACTAAATAAATAACTAAAAAATGCATAGCATCATGCAGGATCAAACTAAATTTAAAAGGTATATATTGTACTCTGCAAACATGTTACAAAGCCACGTTATGGGCCTTGTTCAGCTCAACACTCTATCCCAAGCACTGTTCCAACTTGCCCACGAACAAAGCTCCTTCCCACATGTATCTGCCTAGTAGGTAAAGTTTCTTTTTGTGCTAATTTTTTTGATGTCAGGGTGATAAATTAGACTGCTATTTTCATTTCACTAATAAGGAATCATGAAAAGTAATGAAAATGGAATCATGGAATACTATCTACTAGTGACATTTTTTGACTTAGTATCAGAAGGGGCTCAGCTATCCTGAGAAGCTCACCATTAAGGAAGTTATGAAGAGGGTGCGTATGGGAGAGTGACAGTGAGGGAGGAAGAGATATGATCAAGCTCTAAAATAGAAGGATCTGCACCTCTCATTAAATCCATTACATTAAATATGTGGCTGCTAAAAAGAGATAGGAAGCAACCTGGCTTGGATTGACTCATGGAGACAAGGGAAGGTGATGGTGGATTCTTTTGAAAAGAAAACAAAAAACCAGAATAGGATGTTTTCTGAGATGCTATCAGTTTGTCCGTTTTTCCTATTAAATCACTCCTGACTATTTTTTTTAATGATTTCTATTTTGGACGATTAGTAATTTTTCTGGCCTCTGCAGTCCATTTAATTTCCAAATTTTGTTCAATGAACAAAGTGCTAAATCGAATTGTACTTAAGTAATCAAAGTGATTCAGGATAATGTTGATGACAGCTATTTCAGTGCAGTGAGATGTATAAGTTCACACTGCCTTTAAATTGCATCACAGAAAATGTAAACAATGGTCACTCGAAAGGGCTCCATGTGCAAAGGTGTGCCGAAAATCAAATGACCCATCCAGCTTAAAAAACGACAAGCACCAGGTACACAAAAAATTTCTCAAACTCCAAAAATGAAATATTTTTCTTCATAGGAAATTACATTAAGCATATTGTGGAAATTGACAACAAAAATATTTATGGCAACATTTTATCATAATAACTTTTCACCCCAACATAAAGCTGAAGCTGAATTACTCAAAAACAGAAGTCAGCTTCCTTGACACCACCGTCCAACTGAAAGACAACACCCTTGTAACTTCTGTTTTTCACAAACCAACAGACAGACGGACCTAGCTAAGAAGTGATAGCTTCCACCCCAAACATATAAGGCGCTCCATTATTTTCAGCCAAGCAATATGGTACAATTGTATTTGCTCAGACCCGACAGACCAGAATAAACATCTGCAGGAGCTCAGACAAGATTTCATCAGACAAGGTTATACCCCCAAAACAACAGACACTCAAACAAGAACAGCTACTGCCATACCCAGAGACAACCTTCTGGAATATAAAAACAAAGACAACAAGAACTGCATCCCCCTTGTTGTCACCTGCAACCCACATCTTGAAACACTTGGAAAAATTATAAAAGAATTTCAGCCAATGCTAAACAATGACCAAACACTGAAAAATATATTTCCTGAACCTCCCTTCCTGGCATACAGACAACCACCAAACCTTCAGCAACTAATTGTCTGAAGCTCCCTAAGTGAACCAACAGAAAATGGCACATCTCCCTGCCTACAGAAAAGATGTAAAACGTGTGCCTACATTTATAATACAGACCGTATAGTTATACCACACTGCCGACTTGAACATCACATAAAGGCAAAATTTTCCTGCAGATCATCTAATGTGGTCTACCTAAATCTCTGCATGAAATGTCCTTACACTGCACTCTATGTGGGAGAAACTGGACAAACACTCTGCCAGAGAATGAATTTACAAAGGTTCCACATTAAACATGGCAACACAGATGTTTCTGTTGCGGCCCACTTCAACAGCCATGAACACTGTGAGAGGGACTTTAAAGTCACAGTGCTTATGGGCAACTTCAAAACACAACAAGAGAGAAAAGAATGGGAAGTAAACCTCATTCTAAAATTTAAGACATTGCAACATGGCTTGAATAAAGACAAGAGTTTTATAGCCAGGTATGAGGATTGTTTACATCTCTCAGAATGACACAGACAACCTGTCTACAGATCCACATTGTTTTGAAAAACTCATTACAAACTTCAAAAGACTTTGTTGGACAGTTATCTTATCCAAAGATCTTGACCATATATTGTTCTTCTCTCTCTTGTTAAATTAACCCTAGCTTGAATGAATCTATTATTTTTTTACATTTAAGATTTCTCATTTAAAGATTTACCAATGTTGTTTCTTGTCCTAGTATGTATATAAACACAGGGAACTCTAGTTTCAGTATTACATCTTGCCTGAAGAAGGGGCCTGAGTTGCCTCGAAAGCTTGCATATTGTAATCTTCTCAGTTAGCCAATAAAAGGTGTAATTTTGCTTGGCTTTTCTCTAATATTATTGAGACAACTTATTTAAATCTTGCAAAACAGCACCATCTGCTAGGAATGAGGGGCAGTGCCCCACAGCCCTTTAATGAACCAATGCCACTGCTGTCACTTCTGCGATTTGCGAATGCCGGGGACACCAGCTTTCCAGTAAGCAGAAGTTAGCTATGCCAAAATTATTGAAATTGGAACTAACTTCCTAAACAAATTGGTTGCTTAAATATATATAAATCAATTCTGGAAAAGTTTGATTGTAAAAAAAAATAGTATTTTTAGCAAATTACATTAAAAAATGTAAGTAAGTTATTAAAGCAATTAAAGCTTTGTGCCACTTCAGGGCATACATAATACTGTTAAAATATAAATATAATATGATAACTAACTTATTCAATCATTTTTCTAATCCATGAATTTCTTTACTGGGTCATCAGTGCAAGGCAGGAACCAAACAGTGCAACAGTCAGTTAAAAAAACACAGTTTTCAGTCTATATAGCATGAACATCATTGTGGGAGTATCCTGAGAAAAGCCATGTGTAAATTTTCACACAGGTTGTGCTTTAGTCCAAGGTTCTGTATCTGTGAGATAGAGGTAAACATTAAAACAGATATAGATTTGAATAAATAGATTTGACCTGGAGTCAGTTTCTTGCAAAGAAAATACTGTTTAGGCCACACCCATAAAAATGACATCCCTCACAAATACACACACATCTCTTACACTTGAACAAAAACACTCCCTTTTCTCTTCTGGAAACTCTCATCCAATCACCCATTCATTCAGATCATATATACCAAAAAAAAAGGAATAGCATAGCATTTATAAAGTGTGATGTGATCATCATGGAATGTTTTATTCATTTTGCGGTATGAATTTACTAAATTTACTTACTGGCATTTTCTCAACGCATTTGAAAAACCTTATTCTTCAAGCCATTATGAGCTGAGCCACACAAATGCCTGATCAATGTGGATGTTCTTATAAACTACATGAAAGCACTTTATTTTGGAATGAACATATAGAACAGCTTATTCCATCACTTTTGCAGAATAGCCACAGTATAGATGTGTCAGTTAGATAATGGATTGATGGTTGGACAAACAAGTGTAATCACATCCATAAAACTCTGCTCCTTTATCAGGACTTTGTATGGTGCTGCTTTATTTTGCAATCATTTGTAACTCACTCATTTACATCTGTGACACAAGTTAAAGAGGTTTCTAACAGCTGATTGGTCACAAGCTCACATAATCACCCTCTCAATGCTAAGACAAATCATATATTTATATTTCTGAGCTATTCAAAATGATAAATGTGGCTATAATGAAAGTCTGTTTTCCTTTGAAACAGCTGCATAATTTTAAGCTTATTTACTTAAACAAAGCAGAATTTTTAAATAATAGGCACACAATTCAAGCACTTTTTCAAAGTGGCTAACTTGGAATTTCATTGTAAATTCAGTCCTGTGCTTTGTGTGTCTTGTTAACGTCAAATGAGCCCCTGTCTCTTTAAACGCTCTGCACATTCCTGATTTTACAGATGCCCTGATGTTTATAAATTCAACAAAATTTTAATAGGACAGAAAAAAAAAATCTTGTTAGAGGAGAATGACTTGGAGCCAGAAAAATCTTCCATGCAGGTCACCAATTGATGATCCAAGCACTAAACTCAAAATCACTTAGTAATGCATCATTTAAATTAAGTTGTACATACAATTTACTTTTTCATCTTCTATAAATACAGTATAAATAATGGTTATTTATATACTAATTTATGTAATATATTGAAAGCCATACATGTTAGCGGTACATAGTAAATCATGTTTTCAAATAACACTGCTTAAAAAGAATTAACTCCCAATAAATTTAAGATGCATGGCGCTCTCCTAGATGTGGAACACATCTCTAGCTGATTACTGCATCTCTGTTACAACAGCAATCTTGTCATTTTCTTAACCATGCATGAAGAATTACATGACAGTATATCTCTCAGAATAAAATGCCCAGGTATGAATTCAAACACGCATGCAGGCACAGGCTGCTTTAGTTTATTGTCACCAAAAAGGTTGACAGTGTCAGAGGAAATTGGACTCCCCAGATTCCAAGCCTGTGTTTACAACTAGAGAGCTCAGGACATAAGCACATTTAGGCCCCCTTTTATCTCCACAAAGTTCAGAGATGTTTTCAATGAAATAACAGAATGTGAAAAGGATTCCAAAAGTGTGCCTTTGTAATAAAAATGAAGTAAACAAAGAGGATAAAACTAAAGGAATAAAACATTATAAAATGAATATAGTATTGCTGACTTCTTGAGCTTTCCCAAACATTATAGTGTCTACAAGCTGTGGTGGGTGGTCTACATTCCCACCTCCATACTGCACAAAAGAATCCTCTCTCCCACTTCCTGTTCTTTATTCTCTGTGTTGTTGTGGCTTCTGATTCTGCCTCTAACTCACCTTCAAATTAAATTTTTCATGCGTTCTGGGTAATCCCTTCAATGGGGCACTTTCTGCCACACCCAGAATGACTTCTAGGCCAGGGCTGGTCCTATAATGAAAATAGAGCCACCAGTCTAGAGCTGTCAATAGTGGTTCTTGGTATTCCTGCACCTTCACATTATTTATTGGCAAAGTCTATATGTAAGAAATATGGCAGATTATTTGGCAGGCAACTTAAAAAACTTCACAAAAAGTGAAACAAAAGTTTACCAAAAGTAGTAGGACATTGTCTGCATGTGATTTGACTGAGACCAGATTGTGGCATTCAATAGGTAAGTGTAGATGTTCTGTTCTTCTGTAACGGCAAGTCACAACACTTTAAGAAGGAAGATGTGTTATTCTTATAAAACAGGTCAAGACTTTCATAACAGAAGGTGTGTTAATAGGAGAAGCTGTAAAACTGTAATATCCTGCATACCACTTCACTAATTAGTTTCACCAATAATGTATTCCCATTTGCTGTAATATTTATATTTAATTTTGGTACTTTATAGCTACTGAGTTGAGGAGTATTTGTTGAAATCTTAGTATTTGTGAAAATCTATTTTTCAGGAACTATGGGTATTCTGTTTTTGCTGCTATTTTGTACAGATGGGTCTGTCAATTTCATAACAAACATGATAGACAGAAAGTGTTCCCTGTGATTCAATGCTAATAACGTGTATTTTTATGCAGGTTACGCAGTGTAAAAATGGAGCAGAGGAAACTCAGCGACCAAGCCAATACTCTGGTTGATCTTTCCAAGGTAACAGTTATGTATGTCTGTATATTTCCAATGTCTCTGTAACACATACTAAACGTAAACATATACTAGCCATATTACCATGAATTGCCCTTGGTTATAGTGTTGTCTGTTAACCAAATGTACTGTATCACAAGTAGGATGTAACACAGTACTTTTTTTTGTATACAATATTTGCAGGTTTTTTTTTTTTATTATTTCAACAGGAGCTAATATTACTAGTTCCACTGGAGCATCTTACTCTTGAAAATATTACCTACAATTGCCCAGGAGAAAATCATTCCTGTATTAAATCAATTCCTGCTTTTCCAATTGACTGACCTTGGCTTTCGTTGATGGTTGTTGCAAAATACAATTTTACATATACACTGTGTATACACTAGTCTCATTATCTGTGGTATAATGTTTTAAAACATTTCATATTTCTTGCTCTATGTGTACCTTCAGCACCTTTCCTCTGTATCCAAGTGTATCTGAACCTCTTTTTCCCAGAACTCCCTTTGCCAAGTGTGTTCCCACAACACCTGCTTCTAAGACTCTGTTGTTATTTTTCAGGTACCTTTCTTGCCACCTGTCCACTTCTTGTCTTTGAATGACAACTCTTAGCATATCTCCTATGCATTTATTCCTCCTCATGTGTCTCAAACTCTCACTCGTGTCACCAAAGCCAAACTGACCAATCAGATTACTCTGAGAACAAGACATGCTCACAGATCTTAGCATTTTATTTTATATATAGACTAGCTGTACCCCGTAGCTGCGGCCACATAGTAATGAAACAGGACAAACTTTAAAAATCAATAGACATTGGCACTATATCTGATCGTGTTCAACTCTGACGGGATAGCGTTCCCCACATGGGGGGAAAAACACATGCCTTTGATATCACTGGCAATCACCAGCTATCCTCTGAAACACATGGAGCTCTGATCTCTCTCTCTCTCTCTCTCTCAAAAAAATCAAATGTTACTCCTTAACAATCTGTAGATGATAATGTCTGTTGAACAAAAAGACATCACTAGCTAAGCGGAAGCAAGGTGCAGTCCAACATGTGGCAAGGCGTAGACCAACTTGAACAAAGGCTGGCGAGTGAATGAGGAAGACCCCGGCCCCTGCTCTCGGCCCACAGCCACTCTCTTGGATTTGCATAAATACATCAGTACCACAAGCAAACAATAGTACTTAGCGCCACGACAGAAGTCGCAAAATCAATCGGAAAGTTCAAGCAAATTATAGAAAACAACCAGATCTAAATCTGTTAAGTAATTCTCCCGTGAAAAGCAGACAGACATACAGACAGAACGCACTTGGACCACAAAATTTTTAAAACTTCTTAGTGCGCACCTATGGGCCAAGGGTAACCTACATTCGAAATTTCAAGTCCCAAGTCCTCATGGTTCAGGAGATTTTGTGATGAGTGAGTAAGGGGTATTTGGCTTTTAGATAGATATATAGATAGATAGGGCGGCACGGTGGCGCAGTGGTAGCGCTGCTGCCTCGCAGTTAGGAGACCCGGGTTCACTTCCCGGGTCCTCCCTGCGTGGAGTTTGCATGTTGTCTGCGTGGGTTTCCTCCAGGCGCTCCGGTTTTCTCCCACAATCCAAAGACATGCAGGTTAGGTGGATTGGCGATTCTAAATTGGCCCTAGTGTGTGCTTGGTGTGTGTGTGTGTGTCCTGCAGTGGGTTGGCACCCTGCCCAGGATTGGTTCCTGTGTTGGCTGGGATTGGCTCTGGCAGACCCCCGTGACCCTGTATTTGGATTCAGCGGGTTAGAAAATGGATGGATAGATAGAAAGAAATAAACTATATATATAGTTATTGAAGTGCATATATTCATAAATATCAATAAAATATATATTTTATATGTATCTGTTAAAGCCATATCTTTCATCTGCAATATAGAAAATCAAGGAATTTATAGTATGAAATGAGCAAAAACTTTTACTTTCTGTATTATTCCTATTATTCTTATATGGAAGCAATTATAAAGGACAGAACGTACAAAAACATAAACTGAAGTTGGTGTCATGGCAGTGGAGTGGCTAACACTGCTGCCTCATTGCTATAAGAGATTTAGGTTCAGTTCCTGGCCCTGGCCCTGGCACTGTCTCTGTGTGATATCTGTGCCCCCATGTCCATTTGACTTTTCTCCAAGTACGGTACTCTAGTTTCCTTCCACATGCATAATGGTCTGATCTGAAAATCTATTTTTCTGTATTAGGGCTGCAACTTCGTCTTATGTTGGTAGATTCCATACACATAACCTGGCTCTCTGTAACATTCTTATGGAAAATGTTAGGTCTCAAATGGATTGATAGATTGAAATTTTGATGTGAAGTCATTTAAATAAGTAGAATCTGCTTCATACAATAGCCTAATAGTGTACCTTATTCAAAGGTTTTGTAAACTAGCTGTTAGAGACTGGAAACTCAACGTGCTATGCTATAATATATAAAATTGAAATGTGCAGATTTCCTCAGTTCAGACTGTGCTCATGTTTCACAGCAACATATATCTTAAATCAGTTTACTAAATTCAAAATGCTGCACTGAATGGAAGCAGAACAGAAGGTCCCCCTCAGACAGACCTGAACAGTGGCTATAAATAGAAAAAGGAGATTGGAGCTTCAAGACAATTACCCATCCGATGCCTAATGGCATTTTACTGGTTCCCTTCGACCTGTTAATAATCTAGTGCCCTGTGTTGATCCTGGCCTCAATGCCTCTGGAGGGTTAAACTCCTGATTATAGTTTATAATGTTTTAATGATGAATTGTGTTTCTCCACAGCTTGAGGTTGCTTAGCAACCCACTGGAGTTTTAGCTGTTACCTTATTGTGTATTTGTAAGCTAGTATACCTTTATTTGTCTGTATATGTGTGTGAAAGGTGTCTTCCTCTAGTATTCATGTGTTCTTTCACTGTGCACACTGTTCATTATAATGCATGTTTACAGGGTGGTTCAATGAGTTTTGCTTTATACAGACTTCTGTAGCATGTATTGTATAAAGATTACAGGACTTAAGTCACAGCAGTAAGAGAAGAATTCACAAAGTACTAATGTGATCAGCATTCATGGGTTTGAGTAGCAACTAATACAAATATTTGGCAACATAGCATAGCATTTTTGAGGTAGACTTGAATAACTTACAAAAATAACTTTGGTGATTGAAGGAAACAGTTTTGCAGCTGTGTTCACCCAGAAATACACCAACGAGGCAAACAATAAAATGAGCTTATTTATACAGTAATAATACAGAAAGGGACAAAAAAATGAAAGAACTGAAAGTACAAAACAAACAAGGGTAAATCAGTAAACCTACTCCCCCTCTTGTCCTACCTGTAAAGGGTTTCAGCCCCATCCCCATCTCCTCCCCTGGCTATGGCTTGCCTTCTTCCCACTCTGACGCATGCCCCTCCGTGAAACTCTGCACTCAGATAACCTGTGCCAGTTGGTGGATTTAAACCGCTTCCAGCAAAGACAGGGAGTAGCCTTCCGGGATCGTGGATGTGCTTCAAGCCAATTTAACATCTGTGTAGTTTGTTTGGTCTTTCCGAGTGTTTTTTTTTTTTTCTGCGTTTTTCAAGTAGAACTATCATTTTGTTTGCATGCTGCTTGAAGCCAGGTAATGTGCTGCTCATTTGCAGCGTATGACAACAGTGTAGAGTCTAAACATTGCGATTAAATGTTATTAGGGAGCATTATTGGTTGTACTTCTTATTTGTTTTTACAATTATATATTCTGGTTAGCATTTTGGTTTTGACCTCTAATGACACAGAACCACACTTATTTATTAACCACGCACAAAGCACATTCTAAAAGACTGAACAGCTTGTTCTACCCTTACCAGTAATAATAGTATGGGCCTACTTTTTCTCAAGGAAGACTAGGCTAGAACTCCTTCTACTTCTCTTCCTTCATCCCGAACTAAGCTCCCAGGGCAGCTTTCCAGGTCTATGCATCTCTTCTGAGACCCAGTGACCTGTAGCTGCAGGAAAGTGTTTACATCTGCGCAGTTTTGTTTCTGGCCTTGCTCTTGTTTCAGTCAGATGGCCAAGCATCCCTGTCTATTGTTGTGTCACTTTCCCTCCTAGATCCCTGAAGGTGTTTTGACTGCTTCTACCACAGGCCGTCTTTCTCCCAAACTTGTACTACTACTGCTGCTAAAGCCCTTCCAGGGCACATTTGACATGCTGCCTACAATAAGTATGATAATTATACCGTTGTAAATCAGCTTTTGACAGATACATTTTATGTAACATTAAATTTATTTTTGGAGGCTTCAGCTAATGATTTGTTAAATTTTATTTTATCAAAACGTATTTTGTAACAGTAAAGTATGAAGTGAGACAACATAGTCAGGAACAGTCATAAATTATGAAATTATGAAAAATGTTCATGTCTCTCGATTTCAATAAAAATTGCTTAATTATGCCCAAATGTGCCCCATTCCAAGCAGATGTACAATAGTTGATTGATGCAGCTGTCTGGCCTAACATAAAGGCATACCTTCCTACACCCTTCAGAGGCACTTTATCCTGGTCCACAGTTAACACACATCTTTATGGAAGTTTCTGTGCTAATCTTGAGGCAGATTTTTTTACCCTTGTTACTTTTTTCCTTGTAAATTCTTCCTTTAGAAAATAATTTACTAAATTTAAATTAAATTTGCTCAAATTGATTTAACCATTGCTGTTTACATGAACAATTATTCTGTAATACATATAAAACCACAGGGATTGTCTTGAATTGAATTTAAAAGATGACATTCCATTATTTCTCTTGCATAAATTATATGACCATACTTAACCTAACAAAATTAAGGACAACAAACAACTAGTAAGACTGCAGACTTTCACCATATACTCTATAGAGTATGTTATATACTGTGATCATAACCCAACAATTACTCTGTTGTAATAGGGTTTAAATACTTATTGGAGTTATTGGTGTTGATTGCACACTTTGTACAAAAGTTATATGGGAATGTCCCTTCTCCTTTCTTTTTAAGAAATGTTGTTTTGAACAAAGTACAAAAGTACTGAGTTACAATGTAGATTCACATTTTAAATATTACCAAGCTCAAAGCTTCTTCCTGCTATCATTTTTGTTTTTTGGAATTATTTACAGGCATATACCTAACAAAACCTAATATTTTTAAACATGCTTAATCCATTTCACACACTCACATCCACTCAATGTGAAATTGCCAATCAGTCTATTGTAACAGGCACCATTTTGGGGATGTGGGAGGAAAACTGGAGGGCATGGAGGAAAACCTACACAAACATGAAGGACAGCATGCAAACTGCACATGGCCAGTAACTGAATGAAAGTTGCAAACAAAAGATGCTGTATCCCACTTCTGCACCATTTCAAAATCAACCAAATATTCTGAAATGGATTTTATATTATATTGATTAGCTGGTATTTTATGCTTGGGTACTTTGGGATTGCTATAGAAATACAAAAGCAAACATTTAACATATTTTGGAATAAGTGAATAATCTGAAGTTTATTTTTAATATTAATATTTTATCTGAGGTACCTTGCAGCTGTAGAATGGAGCACGGTTGTCAAGTGCATAAAAAGGAACTGTTTCTCAGTAATACATGAAAGCAGCAACTGTATCAGACAAACATTAATCAGCTTTCAAATTTTGCTTATATTCAGTGAAGATATGAGTTTTTAAGCAAAAAAAAAATCCATCAATGTGAACATATTCTAAAATAGGCGAACTGCTAGGAATGATATTTTTGTAAGGGCTATTTTCATTATTTATTTTCTTTTTTATTATTATTACAACTGAATGGTTTACATTTATTGTCATAAGTCTAACTATTTGGTGCAAATAGGTTGTGAAAATACTTATAGCCAAATAGTTGCCTGTTAGTAAATATTTATACATTTGTGTTTTTTTAATGCTCTGTATTTTTACATAATATATATTCTATTAACTTTAACAGAATGATAAACAAAGCTATAATTTACCCTGAACACAAAAGCCCATGACATTTTTAAAGTGCAACTATGTCCTCATAATGTTTTCGACATTGTTCATTGGTCACTGCTAATTAGTAAAACATCACTCCCATTTTCCTGTTCAAATATTTAAGGAGTTTCTAGAGCAGAAAACTATAATAATTCTTTGAGGTATGCTTATCATCAGAGTAATTTCTCAAAGCACGCTTACATAAAACTAATTATGTGGCAAAGTTAACTGCTCTACCTATATGGATATTTTTAATATCAAACTATGAAATGAAAACTTGTCATGTATCTTGTGATCATCTCAATAGCTATGTGCATAAATTACTGAAAACTGCAAAAACTAAAAATGAAAAAATTTAAATGAACCTGCAATTACCCTTATTTAAATGAATGTAGTTTAAAAGAACCATTCATTGATTTTAAGCCTGACAAAAGGCAGAAATGTTTGCTCATAGCTCAGAATTCACAGGTGTTGAGCAGCTATTAAGGGAAAATCTTTCCTGCACTGTAATGGTCTGTGGGGCCTGTGGATGTTCAAATTCCCACCCAGTATCATTTATTTGTCAAAATATCCAGGGGAACCCTATCCTTGAAAATGACTGGCAATGAAATGTGCCTTGTGGCAACAAAATTGCTGAAAGGGACAAATCAGTTGCTGTGAGACAATGCTTCAGTAGGTGAATCCCTTTTACATGGTATATAGTTCCTTATTAAACAATACAAATCTACATGTTTTTATGATTCAACAAAATCACAAAAGTTTTAAAGTTTCTTGGTTTTTCTACAGCATTCTTCCAATTTGATCAAAATGTTTTTGGTTTGATGACATTCTAATGTTTACTTACTACTTCTGGAATGGCACAAAAATCTTTTCATAATATGCCCAAAGGTTTACATTGATCATTGTAATTAAATCAGCCTTACAAATGGTTTGTGGCAATTAGAATAATCTAAATAAATCTGTTAAAGTTGGAGAATACTAATTTTCTTATTATTCATTCTTATGTTTACCACCATCCAGATGCAAAATGTAATGTATGACCTGATCACAGAACTTAATGACCGCAGTGAGGATCTAGAGAAGCAGATCGTAAGCTTGGAGAGTAAGCTGGAGCAGTTGACATCAAGCTTCAATTCCCTGCCAGGGTTGATAGCAGAGACCCTGAGACTTCAGCATGCACAGTTGCTACTGGTGATCGCAGAAAACCGAGCTGGAACAGGTACAGGGACAGGAGGAACAATCACAGGAACTCCAGGGAGGTTCCATTGTCCACTCTCTTCTGCATCGCCACTCCTCTCTGACAGTCCTTTAGAAATCAGCTCAGCTTCATTTCCTACTCCATACACAAGTTCCAGCAGCTGTTAAATATCTGGGCTGCCAGCTAATCTTCCCTGAAAATTAACTGATGCTTTATTCAGCTACTAATACAGTTACAAAAACAGGGAACATATGCTTCTTATTTTAATTGTTTCCTGCAACAAAGGAAAAGGGCAAAACAAATGAAAATGTATCACTAAAGCATAGTCTCCTCTTCTCAATAATTAGGAAAGGTAGAAGTACAAGGCAGGAGTCCATTGTATGGGCCTGTCTGGAAAAGTACACTGAAAGATCTTTGATGTCACATTGTTGTTGGCTATATAGGTTACCTCTTGCAAGGCAAATAAAATGGCTATTACATGACATTAGTGAGAGTAGGAGAGCCTTGTAAAATAAGACAAAAACCAAAACAAAATCTCCATCTGCACAACAGTGAATGACACAGACAGCCTTTTCTTCAGCCAGTAACACTGTGGAGATCTGCCACGGAAAAAATATCAACTTGAAGAGTGATCTCAGATGGAACATGAGATGTGTGATCAGCAACATCGCAAAGGAAGTATGGGCAAAACTGGTACAAGAAGACTATCGTATGAATGTACAATGCATGCTGAGCAGAAGCAGCAGGTAAACCAAGCAAAATTCAACACTTTTTCCTTGCAAATCATTGATTTTGGGTGTTTCTTGCCAAGGTAAGCTAACCTGAGAGCATAGCTGCTCATGGTTCTGAAGTGTATGTACAAAAAAGAAAGCACAGAAAAAGAATGCTCCTCTGAAATGGAGCACGCTTTTAACACCTGAGGTATTTCTGTTGTTTTTTTGGTTTTTTTTTTGGCTATTTATTTATTTTATTTTTTGTTAAAATTGCTCAGGTTTCAGATGAATTTGATGGTTGTTTTTATTGGAACCAAAATAAAATTCTAGCAGCATGAGGCACACGTTATGGTTCATTTATTCTTCAGTACTAGGACTCTTCCCAATCCCATCAATCCCAAGATGGGTTTGCTTTTGAAAACACCTATTATATAATGGAAACTCTGCTGCCTAGACATAAATACAGAAAGAAAAGCAAAATGAATATGAATATCTTTATGGACATATACTGTAACATGCTGAATGTCACATCCTTAGTCCCTCTCAGCTATCAATTTGATGTCTCAGTTCATGAGACATTTTGAATTCAGAATTGCTTACATTGAGATGAATGTCACTACCTAGAATCTAAAAACATTTTTCAAAGAAGACAAATAGATCAGACTATTTAAATATGTCAAACTGCTTCATCATTGTAAAGATATTTATAATCTTAGGTATTGCCAAAAAGATCAGCTTTTTGGTCTTTGGCAAAAAGATATAGGTTAGGGTCCAAAACCCATCCAAAACCCAAAAGGTCTTCCTTTTTAAAACAAAATAACGGGTGGGATTACTTCCAATACACAGCAGCTTTTCTACAACATTCCAGAACAATGCAGTATGTTATTTCTTCTGTGAGTACACAGACCTATTCTGTGTTTGGCTAGATTGTTGTAGTTTCTTTTTAAAATGACATCAACTGGAACGACTTCCTCTTCTCTGTAAGATGCTAAGATTGATTCCTTGATATTCTCAAATAGCCAAAGTAAACTGCACTAAAAGCATAATCTTTGAATACTTGGAGCCTTCATTGCAAAGCACAATCAAGGCGCCAGCAAAGCTGATGCTGGGTAAAATAAATGATTCTTTCAAGAAACTAGAAGCAGGTATTTCATAGTGTTGTGTAAAAGCCGACAGTAGCAAAAATGCACAGTTTTTAGACACAGCTAGGCACATACTTTTCATAGGTATACATTTGATAGATTGTTCTGTTGGGCATCGTGCTAACATAGTTAATTAGAACTGCTGCCTTATGGGTCTAGAGGCATGAGTTGTGGTCTTTGTGGAGTTTGCATCTTCTCTTGCACAGATTTTCTCTGGATGCCCTGGTTTCCTGACACATCCTAAAGACAAGTTAATTGGAGGTCGTAAATTTGCCTGTTATGAGTGAATGTAGTGGTGTACTTAATGTTTTTATCCTGGGATGATCTTGTGTCTCATTTAACATTTGTACTGTCTTGACCCTGTAATTGAGTAAGCAGGATAAGAAGAGGAATGACAGCATATTTTTTCTGTTCGTGGGTTTTTGTTTTTAGCAGATATTAATGCATTTGGCTCTCTAAAGCCAGAGAAGCTTGTTTAATTAAATTAAAGTGTTTTTTGACATTCACTGTTATAGTGCCAATGGATTAATCATATTTTTGTAATTTATACCATTTATTTTATTGCTTTGTATCAGCTTTAGCCTACCTTCTCTAAATTGTTGAGAGAATATGGTGCTTATCAAGGCTTTCCAAAACTTTAAGACTGACTTATGAATATGGCCTCCCCAGGATAGAGACTTGCTTTGCCCCATATGCCAAGTACCTCACAGCTAAGCATGCTTTGGCTCTTTTCTATGATGCTTTTAGCTGTTTATTTTTTAAGCTGTCTATTCAAGTAGTCTTTCTGAAAGAAAGAAAGAATGAGGGCAGCTGACCCAAATGTTGTTAAAAATACTGTAACAAAGGTGCTATATGGGCGCCCGACCCAACACATACTGACACCGGAGGCACGTATAAAAGCAAACTAACTTTTATTTTCTTCACCTGTGGGCCACGTCTTCCCGTGCCCCACAGGCACAACACAGTCCCAAAACACACAAGTGAACACAAAAGCACAAACACTCTTCCTTTCCTCCACTCCTCACGGCAGTTTTGTCTTCCTCCTCCCGACTCTGGCTCCCAGAGTGGTGGCTGCTGGCCCCTTTTATAGTTCACCCGGAAGTGCTCCAGGTGCTTGATTGCCGGGTTCTGGCTGCACTTCCAGATGTGGTGAAAACACTGCCCATAAGGGCTCAGGAGTCCCAGCCATAGCACCCCCTGGCAGTGCCTGTGGGACCCAAAAGGGCTGCACCAAACTCCAATTCCCATGGAGCTCTGTGGGAGACCGAGGCACCACTCCAACCCAGGGGGGGTTGTCATCTAGCATCCAGGAGGATATTGAATAGTCCATGGCTGCTCCCCTTGAACATATACTGAAGGGGCATCGGTCCCGGCCATCCGCCACAATACTTAGTCATTGTCACACAAGCCAGTGTGAACATACGTTCACATGCTTGGGAAGGGAATAAAGAAGATGTACTTTAAACAGGAAGAATATCTGGGGAAACAATTGGGTTTCTGCCTACCACTGGGATGACTAATTGACAAAGGAGATTATTTGAGCTGTGAAGGGATTATGTTCTTGGTCATTTGATTACCATGGTTGTTATCAGGAGGACTTTTGTAGGTGAGCCAATGGATAAAATTAAGGCTTGTAGAATGCGACTTTACATCTTCCCTAAGTAGCATCCTCTCACCAGACAGTCTATGATTGCATTCACCACAATATGAATGTAGTATATAAACATATACACTTATGAATACTTGTGTGTGTGTGTGTAAGTATGTACTGTATGTATATATACACAAACACACCCACACACACATATACAATATATTCTTTAATAGTATAACTCTGTTTCAGCGGATTTGGGTTCTACCAGGATCTACCAATTCATCTGACAAGAACATAAAACGAGAGCAACAATAAAATGGAGCATTTAAGATACAGCATTCACCACAATACATAAATTATTTCAGTATTATGGGTAGCCTCTTTAAATGATTCATGCTCTGCTCTTATATATTTCTTATAAATCAGCACTTTGATATACCTAATTTAATATATTCTTCATTACTGCCTACATTACTCGGGCCTTTCAGTTTCAGGCTTTCCTGTCTTTTTTACTGCTTTCTGGCAGCTTTTGGTGTGAAAATTTGAACAAGGTGCATTGCTATTCTTAAAGTCTGATGTTTATCACTTTATAAGGATTAATTATATAAAAAGTTATGTATGTTTTCTTTGGTTCTTCATTATCCATATTTGTGCATTGCTTCTTTGCTGTATTAATGAAGGACAGGACAGTCTCCATAGCTGCTTTTCTGGTTTGTTTTCCAAGCTAGTGGCCTAGTTTGGACAGATACTGTATTTTTAGGGTGCTTAGAAACAAGCCGGATTATGCCTTCAAAATTACAAATATGAGGCAAAAACATTTACTAGAATATGATACTGACATTTGAGCATCTGCAGATACCTTTTTAGAACCAAAAATTTGAAAGAATATTCTTTAAAAATGAAACTACAACAATGTAACTGACTGCCTGTGGATGTAGCAGTGATTAGTATGTTTTTGTTTGTTAGGGTTATACTCAGTGTCACTTTAGGGGCTCTATTTTTGAAAACCCATTTTCCCCCTGTGCTTTATGAAAATAAGCATTGTCTGGCCCCCGTGAAAAAAAGCCATTTATTCTTGGTCTGAGCACTTTGTGGCAGGAGTGCTGTGCTCCAAAGCCTGAACATTTTCATAACAAAACAATGCAAGAAACATTACTACTGCATTGAGAATACAACCCTGCTTCTGCTCTCCTTACTTATAAAATGACTACAATGTGCACATGCCTTGTTTTATTTTATTATTTGTTTTGGATTTTCCTTGTTTTCCTAAGGTAAAATATATATATATATATATATATATATATATATATATATATATATATATATATATATCAATACATTATATCTATATCTATATAATTTACAACTAGACAGATTACTTCAGTTTACGGTAGGTACAGTAGATGTTTTATCATGTGACCACTGAAACAGAGCTATAAGTTTAGAACATAGTCATCCAATGTATTTTACATAAGCTCTGACCCAAGATTATCTGTTATTTATAAGATGTATTAGTTTTTGTAATGGAGATCAAAGATGTTTAGTTTAGGAAAACTGTAATTATCTCAAAACATGGTTTTCACTGTTTGCCAGTGGTCAACTGACATGACATCTGCATGGAGTGGAATATCTTTCTTGGAAATGTGTGTGTGTTTGTGTGTGTGCATGTGCACAGGAGTTTTTATCTGTATGTGTTATGTATATATACACAATTCCTACACAAAGACCTGTATATCTGTATATACACACATATACACATAAAATCAGTGGCAATTTTTGAAGGTGGCAAGCAAGATTTTAAGTGAAAAATAAAAAAAAAATGATGTTTGTGAATTTGTTTTGTTAAATAATATGCTTAATTATTAGTGTTCATCTCCAGGATACTAAGGAATTGTTGCAATTAGTGGTCTTTTGAAATTTCTTAATGCTAACCCTTCATCTACCTTGCTGATAACTGATAACAGGGTCAATACTCTCTGTTTCTTTGTTCTTTCCCAAGTTTACCCAATGTGTTAATCAAGCGGGTTTTCCCTCTCATAGCTTCAAACACAATGATATTCGTACATTACAGCAGTGGAAAGTGGGCCCTTTTGGAGTTTTGACTGGAATGATATGTGTACATTAGATCAGATAGTGGGTATCCCTCTAAGGTCAGACCGGGAAGTGCTGGTACGCATCCATTTACTACTGATATACACCAAAAATGGAAAATTATCGGCCCACTTCAAGAACCACTGATAAGTATTTAATATTGCCACTTTACTGAACTTGGAAAGTGACATCATATAACACAAACCAAAAGGTAAGTGACAAACACGATGAATAGGCACTGTTATCTCACAGCTCCAGGAGACAGGCTTTTTTCAGACTGGTCACTGTCAGAGAGGAATGTAAATGTTCTCCCTAGGGTACTAATGTCTTCCTCCCACATTCATACTCATGCAAGTTCAATTAATTGGTAACAGTTAATTGTCCCAGAATGAGTTAGGTTGAGCATGTGACTGACCTCGCACCCTTCATTTTTGGGTCATCGTAAATTATCCTTTGGGGCTGCAATTCCCTTAGGAAAATAATTTGCTTACCTAACTTCTGAATATTGCCACTGATAAATAAGTGAAACTAACGTGTGTATCCATATGTATATATACATATATATATATATATATATATATGTGTGTATTTATACACACACACACTGGTATATAATATATATATATATATATATATGTGTATACGTTTACACACAAACACACACACAAGCAAACACACACTCTGGTATGATATCCAAGTATGAAATTTTGTAGCTACATAATTGACGGCTTATAAGTGTAGCTTTAAGTTTTCCTATGTCTGTTTCTGGACAGCTGTGTCCTCCAGAAAGCACATATAAACTATAGCCTAACCTTCAGCTAAAGCAATGATTTCACAATTTGCATTTGTGTTCATTTAGTGTGAGCCTTCAAGCATTTTTTCACTAAATTATACATTTCAATTAACTGTCTGCGATGTTAACTTTGTGTTTGATTAGATTCATATTGATTACGACCTGTTCCTTTCCTGGTTTCAATTTTACATTCTCTGGATTTAAGTTTACATTCTTCTTGATGAAACATCTTTACGACAGTCAAGCAAAGATGATACTGGATATGGGAAGAGTGCAACAGGAGTAGAATTTTGAAAAACAATCTGCTGTATATAGATATGTGGAGCTGTAGGACTATTGTGAAGTCTTATAGTTTCATGCATCATCAGGTATAAAGGTGCCATTACAGATTTGAACAGTGACTTACCTCTTTGCATTCCTTTTCCATATGGAAAGATCACATACTACAAGAAAAAAACATTTAGTTGATTGTTTAAAAAAAAGTCTCCAATAACTAAATTAATGCAAAGTTAATTAATGTTGCTCTTTCTTTTAAATGTAGTCCAATTATATTCAAAGATGTTCTTGTAATCTACTGGCTTGTATTCTTGTTTTTACAACAAGATTATTGCAGCTTGCTTTTAATAAAAATAAAAAACAAGCATCAAGATCACTATTTCAGAACAATATAATTGATTTTCCTTGAAAAATAATGGGCGACCTCCAAGAGATAACAAAAAGTAAAATGTAACAAAGTATGCAGTTGCACCATTATTTAATGTAGAACTATCAGTAGCATAACTAACCCTAAGAACACATAACAGAAATAAAAGAAACAGAGTTATGGCCACTCATAGACAAGGGCTGGAGAGGAGTTCTTGTGGCCAGAATACGATGTCCATTAACTATTGATTAATATGAAAGCATGGGTACTTACACAGTAAACTTGTGTTGTACTCGGCTGAAACACTATTTCCAGATCAAAAACCTTAATAAATAAATAAAAAAAAAAAAGTAATCAGTAATGTGTTCAATAAATCTGAACAATTAATGTAATACATCTGTACTAACAACAAAGGAATATATTGATAGAATTGAATCCTACACCACTAATATTTTGAGCAGAAAGCTATCATTAGACAACACACATCACAACACAGAAAGGAAAGTAGCATTGTGACTGGAGAATATGTCTTTAACATTAGCTCAGATAACTGCTGGGAGACCCTTGACTACGCAAGTAAGGGATTCGGTTTTTCAGGGGGCAATCCAAATCTTAAGGGTGAGGCTTCATTATCTGCCATTATCTGAAAATGATATCATAAATCGTGCTGTAATTTTCCAGGACTGCTGTTGCTGATGGGGGTGACAACGACAAACCAGAAACAGACATCATTTTAGAAATGGCTTCACCCTGTTCATGCAAAAGTGCCTTGGACTTCAAACTGATGGAGTCAGTGTAATAAAATCAAATCTATTGAAAGGCTTCTACTTGTAATAGAACTATAGATAATGAGTTTGTTTTATTTTTGTTGTTTATTTCTGTTACAATTTACTCAAAGAGTAATTAACTGCCATTAAAAATAAATTTGTATTCTAATCCTATTTGCGTTTGTGTCTGTTCTTCAAGCACTTTTCCAATCTTGTTTTAGTTCATTCTGACTGCTGAGACTATCAAACTTTACTGTATTTTCATTGTATAATCTGACCTCTGGTTTATTGCCTTTTATTTCAAGACAAATCATCTTTAACTGAAACTAGAATTTACTCATCTCCCAGTCACTGTTGGCCTGACATTTCTATCTAGGGAGTTGTTTAACAGTTTGAAGAACAATGAACATCTTCCAACGAGCTTCAAGCTCTTAGTAAACTGACTACAGCTTTGATAATATGTAATGCTTTTCATAATTCTTATTGACTCAAATTACTGACAGCAATAAATTATATACAGTATATATATACCTTGAAACAACAAACAGTTAAAATGCAATCACAAATTACACAAAACGATACTGTATGTAATAAAGTTGTACCTGGATGTAGTGGTGTTATGTGCATGAAAACAAACATGGAGGTAAGCATGGCCAGGTAAGTACATGATTAGAATACTGTGAATTCAAAAGTACAAAAGGGAAGGTTCAAATCTTAATGACCACATGGTGCTTTTTCTGCCAATACCACTCATTAAGAGTGCCTTGATACAAAATAGGTTACAAGGACTGGTAACTTTCCAATTTTGATAGTGGTTGAATTGTGAATATATTATATTACAATTTGACAACAAGGATGAAACAGTGCTGAGTACCAATTTTTACTTCCATTCGACTCTTTCTCACTCCCTCTCAGTCCTTTTCATCACATCTTTTGACTTGTAGTCTCTCTCCTGTCAAAATGGTCTTCATCTCTGTTCAAAAATCTCCTTTATATTCATTGTGATGTCCACCTGGAGAGCCAATCCAGGCAAAGGCAACCCATTAATGCTGCATTTACAAGCTATAGGATTTTTTTTCAGAGCTGCTATTTGTGACTCTCACCTTTCCACTACATTGTGTTCATGTGAATTTTTAGCTGGCATTTAAACAGAAATGCATTGTTACTGTTGATCTCCTACTTTGTCTTCACAATTTTTTTCATGAACTTAACAATCAAACTGAACACATTAAGATTATATTGTATCACTGGAAGTACAATGTGCACACATTGGCCAACCTCCTTTTTTTAATTCTATATGATTGAAAGAGGCAAAAGGTCAGATTTTTCCCACAGCCTGGCTAATTCATGCACCTTTGTTTGTTTTTTTTTTTAAATCATCCCACTTAGAAGGGCACTCACATTAAATCTATCCTCATATTTGCTGTATTTCCCATAGCACTTGGGTGCAGACTCGGATGCCTACCTCACTAGTATTGAGAGTTTCTTACACTGTTTTCACAGGTAAGGTGAGCTAAGTGAATAGACAAGAGCCAGGAAAAGGTTTGGGTGCAACCTCCCGTATACTTGAAGCCTGGCTGCAAATTTGAAAATCGATTGCACAATAGTACAGATTTGATTCCAGAACAGAACTGTTTTGGGTGAGGCAAAGATGGCGGTTTTAAAGGAAGGCAGAGGAAGTGACGTCATCATGCTTAGAACCAGAAGTGGCTTTATCGGGGCCAGGGAGAATTTCCCAAAACTGGTCTGCAGTGGAAAGAGAGAAAGGTTTAGCGCATTCTACCACCTCTTGGTCTGGCATAGAATTACCCTCTGTCACACACGTGCGCATGGGAGGCAGCTAAAGGGCTTGAGTGAAGGCAATTATGAGGCATGCCGGGATGTGGCAGAGTGCACTGACTTTTTCTCCCTTTCCTGTAGTCCATTCCTGGGAGATTCCACCTGGCTCTCTTGACATCACTTCCGGGACTGAGCCAATGGAAGTAGACCTTACCAGCTCCAGCCCCTCTGACGTCACGTCCGGGCTCGATCCAATGAATGAAGAACACGTTATGACCTCACTTCCTGTCTTCCCCTTTAAAAGCCTGCCCTTTTCCCTTTTCCCTCAGTCTTGTTCTGGACTCAGTTGGATGCACATTAGTGCTATGTATTTGATAAAAACGACTTTGCAGCCAGGATACCAAATTATACGGGTGGCAGCCCCAAACCTTTATCTGTTTATGTCTCGTTCTTGTGACACCTCATTAGTTAGTACAGAGAAGTGACTTAAATCTGGGACTATGAAACACAAATCCAGCAATGCAGAGTTTGAATATCAAGTGTTTGTGATATGAAACATGTTATAAACTAAATGTGGCAATGGTAATGTGGACTTATTTTAAGAAATATCTATTAGCATATCATATATTGCTGTATCATTGATAAGGTTGTTCTTAGTCTAAACCACTGATATAGGACCTAAACAATATGGAAATGGGGCAAGGGTGGCTCCCCTGGTTTTAACCAACACACAATTTATGCATAGATAATTTGTTATTAAAAAGTTAATTTAAGTATTATACACACATGGAATGCAGAGGTTCACATGTGCATTGACAAAAACATGAAATGCTATAAGAAGTGTCAGAAAACAAATGCAAAAAGTGACAAGGTGGTCTACTAGGAAGCAAAGTGAAAAGCCAGAAAAGCAGGTATGAGAGACGTGAGTTTGAAATTACTGTAAGTAGCAGAATGAGGAAGGGAAATGAAATGGCCTCAGGATCGGTAGCAAAAGAAAGACAGGATGTAGTAGGTGTGAATTGCTTTAAAAAATGCTGAAGGGAACATCGTGATTTATAGTAATGGGATTAAGGACACCTAGAAGAAGAACATGGAGATGCTAGTGAGTGATGAGGACAAATGGGATAATAATGTGCATTGTGAGAAAACAGAAGGACCAAGCTGTAGGTTTTCAAAAGAGGAGGTCACAATAGCATTGTAAAAGATGAAGCTAAGTAAAGCAAAAAGTCTGTCTGGAGTGTTGACAGAAATGATGAAAGCATTATGTTATGATGACATTTCATATTTACTTTTTTTCTACCTGTCCTTTGCAGTTCTTCTCATTTTTCCTCACCCTGTCAGAGTTTTTGACAATTTAATTATAGTAAAAGTTTCCTGTATTGACATTTCTTTGGCATTATTATAAATAACATAAAACTGTTTCATTGCCATATTTGTTTCTTTATGACTGCCACCTTGGTTGATATTTTTTCCTTGCTAGGACTTGGAATTGTATGGCATGTGACTTCATTGGAAAAATGGGATAAAATGTCCCAGCGCACTGATGTCCTGTCTTTATCCAAGATTGTAGCTATCCAAAAACAATTTAGAGCTCTTTGCTGGTTAATGACTTTTATATACGTCCTTTTTCACTTTGAATTTTGGTTCACGTTTAGGGTTTGTTGAAAAATTATTGAATTCTTAATTTTGATTTTAGCTTGCTTAATGATAGAATCTCCTATCTTGATCTTTTTTGCAACTTGCTGCTGTTTCTATTCCTTCCAGCAGCACACAGTGGAAGGTCCTGAAGTTGAATGGTTGACAGACCTGTTCAACACAATTATATATGATTTTAAGATTAGAAGTGTGCTTGCTCATTTTAGTATACAAAGGAAAAAGTGAATTACTTGAGTGTTTGTCAAATTAAGTAAGCAAACCTTTGCAGCAGGGAATGAAGTTGGTTAAGATAAGAAAATGGGGGATCAGAAGAAAGTTAACAAAATGCGGTGTTATCATGCCTGAGAGACATTGTCAGGCAAATGCTGGAAAAGCATCAGGCAAAGGGAAAAAAGCTGCATCATGCATTTGTAGATCTGGGGAACACATTTGACAGGGTGCCACAAAAGGTGGTAAGGCGAGCATTGAGAAAATCAGGTATGAATGACTGTTTAATGTCTGCGGTAATTTCAGTTTATGACGAAGAATGAATGGTGGTCTGGATAGCACAAAAGTTCAAGTTCTGAGGTGAAGGTAGGGCTGAACTAGAGATCCTTTGCAAGTGTACAGCACTTGGTGATAATGATGGAGGCAGTGAACAGAGGAGTATGTGAGTGTGAAGGATTGCCATGAGAGCCTAGCTACAATTATGATCTTTCTTTGAAGGAAAAGGTGCAGTGGAATTTAAAGAACTGGTTTGGAAGCAAATGACCTCAGCATAAATGCAGGAGAGATGAAGGTTATCACTGTAGACCACTACAGAAGGCATGGAAGAGGCGGATGCATGGCCATGGTGGAGTGGTAAAGATGTTGGGAGAAACTCAGTTCAATGCAGGAGGATCACTATAGGAAGTGAGTAAATACAACATGAAGTGGTGTCAAGGGTAGTCTGAAGGTGGCATGCGTAACCTTAGCCTATACAAATTGTGTGACAGTTGCAGAATACCGATGCAGCATGTACAGTATAGATATAGACATCAGCAATAAATTTGTTTCAGAGAAAAAGGAAACGTTTTGTTTCTTTGGTGACATGCTGAGTACACACAGAGGTAGTAATAGTAATATTAGCAGTAGTGCTGTCATATATACAGAGTACAGTGAAATTCCTACTTGCATGTACAGGTACAGTACAAACAGTAATAATGAGGGTGAGAGGTGAATTGATGAAATTCTACAAGACATTCTCACTGCCACTGAAATATAAAGTTTATGGGAGCTATGTAAGGAGTTGTATGCTCTATGGGAGTGAAGCATGGCCGATGAAGGTGAAACATGAAGCAAAGCTGGAAAGAACAGAAATGATCATCATCAGATAGTTGTATGGAGTGAGAATAAGAGGAGCGCTGAGTCAAGAGAAAGACTTGATGTGGAAGTGATAGGTGTTATGCTGAGAAGAAATTGATTATGGTGGTTTTGTTTGTAGAGTGAAAGGGTGAAGGAGGCGAGAGGATAATGCCAAGGAGGAAGGCCAAAGAAGACATGATGAAGTTGTCAGATGATGTAAAAAATGTGTTTCACCACAAAGGATACCTAGAAATGTGGAGAGTATCTGGGGGGTAACAAGCTAACCTATGCAAACACTGAAAATTACTGTTAAACCGGTAGTGATGATGATAGACAATTTAGCCTAGTCAGGGCGGATACACTTATCAAGGTGGCAATATATCATAATACAGGACCTTACTGTGTAAAACCAACAATAACCACCATGGAACACAAGGCATTGTAACACCACAGCATTAAGGTCGTGTCAAGTGAAGGCAATTTTTGAAAATCACATCTGGCTTGAATAGCAGGCTTTTTGTTTTCAGGTTTATAGACTGTACCTGTAACCTGCAGAATGAATATTTTCTGTTTCCTTCCAGGCAACAACAGCAGCCAGCATCTGAATTGATTACTGAGACCCCTGCAGACAATCATTTAGCAGGCAAGACATTTATAAAATACTTACACAATAAATTTATAACATGCCATTCACATTTTAGCAACTGTTCATTCACTAATTTTGAAATGGAAAGAATATGCTTTTAAGGCAGCAGGCGATTAGCAAAAAGAAAAAAAAGGGACAGATTGGTTTATTTTTGTTAGAAAAACTTTTGCTGTCAATAGCAACCTGCTAAAGCCAAAGCCTCTTTGTTCTTACACACCAGTAGCGATTATGAGATTAGATCTGAGAACAGCCATAATATTGCATTTAGCATTTTAATGTTTTTTTAGCTTGCCATCAGAACTTGTCTCTCTTCCAGGCACCTCAAATGACACAGAGATTATACAGAGACAGGAGAATTATACAAAGAGAGAGAATGAGAGTGAAAAAACATGTTCACATGAAAATATAACAATAAAAATAGAATATAACAAACAAGTGGGCAAATAGTAAAATTCAAGTCCACCAAAATAAGCATTATGGTCATAAAAATGAGCACCTTTCACAAATAAAAGGACTCTGCTCCGCTTTTGAAATAAAATGCTATTTCACCAAGGGTTATTTCATTTTTTTTAAAGATACCATTTCACTTTAATACCAAGATTGACGCCTGTTTTAAATTCATTCACTCTGCAAAAGATAAAGAAGATATCACAAATAGCTGACGTGAGATGGCTCAGCATTTCATCTTGCCAATATTTCCCAACTTATTTCTAGGGTAATTACCTCTGGATTACTTCAACATCATCAAGGAAGATGTGATCTGATCCCAGGAAAGAGTTATGACAGTGTCAGCTCATAAATTTAGCAACAGTAGGTCTTAATTATTCAGAAGTCATGAAGGCTCTGGGGGAATCAGCAAAGAATCCAAGAACTGCATGACTAAAAGACACAAGAGTGCTTCGTCATGAACTTGTAGGTAATAGTTCAAGACATGTGGGGACAAAAACATACAAAATTACATTAGGTACTGGATTCGGGCAGATTAAAATATAAAACATAAGAATGGTGGGACAAGAGGATCAGTTACCCACAGTTTGTTAAGCTTGTACCTGTTATTCTGACATGGTCTATTATTCACTGATGGAATGGTTACATTTCTCTAATGCTGAATTTTGAGATTTGCTGCATTGTTAAATCAATTATTGTCAGAGGTACAGATATGGATGAATTCAGTAGCAAGGCAATTACTGTAAGGAGAGGAAAAATGTCACAAGATATTTTTTCCCATAGGCAGAACTAATAACATAACCCATAATTCCAGCATTTGTTTTATTTGTCCTACAATGAATAAAAACTAAGTATCTTTAGTAATATAACCATCAATCAGGGACTGGAAAACCATATGAACACCTAAGAGAATCAAATCCTTGCTCAAACTGAGGTGCCAGTAGTGTGGTTTGAGGACAGTGCCTTCTCCCAGATTTTGACTCCTGAAATTAATTCAACTTCGTTTAGGACTCAGAATCTGTGAAAAAAGTCTGTGCCCTGTATTTGCGCAAAGTGATTGGTTACACATGTTGTTTGTCTTAGAAAAAAATGTTTCTTTTTGAATTTTATCAGTATTTATTCATTTTTTGGCAAACCAAAGCCTCCAAAGAAAGGGCCACAACTGGAAAAGTGTCTCCTGTTGCCAAAAGGATGTCCATCCTTTAAGAAAAACATCAGGATAAAGAGAAAGCAGACTTGAAAAGGAAAGAAAAACAGCTGCTACTTCCACAGCAAATGGAAAAACAAAACAGACTGAAGCCAGACTACCAGACAAAAGAACCAAAAAATTATTTCCCATATACTTGCTCTTGGCCAAGATTCATACTCATCAAAAAAAATGAGCTTGAATCTTCTGTAATTGCTACCACTCTGTTTGCTGGAGAATGCACACAGCACACCCTGTTTTCCTGTTGCCTTTGAACCTGACATATTGTGACAGTATTGTATGCAATATTCCAAAATATCAGGATGAGGCACGATGCTTCAGCAATACAGTATAATTATTTGGGATGAGTTCACCATGGCACCCAGAATGTTACTGGAGGCTCTGGACCAAACTCTTCAAGACCTACATTGCAACAAGGATTTAATAGGAGGAACAGTCTTTGTTCTTGCTGGTGATTTCCAACAAATGTTGACAGTTTTTCCAAGGTCAACACCAGCTGATGAGTTTAATGCATTAGCTGTCCCTAAATACAAAAATGTGCATCCAGTTATGTAGAAATACATTTGCTGGATTATTCTCAAAACAACTTCTAGTTCTAGGTGATGGTAAGGCACTCAAGACTGGAATGATTGAATTTTCAAACAATTTTTGCAAAAATTTAATCTATTCATGAGGTGGAAGAAAAAAAGTGTTCCCCAATATCAAACAGAATTTTTAAAGTCATGCCAGGAAACATGAAAGAGCAATTTTAGCTTAAAAAATTAAAGTGTGGAAAAAATCAATGACCAAATTCAAAACTCAAAATCAGGAGACTACAAAAGCTACAGTTATGGACCAATTAAAGCTGAGTACTAACCAGCAGAGCTGCTGAATTCATTTCAGCCTCCTGGACTTCCAACTCAAAATTTGCAGATTAAGATTGGGGCACCCATCATGGTCCTTCGAAATCTGGATCTATCAACAACGTGCAATGAAACTCAACTGTGCACAAAGAAACTGTTACCAAACATAATTGAAGCAACTTTTCTAACTGGCTGGGCAAGAGGTAAAGATGCCTTCATACCAAAAACTCTACTCATTCCCAAAGAATTGCCTTTTGATTTTAAATAGCTTCTACTTCCTATTCATCTGGCTTATGCAATGTCAATCAACATGGCCCTAGGTCAGTCCATGAAAGTTGATGGAATACATTTGGAGAGTTCATGATATTTACATGGACATGTTTAAGGTTGCATGTTCCATAGTGGGAAATCGAAACCACCTGCTCATTTGTTCACCAGGAGGAAAAGCAGAGAACATTGTCTATCCTATGGCTCTTTCATAAATTTCTGTGAAAAGATAAAGAATATAGTTCAAAAACTTTAGTGATACATGACTCTTTTGTGGAATTCATCTTTTAACTTTGAAATGTGTCAATTTGTCTCTGGAATGGTACACTTTAAGAAACGGCATTTATAGAAGTTAGATATTTTTACCTTAAATATTACTTATCCGGGCAATGCCAGGTGCTGCTGGTAGGGGTTTATAAAACCCAAACTGTCTTTGTAATGCAGGACATTCCAATCTAAAAAATCAATCATAAAATGGCTGACATACTTGTTTAATGCAAGTAAAACTGAACAGTTTCAAAATTGTATTAAGTAATTTGGTACCATGTGGGCATGCAGTCTAAATAAATTTTTAAAGGAACTCTCACCATCTTTATTTCTTAAAAATACACAATATGTGCCCCTTGTGTCACTCACCGCACATCAGTCCTGTGATCTAATTCATCCCAAACCTTTTGGAGCATATCATTGTTGGTTGACACAGCAGCCATCAAGCACTCCTTTATTTCCTTGATCAACAAAATCTGGAAAGAAATTAAGGGTAAGTTGGATAACGTTACAATTTAGTGCATACTACATGTTCATATACTACTTAGATATTGTGTAAGACATTCTTGAAAGTGTTGTTTTTTTTAACCCTCTTGTACCGTATACAGTGCCTTCAGAAAGTATTCAGAATCCTTCACTTTTTCACATTTGGCCATGTTTCAGGCTTATGCTTGCATTGTTTTAATTTATTTTTTTCCTTTATCAAACAACACACAATATCCCCAAATGGCAAAGTGAAAACAGGATTTTTTGGGACTTTTTGCAAATATATGAAAAATAAAAAAACTAAACTATCAATCCTGATACAAGTATTCAGACCCTTTGCTCTGAAACTTGAAATTTGACTCAGGTGCATCCCATTCTATTCATCATTTTTGTGGCGTTTCTACAACTTGTTTGGTGTCCACCTATGATCAGTTCAATTAATTGGACATGACTAGGAAAGACACACAGCTGATTATACAAGGTTCCCCAAAATCTGAGCCATGAAGTCAAAGGAATTGCCTGTAGAGCATGAAAACGATCCCGTCTAGGCACAGAACTAGAGTAGGCAACAACAAAAAATCCGGCAGCATTGAAGGTTCTTAAGAACATAGTGGTCTCCATAATTCTTAAATGCAATAAGTTTGGAAAAACCATGACACTTTCTAGAGCTGGCTTCCAGGATGAACTGAGAGATTGGGGGAAAGGACCTTGCTAAGAGAGGTGACCAAAAAATCGATGGTCACTCTGGCTGAGCTCCAGAGAATCTGTGCAGAAGTTGGAGGTAAACTTTCTTAAGGACAACCACCACTGCTACACTCCATCAATCTGGGCTTTTTGGCAGATTATTCAGAAGACACGTGAAAGCCCACCTGGAATTTACAGAAAGGCACTTAAAGGACTCACAGACTATGAAAAACAGGATTCTCTTGTCAGATTAAACCAACTGTTTGGCCTCAATTCTAAGCGTTATGTCTGGACAAAAATAGGCAGCTCTCACCACTTGCACAATACTATTGCTGTTTTCAATCACTGGGTCTAGTGACTAGGCAGGGTCAAGGGAACACTGAACTGAGCAAATTACAGAGATATCCTTAATGAAAATCTGATCCAGAGCACTCTTTACTTCAGACTGGGAAGTGGGTTCTGTTTCCAATAGGACCATGACCCAAAGCACAAAGCAAAGACACCACAGGAGTGGCTTAGGGTGAACTCTATGACTGTTTTTGAATATCCTAGCCAAATCCAAACTTGAATTCAGTTGAACATCTCCGGAGAGACCTGAAAATTGCTGTCCACTGATGGTCTCCATTCAACCTGACAAAGCCTGAGAAGACCTGCAGAGACAAATGGCAAAAAAAAAAAAATATATATATATATATATATATATATATATATATATATATATATATATATATATATATATATATATAGGATAGACAAATATATATATAATATATATAAAGTTTGTTGTGTTATACCTAAGATGACTCCAGGCTGTAACCACTGCCAAAGTGGCACAACTAAGTATCGAATAAAGGGTTATGTCAGTGTGCTATTTCAGTGTTTTATTTTTAATAAATTTAAAAAAATTAATTTAAATAATTTTAGAAAACAGCTAAAAGTAGGAAACGGCCCCAGACTGGGTGAAAGCCAATTGGAGGATCCACTTTAAAACAACAGCTATTCTTATTGCATATTTCATACTGAAATCTACCTGAAAGTGCTTCACAAATTATAACAAACAAATTACTTTAGAAATATGGGAAAATGTCTGTAACAAAGAGTGCAGTTTGGAAATATATACTATGCTCAAATGGCCAAGGGGAAAAAAGCAAAAACTCACATTCATTCCCACTCTTGCACTTACACTAGAACTAATCAATAATTATCAAAACCTGAAAATATTTAGTGATATGGGTAGAAGACCCATGAAGGCAAACTCCACATGGATAGCAACCAGGTGCAAGGTTCAGACCCAGGATACCACACTGCAGCTGCACTGTGCTACCATTCCTCCTTCACACCAATCCATTATTAAAATGTATGTATGTATTAAAAACACTAACAAAGTATTTGTGACTGAATCCAAAATGGATTATCTCGCATGTCGAATAAAAACATACTGTATTAGAGATTATTAGGTAGTAGCAAGCAATTAAAACAGGATAAAAATGAAGGATTAATTTAAGATGTGCTATGTTTGCAAACATGGTACTTTAAAAGCCAAAATCCATTATAATAATGCCCAGTAGTGTCACAGTGTTTGAAAATACAAGACAATTTATACCAGAGTGAACCCTGCGATTGCTTCCTGTGAAATACTTGCAGTTGAGTTTTGCTCCAAAAATGTCAAAAATTCAAACTGAGAAGGCAACTTATATTGCAACATAGGAAAATGATTTGTTCTGGTTGTGGCAGATAAGAGCTGATTGAATCCACCCTAATAAAATGGTGTCTAGGTGTTTGTCCAGTTGCTGCTTCTCGGTCATTCCAAAAGATGACGCATCACAAACACTAACAGTTTTCACAAATCTCATACCAAACGGCAAACAACAGAGACATATGCATTGCATTGTGCACTGCAAATGTAACACTGAGGTCTACATTGACTACTTAGAATTCAGCCCATCTTGTATGAATAACATAGCTCGGAGAAGGAATAAAATTACAAAGCAATATGTAACAAACATTGAAAAAGCAAATTAAAAGCAGTAACTTTTATTTGATACAGTTTTCTTTCAGTTTTATACAATTCATTTCTGTATTCAAGTATGCAAGTCTTCAATTTAACAAAATCTCAAGAGAGCACATAAGGATGCCTATGTGAAACAAGAGTAGAGAAAGGCACACACCAATATCCTGAACATTTTACACCACTTAATCATTGTAAAGTCCCAACAACATAAAGAACATATGAAATGGGACCCTAAATAATCCTAGTACTATCAGAACTTTATTTCTGTTCTTGTTTTCTTGCCCATTAATATTTTTCAATTGTCAGCAATTGTAATTTTCACTGTTGCCAACAGTTGGTGACCAAATGTTGCATTAAAATATTTACATAGGTTATTTATTTAAATATATATAAAAGTATAAATCAATGCAAGAAATTCTTCTTTGAAATGCACATGGACATGTATTTTTCTATATTGACATGAGGAAAACTTTATGGAGAAATTTTAAAATGACATTGCTGTTTAGGAAACAATTATTTTTTTGTCAATATTATTTTACACTAAATTATATATGGCGAGTATTGATTATCCATCCAGTATTCAACCTGCTATATCCCAATTACAGGGTCACGGGGGTCTGCCGGATCCAATCCTAGCTAACACAGGGAGCAAGGCAGAATACAAACCCTGGGCAGGGTGCCAGCCCACCGCAGGGCACACACAAACACCAAGCACACACTAGGGACAATTTAGAATCGCCACTGCACCTAACCTACAGGTCTTTGGACTGTGGGAGGAAACCGGAGGAAACCCACACAGACACAGGGAGAACATGCAAACTCCACGCAGGGAGAGTACTGATTATGTTTTTTGATAATTCTACTTTAGATATTGGTTTCACCTAACTTCTTTTCTTTGCGGCCAAGTTATTTATGTGCTGTAAATTCAACAGCCATCTGTAGAATGTGTGTGAATCTCAAAACAGTCCAGTGATGGGCTTGCAACCTGTCCTCACACCATGAGTCAGTTCCTGCCATGTGCCTCTTGCTACTGGATTCAGCTCCAGCCACTGCCACATGATCCTATAAGTGCATTAAGGAGGACTGACAGTGCATGTCTAGATGGATGGCTGGGGTAGGTGATTGTTTAGAATTCTAAACTCTAACCAGAGAATACAAGATTAGATCAAATGTATGCATTATTGATATGCCTATTAAAAAAAGAAAGAAAGAAAAGTCCACACAAAGCACATCATCACTTAAGCAGCTCATGTCACTTCTTCAAATGTCATTCAAGAGTCAAAGCAGCAGGAAGTCCTTTATAAAAGTGATTTCAATGTCAAAAGTTGCCAGTCTTCCTGCCCTTGTCAACATTTTCTTCATAGGATTAAGCATTTCCATAATACAAGGGTTTAGTTGACCCATAATCTGAACAATATTTGTAAACTTTTCTGTTTTCTACAAATACCATATGCTTTGCTGAATGGTGTAGACATTTTTTTATTTTGTGACATGAATAACACATACTTGTATTTTAATTTCTCTTCCCTCCAGCTTTTCATTTTTATTGTGTTCCAGATTATACAAGGACTGTGTTTCCCTTATTAAAGCAGACACAACCAGAACATTTTCCATCATGGTCTCTGATTAAATATTCATTGGTGTTTACAAGTCAGTAATAACACACATATTTTAGAATTATCCAGTTTGTAAGTTTACTGTACACCCCTCTGCTGCCTTGATCACCGAGTTCAGTTTATCAAAAACAGGAAAAAAAAACCTACTCAAAGTAGTTAATCATTTTTGATAATTATAAATGTAACACAAGTTTATTAGAAGAAATTTATTTCAATATTTTAGTAGCAATTTATAAACTGCCATGTTATGCCTGAAACAATAAGACCACTGTAAAATTTAATGGTGAGCACAGCCAATCCCAGCAGCGTCATGCCCAAATTGAGAACCAATCCTGCAGGGTTATCAATCCACCAAGGGGGCCCAATTTAGAATTGCCACTTACTTAAACTAAAACAGGATGTGGGAGGAAAACTTGCATGCAGAAAGAACCATTGCAAATTAAAGTACAAACCAAAAAAAATAAAGTTGGGGCCTTAAACAGAAAAAAACCTGTTAACTTCTGAAAATGGTTTTGGCTAAACAAGGCCTGTTTGTATTCAAATTTTTTTTTTTCATTTGGAATGCAGACAATATTACAGACATGTTTGAGAAACCACATCCAGATATTAAGCAGAACTTCCTGATGTAGCAAAGATGACTTTCTGGACAAAGCTGACTAAGTGTCAGGTTCCCCCTTTGGATCGGCAATATTAGGACAAAGCAGACATATGCAAGTTCTCTCTCAGCCCTTCCCTGTGGCTCTCTGTGTCTAGTCTCATACACATCATGTGAATAGTTATATCACTGACACCATTCATATAGAGGAAAGAACATATAAAGTCCACACAGACAGCATCAGAGAAGAGAATCTAAATCTAAGATTGTAAAACAATACATTTTTATTTAAAAAAGAAAAATGAAATAGAAATCTTTTGGTAGAGTGGACCTAATATGACTCAGACGCCATTTCTGAATAAATACAGAGCTGTAAGGTGCTCAAAACAATTAAACAACAGCAATTTATTTTAGTAAAGAACATTCTATGTATGCTGTGTTAAGGGGATCATAATAATAAGTGTATTTAAAATGTTTGAGAACTGAATACCTTGAAAATCTAGAAACTGCTAGATTGGAAAAGGAGTTTTCATTAAGACAATCATATAAATGCTCTTTCATTTTACACACATCAGCTACAAATCCTGGGGCTAGAAGCTGAAAATGTAATTATTTTAATTTCATTTCTACCAACGGGTAATTTTTAAATTCTATTTCAAATGTACCAGTGCAACAAATGAAGAACAAATACATTTCAGATAGTCACTGTTTATTCAGTCATTGCTGACATTTTTTTCCATTATTTTTAGATGCTTATTTACATTTGGAAATATTAGTCTGTGTTACTTGTCTTCAGTCTGACACAAGACCTATAAATAGTCCTTCAGTCAACCATACAGAGAGATGGAAATCAAACAGCATGCATTTCTGGGAAAGACTGCCATCTGCTGACAAAACTGCTGAAGTAAGACACATTGTTGGATTACGATTACCATATGGCATGAGCTTACAAATACAGACATTTACTGCTGTTCTCAGTGGAAACTGAAAAAACTGTTTCATAATACTTTTCATGGTTTACAGTTATGCCTATATATCCAATAATAGCCAAATAAGAAAATGTAAACATTTTACTTCACTATAAAAGGCACTAGAGAGTTTCTTCAGCCAGAAAGAGTTATTATGCTAAATTATACATATGATACCTGTCCTAAAGCATTTTGCATACACATTCATTTAGGACACTGACACTAAGAATTGTGTTTCCACTTTGTCTCTAAAACACATGCTCATAAAACTGAACAGCTAAATCATTTAACAAGACAGAGCTCCATACATGTCCTGAATGAATATCGCACTTTGTGCATGTACAGAAATCAATGAAGTAGCTTTTCATGGATAAATGCCAGAAGACTTAGAACCTGAGCCTCCAGTTCCAGGTCTTGTCCATCATTGGTGATGACCCAATCAAAATTTACACCATCATCTAACCCGCACTCTGACTGAGCATCATCAACTCCTGCGAAATAGAGAATTAAACAAATGTAGAAAAGAAAATCAGAAAATCAAAGCCATTGTTTATATCATCCTGGCACAATTAATTTTCATGTTATCTTTCAGACATAACATTTCTATAGTTGCTAAATAATAAGATCATCTTGATTGCACAACCCAATCAATATTACTTTCAAAAGCCTGAATGATTTCTGTTTGGAGGTATTCAATGGGCTGAACTGTGTCAATACCTTCTGTGAACTGCCATCCCCTTTGTCTCCTAGTTTTCTCAGATGCCACAACACGTACAATGACCGTCTGTTCCTCATAGTGGCTTCGGAACCAGTCAATATCACTCTTGCGCCTAGCATCACTGACAATCTGTAAATGGGAGGTCATTGCTGTGTTAGACAAATCACCTGCATAAAAAAATGACAGCCGTGTTACATTTTAACCAAATATCACTTGTAGTTTCACCTTTCAAAATCAACATAACTTTAAAAACTAGCACCAAAGAAATGGCAATTGATCTGATAAGAGTGGATCAATTGTTTTGTACTTGTCTAATAAAATATACTTTTATAAATTATGTAGTGGAAAACTTTGTTCTTATTTAAAATTTTTTTATTGTAGCCATACTAATCCACAGCACCAAAAGCAAATGGAAGTGCATGAAGATTCAAAACCTTATACTATTTAGTTAAGGTAAGTAGGACATGGTCAGAGGAAAAGTGACCTACTACAGTACTGTGGGTTATATACACATGGAATACCTAATCTAGCACTGCAATCAAAACCTTAAACACTAAGCAATTCTTAACATATTTGTAAACTTTATAAAGTTTATAATTAAAGTTCAGGTTTACCATCCCAAATATCGCATATCAGCAGCTTACCCATACTGGCTGGGATACACCTTGGACTATCGGACGACAAAAGTATCCAGGATCAGCAGTTCGTCTCTCCTCTCCCCATCGGATCATATCTGCACGATATCTTTCTTTGTACTCAGTTGCATCCAGTAGTCTGTCATAGTCCAGTTCATGTTGCTGTTGGAAATACATAAAATAGTGGCATGCATGATGCTTCAACAATATTCTATTCATTATATCTCAGACATTTATACCTAATGAGCAATAAACAGGCTTTGAGCTGCAAAATGCTTATACCAAATGATAGACATATACCAAAAATAAATAAACTCCACAAGAAAATTCTGGAAATATCATTAACTGACACAGGTTATTTAACTTAATGTAGCAGTTTGCTCGTTATGTCCTTGTTGTGGTGTGAAATTTTGCATACAAGTTGGTAAATATTTTGTATGTCTTTATTTGTAACTTATAACACTAATGTCTTATCACTGATAAGAACAGCAATGGCTTGATGGTTAATTCTTTGTAACTTTACAACAGGGTTGGAGGAAGTGCCTAAAACAAGTTTGGCAAGTGTTTATTTGCAGGACTCTCTCAAACAACCAATGCAGATAAGCCAATCTCCCAACCTGGAAAGCTTTAGCTCAACACATGGTTTTGGGGGTATTGTGAAGGTATTCTGTGCCCCATTGGTCTGAAATATGGCTGTTTGGAATTGGCTTGTATCAGAAGCTTTTAAGTACCATGACGCCCTCCCGGTTATAGGATGTGGACAGAGAATTTATAAATTTGGTTGCTTTACCCCTCCCTAGCTCTCTCTCTCTAACAAACATCTGATGAAGGAGCATCTCACACACCATGAACTGAAAAGGACAACACAATGAAGAGCACAGCTCGGCAGCCATATTGAGACAGGCATGTGACCTGTTCTGAAGAAAGCTGACCAAAAATGATGCTTTAACTAGAGACATTTAAAGTAACTACAAGTCTGTGTGCCGACTGAAACTACACATTAGCATTTATCAGGTTGTAAGGTTGCCAATATTCAAATGTACTTTGCTTATTGTTATTATTTATGAATATTATCAATAATACATTATTTAAAGTGTAACTTAGCTCCTGCTTGGCTTTTACTTCACCTAATTGCCTGAGGTTATAAATTTAGAAGGTGAATGTGGGGATATGTTATATGGTACAATACTTGATAAACAGTGATAGGCCTGAGATATATGAGGCATTCTGACAAAGGCTACATACGTATCAATAATACAAAAGGGGAAAGTAGAGTAATATGTTACACTCTCAAGACAAAGCAGTCCTTCCACTGTACAGTAACCAGTGTGGTGATGATCTGTGCTGGGAAAGTAACACCAGCTAGTTTGATGAAAAATTGTCTGGATAAACTAACCAGGAATACCAGTTATATTATACAACTGAACTTGGGTTTAGTGGAGGAAGTCAGAGAAGAAAGGATTTCAGCAAAATCAGAAACCATTACTATTAAGTTTTCCCATGATCTCCATTAAACATTGCCCTGGAGCAACTTTAGCACACCATGGTGGCGTACATAGCTAAGTGGTTCAGGGGCTCCATTTTGCCTGCAACCATCAAACTGTATACTGCCTCCTCCCATAGTGCCCATCTCCTCCCTTGCCAGTTATAATATACACACTGGCACAGTGACAATATTTTTTTACTATGACAAATATTATTTGATCTGTACAGTTCCAGGTCTTCCACTTACAGTAAGTAATAGTTTGCACTTCATTTTTACCTGGATTCTTTCATTTTCTGTGCTGCTGAAAAACTCCCTCCAGGAATGAATCAAGTTACTATATGTCCCTCTGTCTACCTGTCCTAAATCAGTCAGCTTCAATTAGTTGAACCATAAAATGAGAAATTGTCATAATACTTTAAAGCTCTCTTGTTAATTCAGACTTTACTTTGGAAAGACAAGAATTTTGTGCACCAAAAGATTCTTATTTAATTTTGTTCTTCAATAAAGCTTAGCATAACATTTTACAACCAAGGGGAAGAAAAACAAAAGAAGGCAGGCATGTGTGAGACTTTGATTCTTCATCATTTGCAAATGAAACTAATATACTACAAACCGGATTGCAAAAAAGTTGGGACACTAAACAAATTCTGAATAAAAACTGAATGCAATGATGTGGAGATGGCAAATGTCAATATTTTATTTGTAATAGAACGTAGATGACAGATCAAACGTTTAATCCGAGTAAATGTATCATTTTAAAGGAAAAATATGTTGATTCAAAATTTCACGGTGTCAACAAATCCCAAAAAAGTTGGGACAAGTAGCATTAAGAGGCTGGAAAAAGTTAATTTGAGCATAACGAAGAGCTGGAAGACCAATAAACACTAATTAGGTCAATTGGCAACATGATTGGGTATAAAAAGAGCTTCTCAGAGTGGCAGTGTCTCTCAGAAGCCAAGATGGGTAGAGGATCACCAATTCCCACAATGTTGCGCAGAAAGATAGTGGAGCAATATCAGAAAGGTGTTACCCAGTGAAAAATTGCAAAGACTTTGCATCTATCATCATCAACTGTGCATAACATCATCCGAAGATTTAGAGAATCTGGAAAAATCTCTGTGCGTAAGGGTCAAGGCCGTAAAACCATACTGGATGCCTGTGATCTCCGGGCCCTTAAACGACACAGGAATGCTACTGTAAAGGAAATCACAGAATGGGCTCAGGAATACTTCCAGGAACCATTGTCAGTGAACACAATCCACCGTGCCATCCGCCGTTGCCAGCTGAAACTCTACAGTGCAAAGAAGAAGCCATTTCTAAGCAAGATCCACAAGCTCAGGCGTTGTCACTGTGCCAGGGATAATTTAAAATGGAGTATGGCAAAATGGAAGACTGTTCTGTGGTCAGACGAGTCACGATTCGAAGTTCTTTTTGGAAATCTGGGACACCATGTCATCCGGACCAAAGAGGACAAGGACAACCCAAGTTGTTATCAACGCTCAGTTCAGAAGCCTGCAACTCTGATGGTATGGGGTTGCATGAGTGCGTGTGGCATGGGCAGCTTGCATGTCTGGAAAGGCACCATCAATGCAGAAAAATATATTCAGGTTCTAGAACACCATATGCTCCCATCCAGACGTCATATCTTTCAGGGAAGACCCTGCATTTTTCAACAAGATAATGCCAGACCACATTCTGCATCAATCACAACATCATGGCTTCGTAGGAGAAGGATCCGGGTACTGAAATGGCCAGTCTGCAGTCCAGATCTTTCACCTATAGAGAACATTTGGCGCATCATAAAGAGGAAGGTGCGACAAAGAAGGCCCAAGACGATTGAACAGTTAGAGGCCTGTATTAGACAAGAATGGGAGAGCATTCCTATTTCTAAACTTGAGAAACTGGTCTCCTCGGTCCCCAGACGTCTGTTGAGTGTTGTAAGAAGAAGGGGAGATGCCACACAGTGTGAAAATGGCCTTGTCCCAACTTTTTTGGGATTTGTTGACACCATGAAATTCTGAATCAACATATTTTTCCCTTAAAATGATACATTTTCTCAGTTTAAAATATTGTTCCGTTATTTATGTTCTATTCTGAATAAAATATTAGAAGTTGGCACCTCCACATCATTGCATTCAGTTTTTATTCATGATTTGTATAGCGTCCCAACTATTTTGGAATCCGGTTTGTACAGGATATATATAATTTGAGTCTGTGACAGCCGGTGTAAATTATTGAATTATTGCTACTAGTAAAAATTACTTTTTTTATTCTGTCAGTCACATTCACGTGGTACAACGAACTTGCCTCTCCCTCTGTGAGTTGATGTCATTTATCTCCATTCTTTTTACAAAAACAGCAATGACCACAGTTGGTGCTATGGTTGATGCTTGGTAGAACTATTTGTTGTACTAGCAATCATTGCTATGATGCCCCATGACCGCTATCAGACAATTGTGTGGCATTAGCGCCTTGAAAACAAAGACACCCTTGCAGAATGTGTGAAAAACGACAGATTTGTTGTGATCTTGGATATCTGGCAACATTTTCTTGAAAACTGTGTTTTGAGTTACAACCCAGGGCAACATATTACTGTTGATGAGCAACTGTTTCCAACCAAGGTCTGTTTTCCTTTCTTGCAATACATCTCAACCAAGCCTGACAAATTTGGCATAAAGTTTTGGACTGCGCAGATTGGGAAACAAAGAACATGTGCAATGTCACTCCTTATTTAGGAAAACATCCCACTGGAGAAAGACTTTCTGAGACTGTGGTGATAAAGTTTATAGAGTAGGTCATAAAGTTTATGGAGTCATTTCTAGACAAAAGCAGAACCGTGACAACAGTCAAATTCTTCACATCACTTTTGCTGGCTAATCGACTACTGCACCACAACACAACTCTGCTTGGCACCATAAATAAAGTGGGATGGGAACTTCATCCTGCAGCTAAAGTCACTTTAGTACACCAACAATTCTCCACGCTAGTGTTTTTATCTGGCAGTGCCATGCTGAAGTGTATGTGCCCAAAAAGAAGAAGTCTCTGCATTCTCAGTACCATGCACCATAACATGGAGATTGGACAAGATCGAAAAAAAATTTTCAAATGAAACTCATGTTCAACTGACATAGTGTTTTCAATTACTGCTGATTTCATTCATAGATGTGTGTGTGCATACATGAGAGAGGCAGAGACAGATCTCATGTCATTCAACTGGTTACTATATTATAAAATAAACATCTTTCACAAAGGGATAACTAAAAAAGTGGGCTTTTATTCAAAAATAAAACTGAATAACAAAAAAAAAAAAAATTCAAGTGTCAAGAAACCATGAAGACATAATTCACCAGCGTTTGTGAGTCTGCTTATATCCCTTCAGCAATATCTTTTACATTTAGCAGAAATGTACACGAGGCTCAAATCAAATGTATATTAACAACTACTATCCCAGATGCTAACGTGGAGCAACCCGCGTTTAGCACAGTTAGAGCGGACAGAGACACAAATACCAGCAGTAAGAAGAAAGGGGGGAGTCACTCTCTATGTCAATACAAAGTGGTGCAACTCTTGACATGTAAACGTTAAAATCTCCACTTGCTGCAGGGACATCGAACTGTTGACCGTAAGTCTGCGTCCCTATTACTTGCCAAGAGAGTTTGGATACGTGATTGTTGTTATTGTTTACATACCCCCTCGAGCGAACGTGGAGACAGCGAGTGACGTCATCCATTCCGCAGTTGCTAAGTTACAAACGCAGCACCCTGAGGCGCTTGTGATAATTGCTGGAGACTTCCCAGTATGTGGAATGTAACAAATCAAATGTATGTTTTTATTGTATGATATAAACAATAAGAGAAGCTCACTACTCAAAATGGTAAATTTGGGAAGCAGCGGATATCAAAACCGTAACCTCTTAATTGAAAGGCAGCAGTTCTTAGCATTGCACCACACAAGCTGTTGTATTAACCACCTACCGTAACCTGCTTTCTTTTTTCTTCGTTTATATCTATACTGATAAAAGGCAAAGCCCTCACTCACTCACTCACTCACTCACTCACTCACTCACTCACTCACTCACTCATCACTAATTCTCAAACTTCCCGTGTAGGTAGAAGGCTGAAATTTGGCAGGTTCATTCCTTACAGCTTCCTTACAAAAGTTGGGCAGGTTTTATATCGAAATTCTACGCGTAATGGTCATAACTGGAAGCTGTTTTTCTCCATTTACTGTAATGGAGATGATCTTGAACGCCGTGGGGCGGAGTTTCGTGTGACATCATCACGCCTTCCACGTAATCACGCAGTACATAGAAAACCAGGAAGACATGCATTATATAATTGAGAAGGCAGCGAAACAATAAGAAGCGAAGCGAAAGTGACATATACAACCATATTCATGAGTTCTGCTACTGAAACAAAGCACGATGTAAACCTACACTTTAAATTAAGTTCATAGACAGGCTGCGCTGGCTTGTAATTTAGTGCCTGCCCATATAAGGCCGTCCGTCAGCGCAATCCAATAGCAAACTCCCACTAAATATTCACGGGTGAAGGACTGTGCTTATGGAGAGGAAGATGAGATGGTCAGGGTGGTGTTTGACACAAACTCAGCGAAACTGCGAGAGAAAGGACTAAGGTAACATTAAATACAGCCATGGACATAGCACGAGATGGCACCAGCACAGCTGGGAACCTTCGATGCATGTACACCGAGCTCTCACGGAACTGACGAGTGCACAGATAAAAGCAACAGTTCCAAAGAGCGCTGAACAAAAACCGATTTACACAATTGAAAAGGCAGCAAAAAATATGAAGCGCCTGATACAAGCATATTCATAAATCCAGCTACTGCGGAAACAAAGCACACGGTGGAAAAAGTCAATGTCCCGCTAAAGGAAGACAGTGTAAAAAACCCGTGCATGCAGTGTGTCAGGTCTCAGATAAAGAAGAAGACGAGCTGTTTATTGATGCAGTAAGAAACGAATCGATGAATGAAACCTGTCATCTTTACAACGATTGACAAACACGGAATGTAACTTGAACACAACACATCCTACAAATACGAACCTGATTGAAAGAAATAATGATAATCAAATCCTTGATGACAGCAACACTCAGTAACACTCACAAAACAAATACTGTATATTGACAGTCATGTTACGCTATTTTTAAAATGTTCCCTTTTCTTTTCTAGCTTTTTAACACACTACTCTCGCTATACGCGGGTATATATATATGTATATATATATCCCGATCTACATACTCAATAATGGATACTTTATTCGCCATCAATGATTGTTTTGGTAAAGCCATACTCAGTGTATTCATTAGATGAACGGTAAAAAAGTAAGAGCGAGGGAGGATGACTTATTGAGGCATGCAGGCTGTAGTGCGTCAACTCTATCTGAATTGCGCGATCACATTTGAAAAATATATCTTTTCAAGTTCTATTTAGTCCATATGTGTCAAACTCAAGGGCAGGGGCCACATCCGCCCGCGTAATTATATCCGCCCGAGATCATTTTATATACTGTATTATTGTTATTAATGGCCCGGTATATGAAGCGCTGGTAACACAATAAACTACAGATCCCATAATGCAGCGCTTCAGCTGCCTTGCCAACACTTACCACGCTAATCAAGTCTAGCTTATGATGCTGCAAGTTATTGCGGCTAGCTCACACGATGCTGAAGAGAAAAGTTGATTCTGAAAATAGAGCCTTTAAAACCGATGGGAGGCTGAGTATATGTTTACTGAACCCGTGTGTCTCATTTGTGGAGCTAATGTGGCTGTAATTACAGAATTTAATCTAAGACGGCACTATGAGACAAAACATCAGGGTAACCTGAATGCAATGCAGAAGATACAGAAAGCAGAAGAATTAAATAAGAATCTGACACTTCAGCGGACGCTTTACCCGTGCACAATCACAAAGTGATTTCAAGTGAAGCTGCTTTTATGGGAGACACAAATGCACCAGTGCAACCCTGTTGCCAAGTAATGTTAAACCAAGTCGTCACTACGGTGTTCCCAAATACGCACTTTGCTGATAAACTGAGCGACTGCGCACTGAGTTTGCACGGCGCTTTGGTGACTTTGAAGAACAAAAAGTCCGCCTACATGCGGCTCGAACCTTGTGCATGTTTGGTAGCACATATCTGTGTGAGAAGCTCTTCTCAGTGATAAAGACTAACAAAACAGCACACAGGAGTCGCCTCACTGATGAGCACCTGCAATCCATCCTGAGAATCTCCACAACACAGAACCTCACACCAAACAGAAACGAACCTGTTGCCAAAAAGATGCCAGGCGCCCAGCTCTAAAATGACATATGAGCAAAGACAACTGAATGATTTGATTTGTTATTGCTGAAAGGAACACATTTTATTTATATTTCCAGGTTTTGTTATGCAGCATGTTCATATTTGAATTTGTATAATTTTGACAGGATATATTTTTATGGAGAGCAAAATCTTTTGGGATATTTAAAATCTAAGTTTATTTTTATATAAAATTACATAAGAGTAAAGAAATTTGAATGTTTGTTCTTTTAACGCTTACTTTATTTCTAACTTGTATAATTTAGACAGGATATATTTTATGGAGAGCAAAATATTATAAGTTGTTTAAGGTTTGAGTTGATTTATTCAGGAATAATATTCCTGTCTGTTTTTACCATTCCTACCAAAGATATTTCTGTCGACTAAATAAAAATTCCTTCTATTTAAAATTTAAATAGAACTTGAACAAATACGATAGTTCATAATATCCGCAGACTTGCACGTAAGAGCGGAGTTATCCGTTTTAACAAGCAGCGTATTGCACTGATATGAAATAGCTGTGTGTGTATATATGTAGATATGTATGTATATGTATATATATATATATATATGTGTGTATATATATATATATATATATGTATATATATATATATATATATGTATATATATATATATATGTATATATATATATATATATGTATATATATATATATATATATATATATATATATATATATATATATATATATATATATATATATATATATATATATATATATATATATATATATATATATATATATATATATATATATATATATATATATATATATATATATATATATATATATATATATATATATATATATATATATATATATATATATATATATATATATATATATATATATATATATATATATATATATATATATATATATATATATATATATATATATATATATATATATATATATATATATATATATATATATATATATATATATATATATATATGACAACAACACTCATCACTCACAACAGTGACAAAACAATTACATTGACAATCATGTTACGTTATTTTCAAAATGTTTCCTTTTCTTTTCATTGCTTCTTTAACACACTACTTCCAAGGCTGGGTATTTTGCTAGTTCTTGAATAAAAGTGCACTTGTTTTGTTATACTTCTACCTTTTGTGAAAGTGTTTATTTGATATTTGTATTTCAGGCTATACACATTATACATTTAATGTCTACATTTTGTCAATTATTAGTTAAAAAAAAAAAAAAGAAAAATGCTTGTGTTAAGAACGTTTTTACAGAGATTGTTGATGACACTGAACACACATGAAATGTACATATTCCAAATCACAATGTACTTTTTTACCCTTTAAAAGCTCCAGCACTTCACTCAAAGATAAACACTGAGCACTGACAAACTTCTTTACGAATTGAACTGTGGCGGTGGGCGGGGGGGATGGGATAGCAGGGTGCTTGCTGTTATGGACACATTTACAGGACAAAAGACGCTGGCTTTAAGCTGGGCCAGATTTACAGGTTTTCTCGTAGGCTCCGGTAATTCTAGTGTTAGCACATTTAACACAAGGGGCAACAAAGTGAACTGGCACAGGGCATCTTTAAAGCCAGAAGCAGTTGACAGATTTGTATTTCCTGCACATTCATCACTATTACAGCAACTATCTTCTATCAAAACATCACCAACTAACTGAAAATAGTTGAAAATGAACGTTAACAAATGTAGAGGTCATGTAACCTCTATCCTGGCTCTACTGGACTGACTTACTATTTGACACAGAAAAAGTCATAAAATGCTGCTCTTCATTTACTATACAGTAAACATTACTGTAGAAACCACATCTATGTTGCTTACCTCAGACAAAAAACAAAACTAACTTATGTAAAATCCCCATTACATAACTCCTGTTTTCAATTAATATTCTGTGTCCCTCTCACTGCAGCTCTCTGGAAACATCTACAAGTATGCTTGTTTTGGAGGTCCCAGCAAATGTTAACATTTAAAAATAAGTTAAAGACAAACCCCTCCACTCTTACTAACTAGAACATTTACTCTGCCATCTACTGTTTGACATTAACTTAACAATGCTATAATTTGTTACAATTTCTTAGGATTTAATGGTTATATTTGTTTTCATGGCACATTTTTCTGTTGCTGATGCAAGGTCTTCAATAGGCTCTCTCACTACATGTCCTCAATTCATAATTACATTAACAGCATTTGCACTACAGTTTTAAAATTTATTTCTAATTTTTGACGGTTTCATACTATGTTACAATCTTGTCTGCTGTTCATATGTGGCTTATGACAAGGTAAGGAGACAAATGAGGAAGCTACACACAGGAAAAGCTGCTGAGCCACAAGGAAGTCAGTCCTTGAGTTCTTAAGGCCTGTTCTGACCAGCTTTGTGGTGTCCCCTGTTCAGTCTTTCCCTAAGACTTCAGAAAGTGCCACTGCTGTGGAAAAGATCCTGCATTATTCTTGTTCCAAAGAAGGCAGGTACCCATTCAAGTAATGACTACAGACCAGTGGCACTTATATCTCATATAATAAAGACATTTGAGAGACTATTCCTGGACTATAAGAGTCGTGGTAAACCACCTGGTCACACTGCAGTTTGCCTATTTGACAAAGATTGGAGCGGAGAATGCAGTGATCTATCGGTTTCATTACTATGCACCATAACGTGGAGTACAGGCAAGATTGTGGAAAAAAAAAACATGTTCAAATGACAACTCATTTTCAAATGGCATAGCGTTTCCAAATAGTGACGTTTTCTTGCATTAATGTGTGTGTGAACACAAGAGAGGCTGAGACAGATTCGATCTTATTCAAGTGGTTACTGGAATATAAAATAAATACTTTCTCAAAGTATAACAAAACAAGTGTGCTTTTATTCAAGAATGAAACTGAATAACAAAAAATTCAAACGACAACAAGATACCAAGAAGTCATTCAGCGTTTGTGTGTCTGCTGATATGCCGTCAGCGATATCTTTTACAGGTAGCAAAATGTTAGACTGGCTGTTACAGACTGAAATCAAAGGCTTTTTCTTTTTGGGCACATACACCGTCATCATGGCACTGCCAGATCAAAAACAGCAGCGTGGCGAATTGCTCGCGTACTGAAGTGACTTTAGCTGCAGGTGAAAGTCCCATTTTACTTTATGGTGCCAAGCAGAGTTGCATTGTGCTGCAGTAGTCTATTAGTCAGTGAAAGCGCTGTGAAGAAGATGTCTGTTGTTATGGTCCTGCCTTTGTCCTGCCAGACAGCTGTCATGGGACATCGTACCTTTGGTTGCTGATACAACAAATAGTTCTGAGCAGGCATCAGCCACAGCACTGCTCTTGTGAAAAGAATGGAGATAAATGCCATCAAATCAGAGAGGGAGAGGCAAGTTCGCTGTACCATGTGAACGTCACTGAGAAAATAAAACTGAATAATAAAACAAACGCTAACTTTTACAAGTAGCCAAAATTTACACCGGGAGTTACAGAGTCAAATCAAATGTAGGTTTTTATTATATTATAGTAATAATAATAATAGTAGCTTACTACTCAAAACGCGGAGCGCCTGGTCTCAAACCCGGGACCCTTGGGTTATAAGGTAGCAGTTCTTAACTCTGCACCATTCAAGAACACGTATAAACTCCCTGTTGATTGACATTTGAGCTTGGGTTTTTAACTCATTGACAGCAACATGAAAATCAAATTTTTTTTTTTTTTCTCTTTGGCTATATTCTTGAATAAAAGCACACGTTTATTTGGTATTTGGACTAGAGTCTTCACACATTATACGCTTCACGTCATTATTAGTATAACATGGAAAAAGTTTCTGCTTTAGGTATGTAAGTCAAATGCTTTTTTTTCTTTGGTAATATTCTTGAATAAAACCATACATGTATATTTGATACAGTACTAAATTCTTTACACATTATACAATTCACATCATTAGTACAACATGGAAGAAGTTTCTGCTTTAGGTATGTGTTCAGCATTTCTTGCCTCACATTTCCTTTCATCCTACACTTACCCAGATCTTTGTAGACAAAAAACATACATGAAATGCACATATTCCAAATAACGATATACTGCATTATTTACCCTAAACAACTCCAGGAGCCTCACACGCAGATAAGAAGCCTTGGATTGGACTGGGATAACTTTTTGGCTGAGCTGAGCTCCTTCAAGGTGGGGGATGGGACAGCAGGCTGCTTGTGCCGATCGATGCATTTACAACACAAAAGACGCTGATGGAGAGGTGCGAAAGGACTTAAGTTGGGACGTTTTTTCGTAGGCTTCAGGAATTCTAGTGTTAATGTGGGAAGTGAAATCCTTCACATTTTTTATAACTCTGTGATAGTGCAATTTTGTGCACTGTGGTGTGCTGGGCTTATCATTATTCACTTCTAATGTATCTATTTACTTATTTTTACTAGTTTTAAGTTTTACTCGGCTGGCCTAGCTGTCTTTCTCAGGGGTGGGGGCTGATTTGTTTTCAATCCTATTTTTGTAAACATTTATTTATTTGTATAAAATGTTGTGTGATCTCAATAAAAACAAAAAAGGACAAGTTCAGTTATAAGACACACTCTGGACCCTCTAGGAAGGAGTATCGAAGGACAGTAAAAATAAAGTAAAATAAAATTGAGGGCCATTATGAAGAATACTGCACATCTTTTCTCCGACACATTAACACTGAGTATTTTCAGCAGAAGTGTGTCAAGAAACACTACTGGGACTCATATATACCTACAGTAACATGCCTGCATAAATTCTCACTGTGACAGCCAAGTCAAAACTTTTTGTTCTTTAAAAATGTCTTTATTGTTATTCAAGTGTGTGTTCAGACCAAAGTGAGTGTGTGTGTGTGTGTAAATTTATTTATTTGCTTATCCACCTATTAATGTTGACATTTATATAAACAGCTACTGTAAAAAGCCAAATTTCCTCCTAGGGACAAGTAAAGTTCTACCTATTTGTCTTGCAGAAGCGATCAAATAAAACCTCTTATACCAACATACCTTTGCATACTGTTCTTTCAAAGGGCCTGAGAGCCGAAGGACTGCACAAATACTGGAATCTAGTCTGGTAGGAAAATAGAAGATTTTTAATATGCAGCTACTTTATTGTTTCTTTATTACTATAGCTCCAGCTGCATGAAATTTCATTTGACATAGCTCAAACAAAATATGAATACAAATATGCAACATAAGGGCAATGGAATAATCTTGCATCAACACACCACAAACAAGCTCCAAAAATGTAAATAAAATATATATAAATAAATAAATAAAAAACAATTATTCATGACATTAGCACAAAAGACTGAATTTCATTTAAAACAGCAAATAAGAATTATTATACTGTTAAATTATAATAAGCAGCAAAGTACTGGAGAACTATTAAAAACTGTTCAAATAATACTGAACATCTTTTATACATCAAGCTTAAATTCTAACAATGACTCTTAAATTAAGGAAAATATTGTACATTATAAAGAATACTTGATGCAATTAAAAAACTGATTGTAAAAAAAGGTTGAACAGTGAGAACCCATATACAGCAAATCAGATGTGGATATGTGGTACCAGGCACAGCAATTTTAAAAGTGCCATATAAAACCATATAAAAGCACCTTTGAAACATTTTGCTTAAAAAGTTAAAATGAAACACAGTTTTCATGTATACATTAACAAATGTTAACTTAACACTGCCTATTTTCTTGCATTAAAATGAAGATGGGTTCCACAGCTGTCCATGAAACTGACTGCATTGAATCCTCTCAGATGAAGCATGATTTAAGCAAATTTATGTTATGTAGCATGCCAAGTTTGGGCTGGGTGGTCTTTTCACTTTGGAACACCTGCAAATTTTTTCACATCTTAACAGAATTTTTTTTTTTTTTTTGGTTTGTTTACTAATCCAGTGCTGGATTAACCATATAAGCAAAGTAAGCACATGGTTAGGGCATCAAGGGTAAAGGGGGCACCACAACAATTTTTCATGGCCAAATTTATCATTATGAAAAATGAATAATGCCTTCCTGTACCTCCCTATGCCGTCGGTGTTCGTAGATGGCACCTTTATGTTGAATTTTTGGAATGAGATTTTGAAAAATTTCCACAGAGTAAGCAAAGTTCTACAAAATGAGGATGTGAACTTAAAAACATGTGCAGATCTGTATGTATCATTAGCTGATCAACTGTGTACTTTACAAAATTAATTTGAAAAATATGAAAAAGAAGCAAAGGAAATGTTACCAGATGTCGATTACAAGGCAGCTACAACTCGCAAATGTATCAAAAAGAAGCTATCCAATGATGGAGGTACACCAGAGGTATATCTGAATGCCAGAGATAAATTTCATATCAGCACCTTTTGCATAATTGTTGACAAACTTGAAACTGAGATGAAAAGCAGAGGGGAGATATACACAGAAATAGCTGAGATATTTTCTTTTCTAAGTGATCTACCATATGTCACTTCATCATCTACTAACATTGAAAGGTATTCTAAGTACTGTGAAAAACTGATTGATGCTTACCCAGAGGACTTCGACAGTAATTTCTCAGCTGAACTTCAGCAGTTTCATTTATATGTGAGCCATAAGTTCAGTGCAACAGAAAATGTAAAAACAAGATTCAGTCACGCAGAACTTTATAAAATAATTTAAGAAGACAATATTGAGTGTGCTTTTCCAAATGTAGACATTGCCTTTCTTATATTTTTAACATTAATGGTCAAAAACTGCTCAGCTGAGCACTCATTTTCTCGGTTGAAATATATTAAAAATCCCCTCAGAACAACTATGCATCAAGGCAGGCTGGATGCCTTATCTCTATTATGTATAGAAGCAGATGTGTTATGTAAGATTGATTATGAAGTTCTAATCAAAGAGTTTGCAAGTAGGAGAAAATTATTAAGATAAAAATAAAATGAAGCATACAAAAATAAATATTATTTTCCTTCTTACTATAAGTATGTTTTGTTTAATTTCGAATATTCGATAATAAAATAAAATTTTATTTTCTAGTTTGTTATTGTTTTAATATTTTGAATTACTAGTGTAAGGGGGCACCAAAATTACTTAGTGCTTAAAGCATCTAAGGGTCTTAATCCGGCCCTGCTCCTGGCCATCACTGGCCTCATCTTTAGAGATTTATAATAAGATTATATATCTATGTTTTAAAGTTCGTATGGATTTGTTTTTACCGATTTTCTTTGTCACTTATTCATTATTTTTTTAACTTTCTCTTGAAAACTTGTAAACCACTTTGAGCTACATTCTTTGCATGTAAATGTGGTATAAAAATAAATGTTGAGGACAATTACAATGAATAACTAAATTTACAAAGTACACATGAGATTATGAAGTTCATGTGTGAAGATCATCGCATTTTAAAACATGCGGGAAAATATTTTAAAACCACATAAACAAAACCACAAGCCTATGCACCCTACATCTAAATCTATAGAGGTTTAGAATGTTCATATAATTAGAAGATAATTGAGGACGAAAGGAAAGCTTAATGCTTGCAGTGCGTAAAAAAGTGCTTTGATCAAGTTTCTTTTTTCAAGAACCTATAGAAAAATACATTTTGAAATAAAGTAATAACTAGTAATGTATTTAAAAAGTATACTTTTGTTATTTTTTTCTGTCCATCTGACCATATCATCGGACTGTCATTTACAAAACATTTTTATATTTAAGGACTTTGTTTCTCTTAATAATACATCGCTCTTATACATCTTTTTTTGTACACTATTTGTGCATTATTATTCCTATCTAATTTTAATTTGTCTTTCTGTGCACGTAACTGCTTCTTTGACATTTGGTAAAGCATCCTTTGCATGAAAACGTGCTATATAAATAATTGTTAATTTAACACTTCCCTAAATTTTACTCTTCATAATGTTACGGTAGCAAAATATTCCATTTAAGAGGTATTTTATTATAAGATACATTAACAGTATTTATGTCTGAATACAACATATTACTTTTGCATCCCGTTTAATCCAAGGAACGGAAGTGTCACACAAATCGCATCACGAGTCAGTATATTTAAAAAGAAAATCCTTCGGGACCAATAACAGTTATATTTTTTTCATTAATTCATAGTACAAATTATTGAGCTACTAAGGACTAGTCAAAAACACACCTGTTAAAAAGATATTAATAAGCACGACAAAAATAAACAAAGAAAATGCAAAATGAAAGAATTAAAGGTAATCCCGAAACCTGACAAATATTAGAAAGCCGCTTTTAACCTCACTGAATCTATAAACCCCTACCTGCAGTGAATAAGTTCAGTAATGTAATCCTTTCCTGATTTCCTTTTTCCACAAACAAGCAATATCAACTTCGGAAATCCCATCTCTGCTGCAGCAAAACACACATTGCCGTCAAACCTACCCGCTTCGCATGCGCAAGTATGACACAACGCTCACACCACCGACTGCTGCATACAAAGTATTAGTATGGGTACGTTGTGGAATTTGTAGTGGTTACTGAAAGACAAGTAGCTTCGTTACGGTGTTTTTTTTAATGAAATTTATGAAACAAATATAGGTATTATTTATTTTATGTATATTTTTCAATTTTTAAATTGTGCATGAATTTGCAAAAATAAAGATAAACTCGTACCACCCCTACTCTTAAAATAGACAAGCCCGTTGTATCTGACGAGGATACCACGAGATTTTTTGAATCTTAAAGATTTCTCTGTGTGGTTGGGTCTGTGGGTGTTTTAGTAAATGATATTGTTAAAAAATATGTGATTTCTTAAGTATTTATACGTGGGAAATAAGTATAGTTGAAATACCCGATTTTTACCTTTCAGAAAGGGTACGTTGAGTTTGTTCTTAGTTTATAGTTGGTTGAGTCTTGGGTTTGTAGTATTTGTTTTTAGGTCTTGTTTACATTTTTTTCACTACTAAGTGTATCCAGGTATTTGTCTATATAATTAAAGAAGTAATTTAATGTTTGATCATCAGAATTTGACTCTATTTGGTTTTAGTTGGTCATTAGATACTGTTACCTGAAAACTGAAGAAAAATCGTTGTGAGCGACACGGATGGACACAGTTGTGCTCCTATTGTTATTTTTAAGAGTTTTAAACCATAAATATATACCACCAGCAGCAGATCTGAGTGAAAGCACACCTGGGGCAATAATAATAATTGATTTAGGTAATGAGGCTACTTTAATTTAACAATTCCCAAATTGTATAGTCCAGCTAAGCCCAAAGTCAATGTTATTGGAATGAATAAACAATTGTTATCTCTTGGTTTAACTGGACACAGGCATCCACTCCATGTCTGTTTAATGTGTCATACCTCATGTTTCTGAAAATCTGTGGGCTGCATCACTTGGTAGCAAGCAATCTGGCACAGTTGTAATTCTGTTCCTATTCACTCAAAAAATTGAGCCATTGGGGATGTTTCCTGGCATTACTTAACCTTTTCTAGTTGCACTGATTTAAATTTTTTACATTAGAGTAATCTAGATTAGAACAGGCCAGTCAGCCCAACAAAGCTCGCCAGTCCTGTTCACTTATTTCTTCGGCGAGTTTTTTAAAGTCCCTAAAGTCTTACTGTCTACTACACTACTTGGTGGCTTATTCCCAGTGTTTATCGTTCTTTGTGTAAAGAAAAACTTCCTAATGTTTGTGTGAAATACATTACAATACAATACATGCTACATCACACAGTTTATGTTAAAACAAAACAATCTATTTTCTCCCAGCAGTAGCATAATGTGGCTCAAAGACTGCTGTCATTACTCACTTCTTTTGTGTTAGGCTTACTCAAAGTAATACTCCTTCTAATTCCTCAAAGCACTATTTCCTATTTTCCATATAAGCATTTAAACTAAGTTAATTTAACTTAAAATACTAAAGTTTTATATACATCTCATGTTTACATGAAGTATCATATTTTGTATGAAAAACTGTCCGTTTTGTCAACAATGCCATTAATGTTAAGATTACACAAAAAATGCAATTAGCAGAAATACAGCTTGTTTCCCTTATATAGTAACAAGTGAACTACTATATACTTAATAACTGAAGCACTATTAAAATAGATCTGAAAATTAGTTACACCTGATATATGTACGCAGCTTCAATATAATTTTAATGAAATCATTTACATGTATTTTAATATCATTTAATAATAAATGTAATATATTGAGTGAACACAACATATTTTTTAAGTTGGATTTACATAATTTCTTTTGGTGGAAAAACCTGACATAAAAAAAGTTAAATCCAAAGATTTTTTGAGTGCATTTATGTTTGCTAATAACACAAATCCATTCATTAAGAAGTCTTCTCTCATGAGTTGAAATAAAAAAAATACAATAAACATGTTTAGAATTTTGTATTTTTTCAATTGGTCCCTTAAAGAACACAGAGTGCCAAAGCTTTGAAAGAGCGCTGAAATAATGTAACTGTCGCACTGAAATGAATGAGTATCATCCAGTGGCCCTTACGTCACTCTTGGCAAAATGCCTGGAGCAGCTTGTTCTATACTGGTCGGGTCCTCTTTGTATCCATTGCTGTTTACATACAGAAAGAACCATTCAGAGGAGGATGCTGCCATGGCTGTTCTTTATACCAGTATATGAACATTTGGAGAAATGGCACACCTTTGTGAAAATGCTCTTTGTTGACTGTACTTAAGCTTTTAACTGCATTAAGCCTGATACTACCCTTCACAGTAAATTGCAGGAGTTATAGATGGACCCCTTCCTCAACTTATGGATTATGGACTTTCTCCTTAACATGGGCCACCTTAAGGTTATAATTATATTTCTATGGTCCATTGTACACTGATAAGGGCTCCAAAAGGCACAGTGATTGACCCTGTATTCTTCACTATCTGTACTAACAGTTTTAGCTGTCAAGTTTCTAGATGATGCAGCTTTGATTGACACATCTAACATTGTGGCAAATTTTGAGGAAGAGGCCAAGAGGATGTAGAGGTGGAACCAGGAGCAGACCCTCCAACTAAAATTCAGGAAGACAAAAGTACTGCTCTTTGATTTTTGGAGGAATGTTGAACCAGTTCAACCACATGTCGTCAATGGGAACGAGCTGATAGAGTTAGCTTTAAGTACAGCATTTTAGATTACAGTTTGAGCTTTAATGAAAACATGTAATGCATCTACAAAAATGTCAGTAGCACAATTTTTTATTATGCCTGAGTAAAAGGAATATTTTAGCTAGCATCCTACTGAACAATTATACTTGTCATATTGAAAGTGGCTGACCTTTTCATTCCTGGCCTAATTTCGGGGTCAGTTTGACTAATAAAAATAACCTTAGGATAATAACTCCATTGCTGTCTGCTGTCTGTGGACAGTTGTAATTAGGGTTTCAAGAACCATATAACAAAACAGCAAAAAGAAAAGTGGATAACATTTTAAAGGAGCAGGCACACTGCTTAAGTAACTGTTTGCAAATTTTACCTTCTGGGAGATGACACTTGTTGTCAAAATGTAAAACATATAGAAATAGTTTTATACCAACAGTAATAAAACTTTTAAATAGGCCAAATTCAATTTGGTTAAAGTAAAGAACTAATCTAGAATAGTTTGTTTATGCATATAAATGTGTCATTAGCTTGCATTTTATTGCATGCCTTGTTTGTAGTAATGTACTTTTGCATGTTGCTGACTGAATCAAAGCAAAATTCTGCTTATGGATAATTACAGTAAACTAAAACTAAATCAGAGCAGAACACCACCCTGTCTGACCTCACTTCTTACCCCTAGCAGATTCCAAGTATGTGCTGACAGCTCTACAAAATAACAAAATATTTTTTTTTGTCTTTTTTTTTCTCTTATCTCTTATAAGGGTATACTGAGCATTTTGTACCTACTGTGTGGTACTACTAGAAATGGGAACCTTGTCTAATAGTGAAAAGAAGAACTTGTAGATGGGGTCTTTAAGCAAAAATGACCAGCTGTTGGATCTTTCAGCCTTGGTGGAAGTAGGTGAAGGCCATGTTTAGTGCTCAGCACATCTTTTTTATTCGGCAACTAGCTGTCCCCCACGGCTCCACCAGTGTAGTAGTGAAAAAGGATAAACATTAAAAATCAATGTCAAGAGGGCTTCCTGATATACAATATTTTTGGTTTTGCTATCAGGGGTGAGAATGTAGCTATGATCTTTTTGCCAAAAATGTAAAAAGTTGGCAAGGTATCTCTGACCAAGCGGAAGGTAGGTACGCTCCAACGTCAAACGTTGCCACTGTATCCGATTGTATTTAGCTCTGATGGGAGACCGTCCCCTGCGTGGGGAGAACAGCATGTAGCAACACATGTAGCTGTGATCTTTCTCTCAAAAACGTTAATCGTTACTCTTTAATAATCTCTAGATGATAATATCTGCTAAACAACCAGGTATCGCTAGCAAAGCAGAGGGAAGGTACACTCCAACACGTGGCAGGAGGTAGAGTGACATGAACGGAGGCTGGCATGTGAGTGAGGATGTCCCCGCCCAGCTCCCTACTTCGGAGGTCCTGCCTTCCCCTCTCATCTGCCCACAGCATGTCTCTCAGATTCGCGCCAATAAATCAGGGCTGCAACCAAACTATGATACTTAGCGAGATGAGAGAAGTCACAAAATCCACCGGAATATTCAAGCAAATTATAGAAAAAAACCTGATCTAAATCTCTTTGCAGCACTGACTGTCACATATGGGGATGCGGATGTAAAATTTATTTTTATTTTCATGGAATTGTTACATGTGCATAATAGAACTACCTACATTACAGCAAGTAATTAACCATATTAAAAAATAGTAAAACATACTATTTTGTAAGTAAATTATGTTTCATGTTGCGTTAGAGTTATTCGTTGCATAATACAATTTCATTCTGTTTGGCTTTGAAATTAGCGCACAAATACTTTTTAAACTTACACTTTTACTGTAAAACTACAGTAAAAACAATTTTTTTAATTAAATTTTCATCAATATCGCATTGAATTTTGATTCTGTGTTTGGTCTTTAATCGTGATAATGCAACGTAAAACTGCCCGTGATTGAATTTTGTTTCTTTCTTTCCTTTAAATAAAACAAATTTTTCGAATGTTTGGCTCTGAGATTTGTTAATTGTTGTTGCAAAAGCTATTCTAATGGGAAACTGTTAATGTTGTCTAATGTTATCCGAGGAAGATGTACTACATTACTATTCTTTCTACAGTAATTCTTGCGGTGGAAGACCGGATGGTGTTAACGGTTGTAGATATTCTTCAGGATATTGTAAGCTGATGTTTCCATCTTCCGCACAGTCACCACCAACTGTTTCAGCATAGTCTATTAATACGCATTTAATCAATTTGCTGTGTAACCGATCAACATTTTTCACGTTAATTCATTTGACTTCATCGTTTCTCGTGCAAGAATTGCCTGTGTACTCATTTTTTCTGTTGATAACCCTTCGTGATTGAATTCAATAAGATTTGGACATAATACAGTGGTGTGAAAAACTATTTGCCCCCTTCCTGATTTCTTATTCTTTTGCATGTTTGTCACACAAAATGTTTCTGATCATCAAACACATTTAACCATTAGTCAAATATAACACAAGTAAACACAAAATGCAGTTTTTAAATGATGGTTTTTATTATTTAGGGAGAAAAAAAAATCCAAACCTACATGGCCCTGTGTGAAAAAGTAATTGCCCCCTGAACCTAATAACTGGTTGGGCCACCCTTAGCAGCAATAACTGCAATCAAGCGTTTGTGATAACTTGCAATGAGTCTTTTACAGCGCTCTGGAGGAATTTTGGCCCACTCATCTTTGCAGAATTGTTGTAATTCAACTTTATTTGAGGATTTTCTAGCATGAACCACCTTTTTAAGGTCATGTCATAGCATCTCAATTGGATTCAGGTCAGGACTTTGACTAGGCCACTCCAAAGTCTTCATTTTGTTTTTCTTCAGCCATTCAGAGGTGGATTTGCTGGTGTGTTTTGGGTCATTGTCCTGTTGCAGCACCCAAGATCGCTTCAGCTTGAGTTGACGAACAGATGGCCGGACATTCTCCTTCAGGATTTTTTGGTAGACAGTAGAATTCATGGTTCCATTTAGCACAGCAAGCCTTCCAGGTCCTGAAGCAGCAAAACAACCCCAGACCATCACACTACCAGCCAACAATCCCAGCCAACACAGGGCACAAGGCAGGAACCAATCCTGGGCAGGGTGCCAACCCACCACAGCCATCACACTACCACCACCATATTTTACTGTTGGTATGATGTTCTTTTTCTGAAATGCTGTGTTCCTTTTACGCCAGATGTAACGGGACATTTGCCTTCCAAAAAGTTCAACTTTTGTCTCATCAGTCCACAAGGTATTTTCCCAAACGCCTTGGCAATCATTGAGATGTTTCTTAGCAAAATTGAGACGAGCCCTAATGTTCTTTTTGCTTAACAGTGGTTTACGTCTTGGAAATCTGCCATGCATGCCGTTTTTGCCCAGTCTCTTTCTTATGGTGGAGTTGTGAACACTGTGAACACTTAATTGAGGCAAGTGAGGCCTGCAGTTCTTTAGACGTTGTCCTGGGGTCTTTTGTGACCTCTCGGATGAGTCGTCTCTGCGCTCTTGGGGTAATTTTGGTCGGCCGGCCACTCCTGGGAAGTTTCACCACTGTTCCATGTTTTTGCCATTTCTGGATAATGGCTCTGACTGTGGTTCGCTGGAGTCCCAAAGCTTTAGAAATGGCTTTATAACCTTTACCAGACTGATAGATCTCAATTAATTCTGTTCTCATTTGTTCCTGAATTTCTTTGGATCTTGGCATGATGTCTAGCTTTTGAGGTGCTTTTGGTCTACTTCTTTGTGTCAGGCAGCTCCTATTTAAGTGATTTCTTGATTGAAACAGGTGTGGCAGTAATCAGGCCTGGGGGTGGCTACGGAAATTGAACTCAGGTGTGATGCACCACAGTTAGGCTATTTTTTAACAAGGGGGCAATTCCTTTTTCACACAGGGCCATGTAGGTTTGGATTTTTTTTCTCCCTAAATAATAAAAACCATCATTTAAAAACTGAATTTTGTGTTTACTTGTGTTATATTTGACTAATGGTTAAATGTGTTTGATGATCTGAAACATTTTGTTTGACAAACATGCAAAAGAATAAGAAATCAGGAAGGGGCAAATAGTTTTTCACACCACTGTACGTCTTCTTTAATTGGGAACTTAAAGTGAGGAAAATGTTAAAATTTATCAGAGCTCACTCTTGCGGGACCTGAGAAAGTCTCTTGAGAAAAATCTTGTCTCGTCCCAGGATTTTTTATGTAATAGAGAGATATATTTCACCCACATGAATACTGCTCGCACAAATGTCGTCTTTGCAGAACAAGAGAAAGGCCCAACACAGCCAAATCATGCTACCAGTGCACTTTTAACATAAGCATAATAGGTAATCTGACTGATTATCTGTTTTGAACAGTACTGGTTTTTTTGTGATTTAACCCAATGTACTGAACTATATCTAGCAAGATGCTGTGTACAAAAATGTTCTTGAGAGCAATGTCTACATAAACTACTACAGTGAGAGTTTAGTCTTCTTGAGTATATTGGAGTAATCAAGGATTTTGAAGATTAAGTTGGGAAACCAATAACACAAGGACTAGCAAAGTTAATTTGGACAATGGACAGCCTAGTCACTTGCAGTTACATAACCTGGAGAGTGCCCTTTAAAGGGTTTACCAGAATTCAGCAGACAGATCACTTTGACAAAAAGAGACTGAAAGAATGGTAGAGTGTGTGAGAGAGAGAAACTGTGCAATGTGTGCTACATTTGCTACAGCCAGACCTAATTATCTCATTGTTGATGTATAGTGAGAGGACCAGGGAGAGTTTTTAAAGTTAATAAACTCTATAAACTGAAAATATTATAGTCAATACTGGTAAACTAAACATCTGGCTGCTGAAAGAAAGTAAATAAATTAACATTTTTAATAACTGTTGTGTGAGTTACTTACCTGGTCACCTGAGTGTCCCTCAGTCTATGCCATAAACATATCTGTCACAGAACACTTTATAAAACATGACAGATGTTGCCATGCATTACAGGGTAAAGAACAGCATACCAAATATTAGACTGGCCTTCTAAGAAAACCTATGAATGCTTTTGTGAAAATGAGCTCTGTATTTTATTTTGTGATTTTTCCAAAATGTTTTTGAACTATAAAATTTCATACAACTTTCAATTAAATTTGATTCAAAAATGGAGAATGAAGCTAGCTACTGTACCTCAGTGCTTAGTTTAAAACTGATTTATTTGACAGAGTCCATGAAATATGAAACTACAATATTTTTAGATGTATTTGCTTGTTGGGGTAGGCTCCAGCTTCCTGTGACCCTGCTTTGTATAAGCAGGTTAAGAAAATGGATAGATGGTATGAAAGTAACATGTAACCATAAAGAAAAAAATATTGCAGCTAAGGGTTACAGATGATGGATGTCCTGTTTATTTCTGTATGCATGTTACATAGTTCAGCAGTGAGTGATACCAGACCTTTAACACTTTTCTTCACACATTGCAGGACTGAAAGCTGCATTCAATAGCCTCTCACAACTCCATGGTGGACTTGACACATCCAGACACATTTAGTGCATTAGATGCTGCTCTGCATGTTCACTTTAGTCAGTGAGTTATGCAAGGCTGTATCTATTAATCCACTAAGGATTGTAGGTGGGGCCAAGCGCCTAAAGAGCCTGAACCATCCGCATTAAAACATTCTGTTTGTTATTCGTAACAGAATTTTTATCAGTTCCATATAATGAACCAATAGAGACCTACTAAAAGTTATATTAGGTTTAGAAGGTCGATCATTAGTAATACAGTTATTTCTAACAATGTTAACACAGATTAGGCATTTATGGGATTAATAATGGCAGCTCTTTAATTTTAATAATCACTCTTAGGATTTGTTAGTGATGTTTGATGACGCATTCTACCAGTATACACTGCTGACTCACCATTCTGGTAACCTGGGTATAATCCAAACCTAGTCATTGGCAATATGACATCTACATTTTAATTTATTTCATAATATTACTATAACAATGACATGATCATAGAATTAGATTTAATGGAGTTAATGCTAAAAGAATATCAATATATTGTCGATGCAATAGACATGAAAAATATTACAAACCACACCAGATATTTCATCACCTTTATTTGGATATTTTAGTTAATATTATTGAAATAGAACCCAATTTGATTTTTTTTGGCTTGAATAATTAAAGCTAAAAAAATTCTGAACATCCTATAACTGATTTTTTAAAGAAGCATCTTTTACTTTGAACCAAAACATTGTGAGTTTTTTTATCCTAATTATTTAGGATAATTATTTATCCTAAAAACAATCCATTTCAAAGTCCACAAATAACCATCTTCACTAAACAAAACAGTTAACATATTCATTAGTTTCACTCAAGACGGCTGAAAGGTCAAAGTAGCCACTTGATTCAAATTTCATCATGCTTTTCAAAAGAGGTGAGTGTTTTTTGTGACTCTAAATTGGTTTTGTTATGGGTGAATATAGGCGTGTGCAAGAATGTCGTTATATAATGGAAGGATAGATGTTTCTGTGAAAACTTAAAGCTATGGATCTTGATCAATGGATTTTGGGAAACTTGTTTCAAAATTACATTGACTAATAATTAGCTGTGTGTGTGTTCACACCAATAAGCTCAAAGAGTTTAACAACAGTGCACAAGAGCATCTCATCAAACTGCTTATAATAAAGCACCTAACATTTCCAGTAAGCTCAGTACTAACTTGTCCATTTGTATGACTCCAATGAACACTAGTTGTGTCTGTTTAAAAAAATATTATATCTGCATCTTGTGAGACACTTTCTGATCAGTAGTTGGTGCTGCATAGTAGAATGGGAAAAGAGATAGTTTTGCTGTGATATTGTCCTCACAGGTGGCGCAGTGGTAGTGCTTTTGCTTTGCAGCAAGGAGACTGTGGAAGATTGTGGGTCCGCTTCCCAGTTCCTCCCTGTGTGGATAGCGCTTTGAGTACTGAGAAAAGCGCTATATAAATGTAATGAATTATTATTATTTTATTATTATTATTGTCAACATACAGATACAAAGAAGTGAGGAGGGCAGCTAGGGCCCTGGATTTTCAGATGCAATGTTGTCAGTTCAGTCCTCACCTCTGCCTCATTGTATGATCAAGAAGAAGCAATTGAGCTTGCCAGTACTAAAATTAATATATAATCAGCTCCAAAGTCACAAAAGAAGTGTTTTGATTATTACTGCACAATACACCAAAAATAGGAAACACAAGAATTGGGCGAAAACAGGAAAAAGAGTTCGTTCAAGGGTTGGAAGAAAATTAAGAGAATTAAAAAGCCAAAGCTTTAGAAAATATGCCACACCAGGTAATTTGTAATGACCGTGTAATTACCATTCTAATGCAGTGACAAAAAAGAGCTTCAGCAAGGTGAGAGGTGTGACATGTCGGCACCTTTCAGTCATGTGGAGCTCTTTCCTGGGCTGTGCATATACAGCTGACCAACTTCCCACTGGTAGCTAGTAAACACTCAGCCTATAGGGTTACTAGCCTTTCACTGAGATGAAGAGGCCTTGTACATGATATCAGTGCTGATTCTCATAGGATTCCAGAGCAGTTAATAGGAACAACATTTAAGCAAAAACTCACTTCAGTTTAATGCATGAGAATTCACTAAAATTCATAGCTATTTACAGATTACAAACAGTACTACATTAAAGAGTGGATTATCTAACTGTGAAAAAAGACTCAAGCCATAATGCACATAGAGATAAACTGCTTCCTAAGTGCACACAAAGTTTAAATGGATTTCATAAAATATTGTAGCTATTAAAACATAATTTTAAAAGCATGTATTACACAATCTACTAATACTCAATACTCATTTAAATCAATTACAGATATTTACATGACTTTCAGAGCTGCTTGGTAAAAATAATAATTACTATGTCCACAATTGTAGGTCTCAAGTAGTGTTCAAGCATAATATTTTATTCTTGTTTATCTATAAAAATGTAGGTAAAAATATTGTAACAAATTTAATATATTGCACTTTTAAACCACCTAAATATTAATAACTACTTTTCAATACTTGTTAGACCATACTTTTTACATTAGAAGTACATTTTAAGTAATCTGAGGCTATTCCATTTACTTTAACTTGATTTATTTTATATTAAAATGATTAACATGTGCTTAGGTTTTATAAGGAAAAAGGAGAAAACCTGAATAAAAACTTTCAATTTATACATCAGGAAACCATGAGCTCCACAAAGGGAATGACTAAGCCAGGATTTGAACCCAGCTGTCTGAAAAGCATTTAAACTAATGTTTTGTCTCCTTTTCATTAAATCTACAATTTCACTGGAATAATGTGGGTTTATGTGGGTCATTTTTATGTTTAGTAGGATTATATAATTCTAGATTATGCTTAAACTGATGCATAATAACATGAAACAAGAGAAAAAGTTATTATTACAAATAAAACATGGTCATTCAAGCCTATTGTGCCTCTATCTCAAATTACTAATCTGTAGAATAGTTGTGCAATCTCACCTGACCCTGAGTTTAGGCCCTAAAATGTAGGATCATTGTGCCAGTTTATTTTGGAGGAACCAAGCAAATGCAAGTTATCCTTACATTACTATGTTAGATTTTAATTTGCTAAACATTCATTTGAAAGTACTGCAGTTCTCCTGAAAACGGGGTGAGAAAGTAGCCATGCACATTCAAGAGAACATAATAAAGTGATGGACAAACTGTGATCATATTAGTGTACATTTACACAGTTTCACACCTGTCATCTACTGACTGCAGGTCTCTAACTAAATATGTCTAATGAACAGAAAAAATGGCAGGCCACTTGGAATTCTGTATTTTCACTGCATCATTCTATACTAGCATTTGACATATTAGAAAAGAAGATCATGTGGCTCCTTCCATGCCTGCTTCTCACTGCCATGCAAGTTATTCAGGATTGGGTTGTCAATGCATGGTATTTTGTTGTTTCCTCTCATGACCACAGCCACACTGCAGGAGTCAGGCGTCCGGATAACTTCACACCACTCTGGATAATCCACTGGTTGCTGTCCACTTGGAAAAACAAAATAGAGAAAAATTTGAGTGAAATAAACAGCAGAACCATAAGTTAAACACATCAGCACCTTATTTCCTAAAAACATTTTATAGTCTTGTCTTGTTAACTTGGTGTGGTTTTTATACTAATGCAGGAACTTCTTACTGCATTTATAAAATGCCACAGACCTCTGATGAATTTGGCACCTAAAAAGGAACAGGCACACCTTCTTGCCAGTGAGATGGTCCTTAAGACCCTTTATAAAACAAGCCTGTCACAAAAGTGATACATACATCTTTATTCTTCCCACTGCCACAGGCAATGTATAAAATCTAACCAGTTGATGTTGAGTGGGAATCCCCTAATCCTATCCCCACCCCAATACCCTATCTTTCCTTGATTTCTGCACTACCAGAGTGTTAAACCTGAGTTCACATGGCAATGCATTTTAGTGGTCATTAAATGAGCTATAGTCAGACTGTCACTTTTAGATCTCATCCAAGGAAAATCTCCATTACATCATTACATCTCCATTACATCTTGCCTAAAGAAAGGGCCTGAGTTGCCTCGAAAGCTTGCATATTGTAATCTTTTTAGTTAGCCAATAAAAGGTGTCATTTTGCTTGGCTTTTCTCTACATTCATAATGGCTAACACAGTACAATACGCTAGTACTAATGATATATCCCTAATTATATTCCATTAATTAGGCTTGCATGTCGTGGTTTTTAATAAATACTCTGCTTAGGTGCAACTGCCGATCCTAATGTGATGTGGGAAACCTTCTGTGACAAGACCCTGATGGTTGCTGAGGGTTGTGTTGGTGTTTCCTCTTGCAGGTCACCCTGGATATCACAGAGGAGTTGCAGTGCACAGCTTAATGGCAACTCCTGTCTATACCGGGAATTGAGAAAGGCGGCTCTGAGGGTAGATAAGGAGGTGTTTGTTAGAGTAATCTGTGAGCAAGTCACACAACATCTATGGTGAAGTGACCCACATCCTGCTTACAGGGTAATCAAAGTATCACGCAAATCCAAATTTGGAGAACTGCAGTCAAGGCTGTTGATGGAATGGTCCTTACAGATGATGCTGCAGTCGTGTCCCGATGGGCTGACTACTTTGAGCAGCTGTTTAAAGCTTGTCCTCTGGCTAGGATGTTGGACATATCTGGGTCCACAGTTCTTGAGGCTGATCATCCAATTAGCTGTGAACCACCAAGTCTCACTGAGATTGCACACATAGTGAACCAGGTTTGGATAGAGAAGGCTGCAGGGATTAGTGGTGTCAGGTGTGAACTTCTCCAGGCTGGTGGTAAGGCTGTCCTCATGGCATTGCAAACAATCTTTGCTTCCATTTGGCAGACAGGCATCATCCCAACATCATCCCAATTAACTGGAAAATGGGACTTGTTGCCCCTATCTGGAAAAGGAAGGGTGATCATCTGGATTGCGGCAACCCCAGGGGATAATGCTGGTCTTAGTGCCAGGTAAGGTCCTTATTAGGACAATCCTCAATAGGATCCGTGATCACTTGCTCCTACCAATGACCGGAACAGTCTGGTTTTACACCTTAGAAGTCTACCATCAACCATATTCTGGTACTCAGGGTCCTCATTGAGCTCAAATGTGAATATTGGCAGAGTTTCTTTGCAGTCTTTGGTGATCCTCGTAAAACGTTCAACTCAGTTGATCAAGCTGCCCTGTGGAACATACTGAGATTTAATGGGATCCCCCGGAAAATGCTAGATATCATGGCCGGCCTGTGCACTGATACTGTGAGTGCTGTCCAGAGTGGAGACAGAACATCTGTGTTTTTCCCCAGTTGATTCTGGGGTTAGTCTGGGATGTGTTCATACTCCTACTCTGTTCAGTGCTTGCAAGGACTGGGTGTTGGGCAGGGTCATGGAGTCCAGCGGCTGTGGGGCATCTGTTGGTGAAGAAAGATTCAGTGATCTTGACTTTGCCAACAATGCCGTGATCTTTGCGGAGTCAATGGAGGCTCTAATCAGGGCTATTGAGAGACTGAGCGAGGAGTTTGAGTGTCTGGGCTTGCGAGTGTTCTGGATAAAAACGAAGAATCAGACCTTTAATGAGCTCTTGGGCACAGCCATCAGCAGCATGTGTGTCTGTGGAGAGACTGTCGACCTTGTTGAGAGGTATACTTACCTAGGCAGTGACATTCCTGTCACTGGTGATTTTTCATATGAAGTCAGTAGACAAATTGCAAGAGCATGGGGACTCATGAGGTCACTGGAAAAGGATCTGTAGTGCTCCCAATATCTCTGCAAAAGGACTAAGGTCCAAGTCTTTAGAGTCCTGTTGCTTAATGTTTTGCTACAGTATATGGTTGCGAGGCAATGATACTATCTAATGTCCTGAGATGAAGAGCAAACTCCTTTGGTACTGTTTTTCTTCGGAGAATCTTTGGGTACCGCTGGTTTGACTTTGTGCCGAATGAGCAGTTGCTCATGGAGTCCCAACTGAGGCACATTACCTGCATTGTGAGGGAGCATCAGTACTACGGACATGTGGAGTGATTCCCCAAGGGTGATCGGACTTGCAGGATCCTCATGGCTAATGACCCGAGTGGCTGAACCAGGCCAATGGGACACCCACGTAACACCTGGCTGCAGCAGATAGACGGTCATTCCCAGAGGTTGGGACTAGAGCTCGTCTTTGCCAGGGGGGTTGCCAACTGGGATCCCAAGCTGCTTTGTTTTGTGGTGGGTACAGAAACATGCTGTACCACTGCATGCTCCCCAATCTGACCTGACAGATTGCTCATATATTAAATATGATTAATAACAAACGATGGCAAGCTAATATGACCATATGTTATATTTTTGCATTTGATGTCACACCCATGTTTTAGCATTGTCTGAGACTCTAATCTTACATAGACGAGAAGGATTTCACTGGCCATAATTATTGTAAAGGTATTGTTTAAATGCCAGTTGTAATAGCAAGAGAGGTGGATAAATGGATGAGATATAACTGGGCAAAGAAACAATGTATGACATGATTCAGACTAATTAGGAATACATAATATATTTTTATCAAACCAGCTTAGTCAATTTAGGATGCATGGAGGGCGGAGCATATTCCAGCAGTGATGGATACTAGTCAAAAATCAACCCCAAATGTGGTATCAGATCATTGAAGGGCATAAGAACAATGAAAGTATTTTTAATGAAACATTATCACCATGATGTTACTTGGCTAGTCAATAAGAGTTTCATTCAAACATAAGACTGGGTAAGGCTCTCTTTAGAGAATAAAATGTAGAAAAGTCAATAAAAAGGCCGGAAGTGAAATTGTGAAAGAAGTTAGAAAAACGGGGAGCTAAACTCCTTAACAAAAATCCAAACTAAAAAACAAAAAACTATTCTTAAAATTCTTAACACTAGTATGATTTCATTTCCACTGATACCATTATTTGTTTCTTTTGTTGTCCCAATTGCAAAGCTTGGATCCCAGACTATGTGTCATCACGGATACCATAACTAAAACAATATAATGGCACTCATGAAATCAGAACACAAAATGGTGTCAACCATGAAGAATGGGTGTCAAAATGGCAATGTTTTAACATAATTGGCATATCACCAGTGTTTGAAGTGGACAGGAACACCTGAAAATGCAAACTTTTAAAATCTTTACTTAAACCCTTCCTCAGTTCTCATACTAGCACTTTTCTTTCTAACCCACAATTGTATACCAAGTCCCAGTCACATACCTTGCAGTTTTAAGAAAAGTAGTTTCTTTTTCCTTGGGTGTCAAATCCATGAAGGATACATAAGAAAAAAAATCAGCCGTTAAAAATACTACATTAATTCACTTATTGGCAAATTTCCATAGTGTGGATGTGGTATGGGTCCACAGCTCGTTGAGCAAAGGCCATTTTTTTTAAATAAATAATCACCGCGCTTGCGGCTTCATGAAGGCCGTAGTGGCCATAGCAAGCCACGGGGCGATCTGCCGTGTGGGCATTTCTCACCGAGTGCACAGGTGAGGGACTGCCCACATCCGTGATTGTTCCTGTGGCTAATGTGCTGCAGCTGCTATGGCCCCTCGCTGTTTAAAAGAAGCGCGAGACGGTTGGGAATGAGATGAAAAAGAAAAAAATGAGAGAAAAGGAAGAAAGGATGGAGGTTACAGGGAGCGAGGAAGCAAGTCGGTGAGAGCGTGTGGGCGAGCAAACAAGTGCTCGCGGGCAGCTGCGAGGAAGCTGGGTGTTAGGCCGACACCCAGGCGTTAGAGTTGATGTTGCTCCCGCTGAGCGACCAGATAGCAGGAGTGACTAGGGGAAGGTGACTGGCCGCAGAAGGCCATAAACGCAGCGGAAGTCGGGAAGCTTGCTCGGGGAATGTCCATTGTGAGCGTCCTGGCCGTTGGATTGAACCAAGTCTCGAGGCTGGGATGAGTGCCAGACTGAAGCCAGGGATCGGGAGGTCTCCAGTCTCGTGTGAGTTGAAGAGGGCAGCTGCAGAGAGCGTCTCGCCTGTTGCATGGGCCCGTATGGGAGAAGCACGTGAGACGCCAGCATAGGAGAAGCACTGAGCCTGATGTTTTTAAAGACTGCTTCCACACAGAACGTTTTAACCTCGTTTTTAAAGCATTGGTTTTTTTGTGTATTTAACCTCCACGTGTTTTATTGGATTATTTATTTGAACTTGGAACTGCACAGCACTATTTATTGAACACTGGTTTTGTTGACTATTTTAATAAAAGCACTTGCACATCTTTACCATCCCCTTGCTCAATTGTTTATTGCCTCAACTGTCTAGCTCATCGGTGACATTACCGACGGTGTTGGGTTCAAAGGCTTCCAAACAGTGATAGGAGCGTGGAGCCGAACCCGCATCATCACAGTGGAATCCTGAGGAGTTCAGATTGATCAATTTAACATGTGGGAGAGGTTAATTATTTGCCGAGCTATTCAGTACAAAGTACATATAATACTGTACTATATGTTTCTGCATGCAGAAACATGCTTTCATGGTTGAAAGAAATAGAAGAGGCTGTAAGAAGCAGAACCCACCTGCAATATGACCACAAACCCCAGAGATCCCTTATCACACCCTCCTTGCTCATAATGGAATAAACGTTGAATAATTTGGAAGCCACAGAAAAGTAGACACTGCAATTGAGCAAGGCAGTTATTCAGAATTCTAAAAAGTTCCAGCCTATTAGTTCATATCGGTAAACTAGGATGCGACATATGTAAGACAATGAATTTACTTAGCCAATCTACAAGCCAAAGACTTAAGTGCCAAATCAATGGAGTGAGTGTTTGCTGTAATGACACAGACAGAGCTAGATAAATACGCAGAAAGAATCAAAAGCTTATAAAAACTTAACTTTGTGAACTTTTAATATAACCTACATAACTCGATTCAGATTTCCTAGAGATTTCATCAAGTAAATGGTCTAACACAATCAGTGAAAAGCTAAATGAATTAGTGCTAGCCTATGGGAGCAACTTGCTTGAGTATTTCATGTCAAAGAAGCTCAGGTAATTACAGACTAAATGTCATTACTTTGCTACAACAGAAGTTGTTGTTAATGAGAGACATGGCATAGGGCATTGCTAAGCACCAGCTCTATTGGTTGTAGCATTTCACCCAAAAACTAGTCTTATAAAAATACTTAGCTTATGACCTTTGATATGATTCTTATACAAAACATGTAGTGATCTTTTAGATATGCACAAAATATTTATGATAAACTTGTAGATTATTTTGTGCAAATGTAACTGTTTGCTTTTTATCATTTTGTAGTTAGCTGTTTAACTGGACATTAATTAGTATCACCTATAGAGCAACCTGAAGTGAGATGCACTTTCCCACTATAATACACTTTCTCAGTATAATATATTCAATATACTGGAAGTTGCCTTTATCATACAAGTTATTAGTGTTTTAAAAGAGCATCCAGACATTTCTTTATTACTTCTATACTGCCCATTCAAAATCACTGTTCCTGCATTACAGCTCCTGGGAACTGACTATGTTGAATTAATCGTTCTCATTTGGATTTTGCTAGATGCTCCACTCTAACCCTATATCTAAAAAAGTTGTTTAATGAAATGGTATAGTATGAGTAAATGTGTGCTTGAGAGTGTTGTATGATGATATCCTGTCAAATCAACGTTTTTCTTCTGCTCTGTGCTGCTCTTGGCAGCCTTCATCTTTCCATGAGTTTTTAATGAGTAAAGCAAGTTCAGAAAATGAGCTGAAATTATGACCAGTGGTTTCCCAGCATTAGAGTTCAGAGTTCAGACTCTGGCATATTTGTGTGTCTGTATGAGTATTTCCCTGGGTACTTTGGATTTCCTCACGTGTGTATGACAGGTTAAATGCCAACTCTACATTAGCCCCCAGATGAGTGTATGTGGATCTGAGCAGGGGTTTATCTATGGTGGAGTGATTTCCACTCCAGAACCATTTTTCTGCCCTATTTAAAAGTGGTGCTGGGAATGACTTTAGTCCCAGTTGGCCAGAATTGCACATTTTGCATTGGTTCAATGGAATGCTCAAACTTCACGCAGAAAAAATCAAAGCTACAAATTCAAAATTCTCAATAGCTAAGTAAAAGACAAATATTATATTAAAATAAATGTCTTATTTTCTCTCAATTTTGCATTTTATAATTTAAATCAGGAAAATTGTTGAAGCTAGTTTTGATTACACATATAACAAGAGAGGGTGATTCTTTGCAGTAATAGTAGAAGTACCACACTTACTCATCACAGCAGCCCACTCCAAAAGGTTTGAGGCAGATGCACTGGTAGCAGTCCTTGGTTAGCCAAGTTTCACCAAAGCCAAATACTTGACTCTTGTATTCACAGGTTCCTGTTAGCCAAAGGTTAAAAAATGAGGTTAAAGGCCTAGGCATCTTCAGTTATTCCTCCTAAGAAACAACTAGAAATATTAGCTGAAATACTCATTTGTGAAATCATTTACTGGCACAAGATTGGTCTTCTATCCTATAGGCAAAATTCCTTCTTGATACTTTGCAAGAAGAGCATGAGGGTTACCATGCATTCACATATATAATTATTGTAAAATGATTTCAAATGAAAAAAGAAGAAAACCTGGTTACTGAATTCAAACCAAGAATGCTGGACCTTGCGAGACAACAGTACTAACAACTGTGTCACCTTGGAAGAAGTATATCGCTGTAAGTAAAATTAATTAAATAATACAAAGTACTCCTCTAGACATAAATATTGACATTTTATTTCAAATTTTAATTTATTTATTTTTTGTCTTGAATTGTGTAATTATAATACTGTTAGCCTTGAATTAATAACAATGTGAAGCACTCTTTTCATTATCTCTGCCTTCCAATACAACAAGACAGTGGCCACAAATATCAGGAGATAGGGAAATTAAGGAGTAAAAACACCAGTGAAATCTGGTGCTGAGTGGCACACTGATCTCCTAAAACAGTCACATATATTAAAAGAAGAAAAGAAAGCTTACCTTTGGCATTAAAGTAACATTCTCCACTAGTATAAGTAGCTACACAAAGCAACAGCATACTGATAAGGAAAACCCAATTGATGAAGTCAAAAAGGGACCATCCATGCAGCCTGCCCATTTTTTTCTCTTTTTTTTTCTTCTTTCTTTAGGGTGTTCCTCTCAGATTTTCCAGCCACTATCTGCCAGGTGACACTAGCAAGCAGCTATTTATACCAAGCAGGGCTTCAAAATTGTTTACCTTCACTAAAACGCCTACCCCAGAGCCATTGTGTTACACAACACGTCATCACTGCATGTAACATTTGGGGTGAGAAGATAAGATGGGCTCAGTTTGCTTAGTGTATTTATTGTGTTTAACACATCAGGCAGGCTAATACATTGTTTTCCAGGGAGACTATAGCAAAAGAAGACTGAGAGTTATTGAGCATATTGTGTCAGCTCAAAAGAGATTTTTTTTCTTACTTTATTATTTTTTAGTAAATGGCACAAAGCTTTTTTTAAAAAAATCAAACAAAACATTATATTTATTGTAGTTATGTAGCACCATTGCAAACTTACTTGTTTGAGCATTTGAAATGTATTGCTAAATCATTGCAATTTAGGTATTTCTTAATATGTATTCAAATGTGCTCAGAATCTGGGCCAGGGTGGCACAGTGGTAGTGCTGCTGCAGCCCAGTAAGAAGACCAGGGTCGTGTCCTGGGTCCTCATTGTGTGGCGTTTGCATGTTCTTCTGTGTCTTCTGTGTGGATTTCTTCCAGGAGCACCAGTTTTCTCTCACAGTCCAGAGACATGAACATTAGGTGAACTGGCATGGCTCTAGTGTGTGCTTGGGGTGTGTGTGTGTTTGCCCTGTGATGGACTGGCACCTTGTCCAGGGTATATTCCTTGCCTTGTGACCTATGTTCACTGGGATAAGCTCCTTGCAACCATGGTCAGGACTAAATGGGCTAAAGAATAACTGACTGACAATATGGCCCAAATGAATTCCTCTCACTTTCATTTCATATAGTCTTACAAAAGCAAAATAACATATGCTCTTTCATATTTATGAGGATTAAGTTTTTAAAACATGAATATATACACAACATTTACTGTTTTATTCAACAATGTAGAAACAGTCATTTGGAAACAGATGCCTACGGGGTGGTACAGTGGGTGGCACTGCTCTCAAACAAATCCAGCATCTTGTGTTTGAATTCTACTCTCATTTGTTGTCTGTGTAGAATCTCATCTCAGTTCTCATTATTTTTGTGTGGATTCTCTCCAAGTTTTCTTCCCACATCTCCAAACACATATTTGCTGTTTCCAGATTGGACCTGTATGAGTACATGGGGTATGCGCCTGAGTGCCCCATTCAGCCTTGGTTACTGCCTTGTGTCCAGTGCTGCTGGGATGGGCTCCACCACCCACAAGTCTAAAATGGATTGAGTGGGTTTGAAAATGCTATGGTATATACAGTAGGTGATTTTATAAAAATAATGAATGAAAGCAAAAACATCCAAACATCTGGTAATTACTGTACCTGACAACATTTTAAGGCAATCAATGTTTTGTACTGTCTTCTTTAAAAATGATTAAAATTGAATATAATTTTATTAAAGCATTGTTACAGCTAAAATTACTGTATATCTGCTGGATGTGACAGCAGCCGAAACTAATTTTATTTTTATATACTGTATACTGCTTAAATTGTTAGTGTTAGCTTTAAGCACTAAGTACAGCACAAAACATTGAAACATTACTGATTGCAGATATACAAATAGAATATGACAATAGGAATGAATAATTAACAGTTTCATCCAATAAACATAAATATTTACACACAAATACACTCAATTACAAAGTGATTGTATGTCCAAATATTCCATGTGTTGTTGTACATCATTCTTTGATTTAAATGTTAGAACAATCTGGATGAGAACAAGTCATTCAGCCCAACAAAGCTCCTCAGTCCAATCCATGTACTTTTTTCCAAAATAACATCAAATCTAGCTTTCAAGGACCCTAAAATACTACTGTCTACTACAGTACTTGGCAACTTATTCCATGTTTCTATGGTTCTCTGTTTGAAGAAACATGTCCAAATGTTTGTGTGAAATTTACTCTTGACAAGTGTATCCGTGTTCTTGATGAGTTAATTTTAAAGAAACAGTCTCGATCCACAGTACTAATTACCTTCATTTTGTTGGGTATAATGCAACGGGTAGCTGAATCTTCTGGATGCATCACAACAGCATCCAATTTCCCTTAACAAGCCATGAAGGTTAGTAGTTACAATAAATGATGTCACACTACACCATATTGTCTTCTGTTTTTGTACTGTGCATTTTGATTTGTGCTATGATTTGTGTTTATTTTTACAATAATTACTTATCTATTGAAGTTTGGTTTATCATATTAAATACCTATGCAATATGCCAAAAAGATCCATCTGCAGGAGCCTTGTCCATGTTGATGGCTCCTGTCCAAATTAATTGCATCTTTTGAGTGATTCCCACTTTTATGATGTCCGAGGCAGAAAGGACATTGCCAATTCTGGCCACTGTTGGTATAGCTAGGCGTCTTCGTTGGTCATCTTGACTGAACTGCAGTGAAAATAGAAGATACAGTAAGCACCGGCACCCCCTTTAATCCTGGAGTGGTATTGCTTACCTCATCAGAGCCAGGAAGATGGTCCCCTGGCCCACACACATTTTTTCCGGCTTAAACTTTGATTCCTGGCTTAGCATATATGTTTGAAGAAGAATAAGTCTGATTTTTAGTATTTAATTTTTTTCTTTTTTTACTTTTTGACATTTCTTCTCCTTGTTACTTCCGTTAATTTAATTTACCTTCCTTTTTCTCCACAAACTTGTAACATTATGTTTTGGATATTGAAACATTATCCACAATGTCTCCATTTGTGAATCTATTAATCTTCAGTTTTTCTAAGGATAACTGAACTAAATGCCAGTCCCTGGAAGTCCTGGATGCTTAAGTCAGACCATAGACTAAACTTGTGATCTCAGCAGATTATTAAAGTTTACTCTGATCTTGACCTTAACCTACAGATGTTGTCAGAATTGGCAAGTACTCCAGACTATAAAGTGTAACAGATGCCATGAGTGTCATAGAAAGGTATTCAACTTGTATGTGCAAAAAAGTAAGTCTTCTTTGTCAACTCCTTTTCTTGTAGCAGATGTTTGCTCCAGAAAGCAGAATTAATGTGAAATCTGGTAAAAGTAAGTCATGATTCATGGAAATCAGGCTAATTTCGTTTCAGAAAACTTGGATTTAGCCAAATCTGCAATTTTGGGACAGATTAAACCAGAATTACATGATACATGAGGCCAAAGATGCGGTAATTCTTTCTGTATACATTGGCAAGGAAAACTGCATTATGTGAAATTTTAAACTTTTAAATTGAAAATATTTCTCATAATGTTTAAAGGTTGTAAGTAAATAAAGCACTGGATGTGTATGTAGTTCCTAAAGTTCACACATAATTTGTTTTATTTCGCAATGTTAAAAAAATGTTACATGACAGTGCCACCTCTGGCAGCTGCCTCGTTGCCTTATACCACAAGGTGGGCCAGCCTGACAGTGTGGTGGGGGCTAAATGACCACCTGGAGCTGGGCCTGTCTGTACCTCAGCTGGTTAGATGACTTGTATGTCTGGCCTGTCTGCAATATGATCTATGAGAGTGAGGTCCACTCCTAATGGAACTGTGAGCTGCAGTAAGTTAATAGCAAGCCTGATCTTATTTTCAATGGCATATTTCACAGAGAACACCATCACAAATGTACTTTACATAGCTGGGAAAGTGATAAAAAATATTTGAAATACTGTATGTGATTACATTCAGGGAAATTCTCAGCGAGATGAGTCTATGTTTTAAAATGCTCTTATCAATTTTGTCATTGATGGTTTTAATAATAATTAGAATAGGTATGTGGTAAACACCATATTCAGTATTTTAATACCTTGGTTAACGAATCCTCTAAGAATGAAGCTCTTTACTACAGTAGTACAATAGTTATTGTGCAACCTCCCTACATGAAATAGTCATTGTCTGTTGTAGATTGTGTATACTGTAGAACGCAAAGTTATTACTGTATACATGTTTTTATTTATTTCGCAGGTACCCAGTATTGCCCAGTAAAAAAAAAATTGTACAGCTACATCTTTAGAAATTAAAATGCAGATTATATGCTATTTTATGAGGGTATAAAGTGGAGAAAAGAAATTTCAAGTAGCAGAATCATTTGAGTTAGCAAAAAGGGAGTCAGTGCAGAGCACTGAAAAGGAAACATTTAGCTGGAAGCAGGAGGCACTGCTCTCCTAAGATCCATTGGCCTACTGGAGATTCTGCCTAAGGAAATGGATGAAGTACAGAAGACCAGGGAAGCCTTGGAAAGAGAAGGCAGTTTCGGCTGCAGAATAACTAATGGCCATTTTAAAGGCCACCTACCCTCACCATTGTCTAAAGTATGTATTCTTATTATTCCTTTGGTACATCTACATCAGATAACAAAGTTTCTTTCTAATGAATTAAAGTCCTGGCATTCATCTACTTACTGTAATTTTTGAGGTATTACTTATGTTGTTAGGTGTGTGCTTGGTTAGTATTTCTATTTATATTTTAATTTAGGACTCACAGTTTTGCAGTCAGGGATTACCCGAGCGCCATATTAAAACACCTGCTGTCACAGCCATCTTGCTGTTTCATTTGTGCTAATAGTTGTGTTCTTCTCTTTTGTAATTTTTTCAATTAAATTTTCTGGGTATTGACTTGGCACAGGTTATTACACTTCTGATTTTTGATATTTTTAGTTCTTTCATTTGTTTTTATATTTTGTATGCATTTTTGAAGTTTGAGTAATTTTGATAGTTTTGAAAATTATTTACTTTTATAAATTAAATTCTATTTAAATGATTCTGAGTTGGGAAAGCTGCATTTGTGGCAGTTTTAGTCTTTTCCATTGGGATTAACCATAACAAGTAAAGGCAATGCAATTGCATTTCCTGCTGTATCAGTGTATGGGGTCATGCTTGACTCAGTAAGTCACGTCACAACTTGGTCTTGCATTGCCCCATGGGTGGACTTTAAATATTTCTATTTTACCAGAAACTTATTCAGCTTGCAGTTGGCAGAACAGTTGAATAAAGGATCACTAGTAGGACAAACAGAGGTCAGAACCTAAAGAGAGCTCCATTTTCAGTTATTGTAAGTGATGTCTTGTTTCCCTCACTTGTGTGTTTTAAATGAGAAATCAATTTATGGACTCTCTTACTGTTAGTCATGATGTAGACTGTTATATCAATTATTATTTTACAACAAAAAGGATTACTAAAAGTTTAGATGTTTCCATATATATTACATATATTACTTCATTCTAATAGATTGTCACACACGTGTGATTGGGAGACAGCTGAAGGGCCTATATGATAGTAATTCCATGCCAGACCAGGGGGCAGCGGGTTGCGCTGACTATCTCTCTCAATCTTTTGCAGACCACCCACGGGAAATCCTGAAGGATACCGGCGCCATTGATGACGTCATTTCCGTTTCCAGCGCCAATGAGGAGGTCACTTTCCGGTCCCGATAACATCACTTCCGGTTCCGGTGTAGATAATGTTGTTACTTCTGGTCCCACAACCGATGATGATGTCACTTCCGGTCCTGATGGTATCACTTACGGTTCCTGCCCCGATGATGTAATTTCCTTTATTGTCTTTAAAGCTGCCATCTTACCTCAGTAACATCAGTTCTGTTTTGGCCTCAAATCTGTGAACATCTCTGTTCAAATTAACTCATTTTTGAAGCCATGGAACAATATATGGGTGGCTTTCCCAAACTTTCATGACGTCTGTAACAAGATACAGTGGTACCTTGGTATACGTCCTTAATCCGTTCCAGATCCTTGGACTTATACCAAACAGGGCTTATACCAAACAAATTTTTCCCAAAAGAAATAATGGAAAAATGATTAATTCGTTCCCATGAAAAAAAAATCCAATTGTTATTGGCATATTATACATTGATGGGGTTGTATAAAATAATTTAAACACTGCTTAATACTAAAATACATAAATTTTACTGCACAACAAAGGAGAGCGTTACAGCTCTTCCAAAGAAGTCTCTTCAGGCGATTGTGAAGCACTGCTGTTCTTCTTCTGGCAGTCTTCGATCCAAATCCCTAAAGCAGATTCCATCCAGACTACTGCTTTATTACATCCACTTACAACTCGTTTTGCACCCTGGTTAAAAGGACACTGCGGCCGTAGATCTTATATTCCTTTCCTACTTTTTAAATAAAAAGAATCGTAGTCTTCAACAAATCCAAAACGTTTACCTTTTCGGCAAACATTAACATCTTCTGTTTGCACTTGGGCACGGCCCCTGAAGCAGTAGCAGATCGTTTTGGAGCCATAATGAAGGGCTTGACTATGCACAAAGATAAACACAAAAGAGCACAAAAGTTAACTCTTTACACAGCGAAACACGTTGATGCTGAATGAGCGAGACGAGACTTCCTGGTTAACACTGCATTCAGCACGCAGGAACTTAACTGCGTGCTCTGATTGGTTAGCTTCTCAGTCATCCGCCAATAGCATCCCTTGTATGAAATCAACTGGGCAAACCAACTGAGGAAGCATGTACAGGAAGTAAAAAGACACATTGTCCACAGAACCCGCGAAGCAGCGAAAAATCTGTGTTATATATTTAGTTATGCTTTCATATAAAATCCACGATAGAGTGAAGCTGCGAAAGTCGAAGCGCGATATAGCGTGGGATTACTGTACAGGTTAAAACTTTGCCCTTTTTTTTTTGAAGGCGTGCGCCCGGTATACCACACGTGTTGTTCTAGCACACAAATCGTATTCCAAACAAAGGTCGTATACCAAGCAAAATATTTCACCTCTAAACAGGATGTATACCAAGTTGGACTTATTCCAAAGCAGACGTATACCGAGGTACCACTGTATTATTAAGTTACAAATCTGTGTTTGCGCTCTCTCATACTATTAAACTACAATATAATGCCTACTTCACCCTCGTCCCATTCAACCATACCATTTAAAATATTTAATACCTAAATGCTCTTTGTTTTATTGCTAGTAAAAAGATCAACTCATTTTTTAAAATGTAATGTGAGTGAAAATTATTTAAGTACAAGATGCACTTCATGATGTGAAGTGTGTTTATTTTCGAAGCTGTCTTCTGCGTTTTCATGCATGAAGGGTGGGAGTAAGAAGTGTGCCTTGAATAATTTAACAAGGCTACTACACTTGTTATTTTAAGTGCCTACAACACAAAAGTCTTTGATGAAGAGAAGACCATTTGTTTGATTTAATCCTGTTGCTTTAAACTATTAAAAGAATACTACACTCAAAAATATTTTTCATATGGTACTTATCCCGTGTGATTTGTAGTGATGGTCGATAAAGCATTTCTAATCTCATGTTTTCACGGAGGACAGAGATATCAATGTTTCAGATAGAATGGAAGCCTATGGTGACAAATGGTGGACAACAGAAAACATCATTAAATACTTACATTAAGAAATTAAAGTTGAGTTGTTCACAAACAGGTAGCCTTTTCACATGGTATTGTGCTTTTGAATTGAAGACTCACATCTCCCCTCATTCATTGGTCAACAGTCCTGTTTTCAATTCAAAAGCACGATTCTTTGTGAACAGGCTTTTCACAATATTTTACCAAAAAATGCATGCATTTTGCATGTTATGAAAGTACGATTGGACGACTTGACGTGAACACAAGTAATGTGAGATTTCTTCATGGACATTTTGATATTGTTTGTTGATATCCAGCATTGGGCACCATTGGCTCACATTCTTTCAGTTTGCCATGAAAATATGAGATTAAATTTTTCTTGGCCATCACTATAAACCACACAAGGTTAGAAATATAAAAAAAAAACATCTTTGAATGGAATATTCCTCTAACCTCCATGTTTAGTCTTCTAGTGACACGTACAAATTAGAATATTTAATGCCAGCTGTATACCCAACTTTCCCTTTTCTTGCACTTATATCTATCCATGAGGTAATACTGGAAAGTGTGGAGGCAGGTTCAGACAGCAAGTCCAGAGAATATAAAAAAATTCAATGGGAAATTAAAAAGTTCAATTACAAGTTCAGAAAACGAATGAAATTCAGCCATTTAAAAATAAACCATCATTTAACTACATTTTTGGGAATGTCCTATACGTAAACCATTTTGGGAAAAAATATTTGTGCATCTTTCAGACAACCTTAGATTTAAAATCATACCTAATGCCTTAACAACAATATTTGGAGTCATATTAGATGTTATAAGATTGTGCTGTAAAAAATCAATTGTAACATCCTACATCACACTAATTGCATGAAGGCTTATTTTGCTCAACTGTAAGAAATCTAATCCACCATCTATAACTCAGTGGGACAGTGATTTTTTATTGTTTTGTTTTGTAGGATCCTATGGTGACCCTATTTATCCCCTTTGTAGTCTTTATTGTGTAGACCTTAATAAACTGTCTTAAATCTCATACACTTAGCAGTTTTTGGTCAGGTATTTTAACACTTTTTCCCCACTTCCCATCTACATCTGTAAGCTCAGGTAATAAGACAGAGCCAAGTAACAGGAAGATGTTAAGTTACGCATTTAAATATGCATTATTGATAAAAAATGCCCAGAAATATTAGGGAAGCAGAATACAATGTGATTGTTGGAGAATCATAGCATTACAGCCTAAGCAGCAGTGCATTTTGCGGCCATAGGCGGCTCTCGGCTTATCTTCTTTCTAGCTTATTTTGCTACCACATGTTCTCTGAATGCAGGATTGAAACAGGCTGCATGCTTATCTAGGTATGGCTGCGGAGATACAGATGGCTTAATCATGGTCTTCTCTTCTTGGCTAGATGGTATGAGAGAGAGATAAAGACAAGGTGACCAACTTTATACTATTCTTGCCACAAACCAATGAGTTGTGGTACAGAATGGTCTCTGATTTAAAACCAGCCATATTTCATATTAATAGAATCAATTTGCATGTCCCTTACTGGCCCAGGTGAAAATGAAAGCAGGTACAACTTAGGTACAACCTTAGGTACAACTCATCCCCCAGTTACTTTGTTTAGGCAGTTTAGGAACTTCCTGTGGGGGATGGCTTATGCACTCATGTAAATCCAGGCACAGTTACCCTTAAAAAGCTGGTCTGATTCTTTGTCCCCTCTGCCATAAATTTCACATCCTGAGTCATTCCTAATCGCTTGGGGGGTTGGTTAGGTAAATATCAAATCACCATTGTTCTCATTAATAAAGTATGCCTCCTGAAACATTATTATTACATTTGCTTTATCTAGTTTACAAATAAAGACATGCAAAATATTTATCAACATACAGTATATGCTAGATATCACTTCACCACACTATTATCTCAAATTACAAAAAATCTGGTTCTTTTTACAAGGATCTAGTCAGAATTTTTTTCAGTACTCTTGCAAGAACTCTTTACTGTAATTCTAAAGTAAACATGCCAGAACCTTCTTATTTATTTGATTTTTTGTGACATGTAAAAAGCCATTTTAAACAGGGCTATCCAGTAATATATTTCTGTCTTTGTCAGATGGAGGTTAAATGCTGAGTTTTATGCATTGTCTTCAGAGCATACTATCATGCTTGTCATTTTCATTTTCTTGATTTAATGTTGTTTTGTCATTATATCCGGTTTCTTGAATAAGTGGATGATACAAAAAAACCTCTTGCATCAATGATTTTCTAATTTCAGGATTCCTTTAAATCAGGTCATAACAGTCATGAAGCTTGCATGGAAATGCTGTGTTAAGGTTATAATTCTAATGTATTTCCTTGTAAATACCATTAGATTAAAATTTTCCATTTGGTGTCATGATGTGAATAGGCACTTTACAGTTGCCTTCTTTGCATCTTATGTAACAATCATTTTCTCATAAATTAGAAATAGGTTATTTTTCTGTCTAGTCCCAAATCACCAATAATTTTTCTGTTATAGATTTCATGATATTTGTGGATAAATAAGGGCAAAAGTTTAACTTTGCAAAAAAACATTTGAGGGGCAAGGTGAGAAGCATTACTATACAAATCATAACTGGAAGATGTTCACTGCCTTTTTTGTAATCAAAAACTGTAGAAACTTCTACAGCTAATACATCAATGGCCATGTTATGGTGCCTTTGCACACTATTGTATAATGTCAAAGTGATAGGGTAATTAATTAAAGCAATTAATATTTGCCAAGAATTTAAGAGATTTTTCTTCATAAGAGACATACTGCCTTAAAAGAGTCTCTATCAGTGGTGGCTAGTAACAAAAAAAAATTGGACAGGGGTGCATCTTTTTGGGGAACAACCTGAAACAGCACTTATCTATTATATAGTGCCTTTCACATCACTCTGTCTATCTGGTCATTCCACATGCTCTTGTGGTCCTCATTATAGTGCCAGTGTGCATTTTGGCCTGTCCAGTACCAGACCCATAGAACAAATCCAGGATAAAATGTATTATACCCTTTCAATCATGCTGCCCAATATGATGCCAGCTTTCCTATTTCTACTGTGCTCCAAAACTTCAATAAATGACATCCACAGTCCCCTTATTTTTCCGATAACTTGCTCAAATAGAACAGTTGCACCTGCTACCTGAATTGTATACTACACCTGTCTTTAAATTTCCCCGTCCTTTGCCAACTTGCCCAGTTCCCCATTCTGACGAAACCCACACCATAATGTCCACTACCCCGCCTCCGTAATCTTCCAATAACATGCACTTCCATCTCTCCTATAAAACACATCCATAGCATAAGTCGAATCCAAATCTTTTCTGCCTCTGTTAATAGAGTACCCAGTCCTTGGCCACTGTACTCCATTAATCCTCACCATCTAATCACCATTCCCCTGATTTTTCGCAAGTCTTGCATCCCACCTTATCATTTGCACTATCAGAGTCATTCCCACCCTAATTTTATTTTACATTTGCTGCCAGTTTGCCCAGTCCTATGCAAGTTTGCCCGGCATACCTCACCTGGACACAAATTCACATTGAAAGATCCACAGACCCCCACATCTTAAAACTTAACTCCCTCCCCAACCTGTCTTGTACTTCAGTCCAAACTAAATCTTATTCTGTCTTTATGATCGGGATACATATACAGGTATTTCCTTGAACATAAATTTTGTTTTGCTTTCCTTCAGAACTGAACATTTCTCAATAACCTTCTGATTAAATTGAGTCATTTCACTAAGCCTGCCAAAAAAATTAGGCCATCTACATCAGTGTTTCCCAACCTTTTTTGCTTTGGTGGCAGACTTTTTGCAACCAAAACCATCCCAAGGAACACCACTATCTTACTATCCACAAACATTATATCTGATGCACATGCTCAACTGTCCAAAGGTGGATGGACTGCCAGAGAAGACAGTAAAAAAACAGCTCCAATATAAGCATTCACAGCCATGGCACTTGGTGAGCACTTTGCTGGCATCTCAAAGTTGCTTCAAACCCCCTGCCCACCCATCTCTGCCTTAGAGGTAACTCCTATGCCCACTACCCACTGGTCCTGTGAGACTCGCTGCCAACCACACACTCAAGGCAGATGAGTTCTAGTAGTGCTCTAAGTCTGCAACATGGCTATCACAGAGCTGCTTTTATGCCAGCTTCTCCAGGCAGGCCTCTCCTCCTCACACTGGTCTTGGGCATCTGCGGAGCTTGTCCCTCTCAGTTCCAGAGCCAAGTGCGCTACACTATTATTTCCATGGCACACCTGGGTAGCTCTCATGATGCACCACAGAACTGTGGCACACTGGTTGTAAAACACTTCTCTAAATGACTGCTGATACTTTCATGCCACTTGCATTTTTCAGAAAGATGCTTTAGGTCTCCTACCCCTGTCATTGACTACAACGCTTCAACACTTTGAAACAGCAAACAGGGAAAGCAAAAAAAGGCATTACTTACACCACATCCAGTTAGTCAACTCTGTTTGTCATAACAACAGTGGAAAAAGTCCATGTGTAAGCTCGTCCTTGATCTCTTGCCTGTTGCTGAATTCTTAAATCAGGTCATTCCTGTCCAAGTTCCTTTATTTCTGTTTTGTCTTCAAGTGAACAATTTATAAAGGGGTATTTCATTAAAGAAATAAACAAAGTTTCTTTGGTTTCTGAAGTTCCATTTTAAGTTGCTACCACCATAAAGCCACGTTCACTCATCTGTAGTTACGTGTTGGCGGGTGTGAACTGTGAGCCACTGACGTGAACTTGAAATAGCACGCCGACAATTGCCCAGTCACTTTAGATTAAAAAAACCTAAAACAATACTCATTTATTGCCAATAAATATGGGAGTGTCTGGGGCATAGAGAGCTGCATTCCCTGAAAAATCTGAGAGCAACCAATAAAAGGGCAGCTTCAGGTCACCTGCAATCAAAGACTTATTCACTCTCATTTGGCCGGCGCACTTCACTAAGGAATTAAAGGAATTCACACAGAAATTAAACCATTACAAGTCGGAACCAATTTTTAGTGGATGTTGGCATGCACTGACACCACACACGTTGGGCAAATCAACAGATTCATTTCATGATTATTTCGCATTACATAATTAACTTAACCACAATTTTTAAAATATTTTGGGGGTGTGTGCAGTGTCCCAGTGCCCTGTATTACAAACTGTCACTGCAGCATATTGAACATTCTGAACCATTTTACAAACTGAAAGTGATTGATTATAAGCTGGTGTCTGTTTACAGAGTTGCATTTGTAAGCCTTGTACACAGGCAGATAATCTAGTCAAATAAAGTGCCTTTGTGTTTGAGGTTATAAGGAAAAGGACAGAGAGAGCCGCAGGATCTCCCAGAGTGAGAAGCAGTTTCACATCACTTAATATCCCTGCATTTTTGTTGTTGCTGAGCACCAGCTAATGCAGTTATCTCCAGAAAGACAAGCATCTGAACACTACAATAAAATAAATTAATGGAAAGACTAAGCTATCTCAAATGAAGCAGCTTTTTGCAAACTATAAATAATGGATGTAATCTTACACATCTTTTTAAAATGTTTCTCCTAATGATAGACCTGTGACCGCTTGTTTTCTTGCCGGACAATAATATTTGTTTACATTTTTAACAGAGCAGATTAATATTCATTGAACATTTATACACTGTTTTCCCTAATACTAACAACTAATCACACTTTATTGTAAGTAGTGCTTTTCATCACATTCACCATCATATACCAATGTGCAAAGTAATTATGTCATGTCTCTTGCTGAGGCTGGCAAATTCAAATTGGGTTCGCATAATACACATGAATAAAGATAAGCTTTATTAGCAAAATCAGTAGTCAAAAATAAGACAAGAATGATGCACTTGAACACTTTATTCTGATGCATACACAATCAAGACCGCTAATCTCTGGAAGTGTTTTATGTATGAGTAGGCTCTGCCTGGTGTCCATTAGAAGAAAAATGAGAAATTGCAATTTCAAACTTATACAAAATAGAAAGACTCTCTTTTTCAGTTTTTTTAAGACACGACCATACAATATACATTACAAATATCCATCCATTTTAAAGCTTGTATAATCAAATTCAGGATGGTGTGGGACTGGGCTTTTTAGGATGCTAGGCACAGATCAACCCACACCCTCATTCATTGCCAGGAATCAACACTATAGCTTCCATGGAACCTTTCATCCATATTTTTTACATTTTTATTATTTTACTTCATGGTGCTTATTTTTTTTAACCTTATGCAGGATTGTCATCAAGGAATCATTTTGGAAGTTATCTACTGTGTATCACTGTTTGGCTTTAGCCATGTTGTTCTAGTGGCTGTTATACCCAGGGCCATCTTAACATATGGGCACAATAGGCATAGGGTCCCACAGTGTTTCTGATGCCTATGTATGTTTCTGTTTTGCTATCAAAACAGGGGCCCCAGTGCACTGCTTTGCCCGGGGACCAATGATGTTGTTAAGACAACTCTGGGGGGAACTCAATAACAAGATTACATGACACACTGGTTCATCACTCTCCTTCTATGTAATATGGTGGAATGCAGCAGTTAGTATCCTACTGTTGCTTCTAGTTGAAAAAACATACTTTGTGGAAAAAAATATTTAGTGTTGCATCTTTGGCTACAATCTCCTTTATAAAAGATTTATTCTTCCTGATTAGTGAAATGGCTTTGGTGTATCAGTTATGTTTGACTTCTCTGACCTTTGTATTTTTCTCATGATACTTTTCAATGCCTGGTACAGTCCTTAAAAATTAAAATTCATTTTTAGCTGTGTTCTATCCAAAGCATTTCATTACACTTTAGCTAGTTACGTGAAACATGCCTTGTAGATTTGAGAGGAAAGTGAATTACTCAGAGAAAAATGTACACAGACACGGGGAGAAAGTGTGAACTCCAAACAGACAGTGACCAGACCAGAATTCAAATGCTTTGCTCTAGAGCTGTGGCAATTAATAGTGACTGCTGCACAATGCAGAAAATATATATTGCCTGTTCTGATATAGTCAGTTAACTAAAAATACGTTAACGTATGCAATTCCAAGATCAACATTTTGTTATTAATATTAATGTTTTCTTTTCTGTTTAACCAGCATCAAAAATTCAACTGAAAACAATGAAGTTAGGATAACACTTTAGAAATGGGTTCTAAAGGGTTTGTAATAGGCCTCTGTTAGTCAATTTCTTTTATGTATTGATTTTGATTTAAATTTTTTCTGGAAAGAATTGATTTTTATTTAGCAAATTTAGAGTTTTTTGGGTATTTTTTAATAAGATTCTGAGGGAACGTTTGTAACGGCCGACTTCCTACCCAGGCGGCAGCCACACTACCAGGACCTGTGGCCTGGATGAATTACTGAGAATAACCTATCAATACCAAGCCGTACCTCTAACAAATAATAATTTTTCCCCAACTCCCCCAATCAATGGTTAAAGACTAGCAAATGAAAGCAAATAAGTAAAATAAGTGTGGAATGTATTAAATACAATACAATGACAAAAATACAAGAATATAAATCCGCGATGTAAAATATATCTACTTATATATATATATATATATATATATATATATATATATATATATATATATATATATATATATATATATATATCCCTCCACCAAAGCAGCTAAGTGAAACAACACCAGTACAATAACAAAACACCTGCAAACGTATAACAACCACAACACACAAACAATAGTGATGAATGAGTACTGAATGACAATGAATGTGAAATTGACTCCGGGTAAAATCACTGTCCAGAATACGGATGACTGATCAAAATGGATGTGTTTGAATCTCCCGAAAAACAGAACGATCTCATCGTGCTTTCTCTGCGGATGGTGGAGTATAATGTCCAACCCCGGGATTTCTTGGCGACGATGGTGTTGATGTGATTTCGGCGAAGTGAGAATCAAACTGGAACAAGGCGCGATGAAAAAAATAGCAGAATGATGTTCGATCGATTGTCGGTAGTTGGAATCTCCGTCTCTCTCCCTCTCGCCTCTTCTTTCCCGCCTGCTGGTTTTAAATAATGATGAGCCAGATGTAACTGTTAAATTCCCAGTCCTGACGTGTCCTACCTGCAACACCCTTCCCTGTTTCTTATTACGGGGACAACATTTAAACAGATACACATTAGTTTAAATGAGGTGCTGAGACGAGACGTGACTGGGTGAAACACAATAAACAACAATACCTATGTGGCCCCGCTACACGTTAATTTCTTTCATTGGAAGCTTATTTCAGAAGTTATCATTGTCATCACTATTTTTATTTTCACCTCAACATCATTTGGTTTTTCTCTGGGGGGCTACCATTTTTTGGCTTCCTTACTATGCAATGCTCTGGGGTTGCTCTGAAACTGGACTTGCTCCTGTAAGTCACTCCTGATTATGTCACCTGTGTGACAATATAAATAGGCTCCCATTGGGTCATTCTAGTGTCCAGTTTTGTGGATAGTTAAAACATTTATATTTGTGCTACTTGAGTTTTTATTTGATTTATGACTATGTTTGTTTTACACTTTGGTACTGTTGCTAGATTCTGTTTGAATTCTGGCTACGATTTTTGCTAGTCCTGACTATGCTCACTTCCTGGCCTTTGTGAAACTCTGACCGCTTATCCTGTCAGTGTCAGAACACTTACTGCTGTATAATACAAACAAAAGCCTTTGTTAATCTCTTGTTCCACAACAGTATGTGACTAATAGTATGTATTTGAAACTATTGTCACTGATGCTTTGTTAGTCATCTTTAGACCCAACAAAGCTCTTTATTATGGTCTTGTTACATACATTCTAAAACAAAATATTTGTCATGTGCTGTGGACTCCACACCTTACCCCTGCTTTCATATGCTGTCTTTTGCTTTTGAAAAAAAAAAACACCTACCTTATTAAGCTGTTGATAAGTATAAATTATGAAGTAGTCACGTGACTTTAGAGTCTGGGTGTACATCAAAGTAGGGTCAGTCCTTTATCTCTGTGCATTACTGCCTCTGAGAAAATATTCTATGGGGTTTAGATTAATTGTGTTATGAAATGGAGTCTTCCTCAAAGTCAAAAATGGTGAGCCCTCCAAAACAAACTAGGGTACAGGCCAGAAACCTACTTGATCTGCCCAGCAGAGGCCTAGCCAGGCCTCTAAAGCACCTGCTGGCTTCAGCCTGAGCAAGCCCAAAAAAAGGGAACTGGCAAAACAACTCTATTACAAAAATAAAGCAAAGGAGGGCAGCCATTGTTAATTTCTGGCTTTTGCACAAAAAGGGTAACAAAGAATTTTTATAAATCAATGATTTATGACCATCCATCCATCCATCCTCTTCCGCTTATCCGAGGTTGGGTCGCGGTGGCAGCAGCTTAAGCAGAGATGCCTAGACTTCCCTCTCTCCGGCCACTTCTTCTAGCTCTCCCGGAGAAATCCCGAGGTGTTCCCAGGCCAGCCAGGAGACATAGTCCCTCCAGCGTGTCCTGGGTCTTCCCCGGGGCCTCCTCCCGGTTGGACGTGCCTGGAACACCTCGCCAGGGAGACGTCCAGGAGGCATCCTGATCAGATGTCTGAGCCATCTCATCTGACTCCTCTCGATGTGGAGGAGCAGCGGCTCTACTCTGAGCCCCTCCCGGATGACTGAGCTTCTCACCCTATCTTTAAGGGAAAGCCAAGACACCCTGCGGAGGAAACTCATTTCAGCCGCTTGTATTTGCGATCTCGTTCTTTCGGTCACTACCCATAGCTCATGACCATAGGTGAGGGTAGGAGCGTAGATCGACTGGTAAATTGAGAGCTTTGCCTTATGGCTCAGCTCCTTTTCACCACGACAGACCAATGCAGAGCCCGCATCACTGCGGACGCCGCACCGATCCGCCTGTCGATCTCATGCTCCATTCTTCCCTCACTCTTGAACAAGACCCCAAGATACTTGAACTCCTCCACTTTGGGGCAGGATCTCTCCCCCAACCCTGAGAGGGCACTCCACCCTTTTCTGGCTGAGGACCATGGTCTCGGATTTGGAGGTGCTGATTCTCATCCCAGCCACTTCACACTCAGCTGCGAACCGATCCAGAGAGAGCTGAAGATCACGGCCTGATGAAGCAAACAGGACAACATCATCTGCAAAAAGCAGTGACCCAATCCTGAGTCCACCAAACCGGACCCCTTCAACACCCTGGCTGCGCCTAGAAATTCTGTCCATAAAAGTTATGAACAGAATGGTGACAAAGGGCAGCCCTGGCGGAGTCCAACTCTCACTGGAAATGGGTTCGACTTACTGCTGGCAATGCGGACCAAGCTCTGACACCAGTTGTACAGGGACCGAACAGCCTTTATCAGGGGGTCCGGTACCCCATACTCAAAGAGCACCCCCACAGGATTCCCCGAGGGACACGGTCGAACGCCTTTTCCAAGTCCACAAAACACATGTAGACTGGTTGGGCAAACTCCCATGCACCCTCCAGGACCCTGCTAAGGGTGTAGAGCTGGTCCACTGTTCCGCGACCAGGACGAAAACCACACTGTTCCTCCTGAATCTGAGGTTCGACTATCCGACGGACCCTCCTCTCCAGAACCCCCGAATAGACTTTTCCAGGGAGGCTGAGGAGTGTGATCCCTCTATAGTTGGAACACACCCTCCGGTCCCCCTTTTTAAAGAGGGGGACCACCACCCGGTCTGCCAATCCAGAGGCACTGTCCCGATGTCATCGATGTTGCAGAGACATGTCAACCAAGACAGTCCTACAACATCCAGAGCCTTGTGGAACTCCAAGCGTATCTCATCCACCCCCAGGGCCCTGCCACCAAGGAGTTTTTTGACCACCTTGGTGACCTCAGTTCCAGAGATGGGGGAGCCCACATCCGAGTCCCCAGGCTCTGCTTCCTAATTGGAAGGCATGTTAGCGGGATTGAGGAGGTCTTCGAAGTACTCCTCCCACCGACCCACAACGTCCTGAGTCGAGGTCAGCAGCACACCATCTCCACCATATACTGTTTTGACACTGCACTGCTTCCCCCTCTTGAGATGCCGGACGGTGGACCAGAATCTCCTTGAAGCCGTCCGAAAGTCATTCTCCATGGCCTCCCCAAACTCTTCCCATGCCTGAGTTTTTGCCTCAGCAACCACTGAAGCCGTATTCCGCATGGCCTGTTGGTACCTATTAGCTGCCTCTAGAGTCCCACAGGACAAAAGGGTCTGGTAGGGCTCCTTGCTCAGCTGGTGTCCACCAATGGGTTCGGGGATTGCCGCCACGACAGGCACCGACCACCTTACGGCCACAGCTCCGGTCAGCCACCTCAACAATAGAGGCACGGGACATGACCCATTCGGACTCGATGTCCCCCACCTCCCTCGGGACGTGGTCAAAGTTCTGCCAGAGGTGTGAGTTGAAGCCAGACGTTCCCAGCAGACCCTCACAACACATTTGGGCCTACCAGGCCTGACTGGCATCCTCCCCCACCATAGAAGTCTATTCACCACCTACTCACCACTCCTCCTTGAACCGCCACCTTATCGTGGTGGAGGGGTTTGTGTGTCCCAATGATCCTAGGAGCTCTGTTGTCTGGGGCTTTATACCCCTGGTAGGGTCACCCAAGGCAAACTGGTCCTAGGTGAGGGATGAAGCAAAGAGCGGTTAAACCAAACCTCCTATGAAGAACAAAAACCTTGGACGACGTTTTCCCTGGCCCAGACACAGGTCACCGGGGCCCCCTCTGGAGCCAGGCCTGGAGTTGGGGCTTGATGGCAAGCACCTGGTGGCCGGGCCTGCACCCATGGGGCTCGGCCGGGCACAGCCCGAAGAGGCAACGTGGGTCCCCCTTCCCCTGGGCTCACCACCTGTAGGAGAGGCCAAAGAGACGGGTGCAGTGTGAGTTGGGTGGTGGCCGAAGGCGGGGACCTTGGCGGTCCAATCCTCGGCTACAGAAGAAATTGATTTATGTAAAATATATCAAAATGCAAAGAAGTTGCTAAAATGAGCAAATAAGAGGCATAATGGGGTCGCCTAAGAGGCAATCCTAAACAAATAATGTTTGAATACCATATCCAGAAATCACAATCCTTTAAACAGATGGACAAAACCATAAAAATCTAAGACACAATCTTTACTATAACTCCACATTAGGCAAATGATTCCCACTAATAGGCCTTCTCAGCTCACTGCAAAGCCCAAAGTCCAGGAGTGGTGATGTCAGGGTGGTCCCAGCAGCTCAATTTTCCTGCTCCTTGAAATTGCAGCAGGACAGTTACATGATGTTTTAAACCGTAAATGTAAAACATACAAGCAACTTAACTTAGTTAGAATTGAAAGAAAGAGAATGAGCTCCCTAGCCATTGCTCAGTGACATGCAGATCTGGCTGTAGGCTAAGGCTGAGTAGTCACCAGCCTAAGGGTGCCTAAACACTTGTGGACACGAAGATTAATCAAAGTCAAGACCTGCTCTTTTATCGGCTGTTAGTATAGTGCGGTGTACATAAAATGTGTATATGAACACACTCTGTTCTTCAAGGCCCCCTTCAATTTCATTTAGAAACATGAATGTGCCATGCTGTTTGAGAGGGATCCCCCCACCTTTGTAGCATTTCTTTAAAGTCATAACCACCATTGCCTAGGGGTGCCGTGTACCCTTGGGCTGGCCCTGGAGACATTTCACACATACAGTAAAAAAATGCACTTTTATGGTTTGCATAAAAGAGTTTGGACTTTAAGAGAGCTTTTACCACTCCATTGGGACACTTCTTTGAAAACTGCAAGAAATTTAACATACTGTACATTTCGCCAATTAACCGACAATTAACAGCATTGCATCAATCAATGCCATTTTTGATCACTTTTGAATCTGCTTTCTCTCAAAGCTACTGAGTGACCTCAAACATATCTGGGCTCTGTTCGAAGTGTTCTTCAATAACATGTATTTTATGTACTTTACAAACACATGCAATTCGATTCTATTACTGTTGTTATTTTTGAAAATGACTCTTTGTTATGTAAATATTTAATAAACACAATATGATAAGTAACTATTTTGATGAAGACACTAGAAACTTTCAAAACAGTTTGCTAAGCTTCTGAACATATGTGAATGTTATGCCATGCCATGTGCGCATTTTTTAACTGGTTATTCTGGTTCCTAACTCTGTTTATGCTGCTCATAACCTGTGTCCTGGACAGCCAGCGTGGTTTCATGTTCATGACTAGGGGGCTGCCCACCAATGTGGCAGAGCAGCTTTGCACTGTTATGATGAGCTGACGACATAGCTTGAGGTCTGGTTGATGCACAGACAACTAAAGCGTAACGTAATAAATTAAATGCGACACTGTATCCTGGAGTAGGTCTTTTCGTTTTATTATATATGAATTTACAGTATTCAGCTTGTCTTTATAAATGAACTTTAGTTGACGACTAGAGTGCTCAAGGACTTGTGTACAACTAACCAGAGTTTAACTGTTTTCTTTTTTTACATTCTGAGAAACTCAGGATATGCATACGTGTCTCTGTGAAAGAATTACACTCTCCAGACCTTGAACAAATGGTGGAAAGACTGAGCTCATAGTACAAAAACACTGTATCAGCTAATGTCTTAATTGGACTGTGTAGCTCATTGCCATAATTGACAGGGTCATAGCTGTTGGTAGGCAGCTTGGGGAGCATCTGGGGCCCCATTTAGATTCTCAACCCAGAGGTTGCCTATAAAGATTTTGCATGTCCTCCACCATGTGAGACTGTGTGGACTCTTCTGTGAGTACCCTGGTTTCCACACCAGCACCAAATATAAAGTGGATTCAGACCCCTTAACTTTAATTTTAAACAGATACATTTGCCATTTTTTCTTGTCATTCTACACTTAATAAGCCATAATGAGAAAGTGAAAGATTATAAAAATGAATTTCTATCATTCGTATAAGTATTCAGAAAATTCCATACTTTTTAGATGCTCCTTAGGTAGCAATTTACAGCTTCATGTCTTCTTGGAAGTCCTGCCAAAATATATACAGCAAAGTATTTGAGTGTTTCAAGGGGAAGTACCAGTTGGCTAATGTAAAGAAGTTAGGAAATGACTATCCCTAAATTAAAGATGAGATCACATATGGAGTTAACAGACCAGATGTCGGATGTAACATTCGAACACATTTCTCCAGTTTTGATGTCACTACACTGGTTGCCTGTGTCATTCAGGATTGACTTTAAAATACTGCTTATGGTTTATAAAGCCTTAAATAATCTTGCTCCATCTTATATATCGGAATGTCTGACACCCTATATTCCAAATCGTAACCTTAGATTCTCAAATGAGTGTCTCCTTACAATTCCAAAAGATAAACTTAAAAGAAGTGGTGAGGCAGCCTTCTGCTGTTATGCACCTAAAATCTGGAATAGCCTGCCAATAGGAATTCGCCAGGCTAATACAGTAGAGCACTTTAAAACACTGCTGAAAACACATTACTTTAACATGGCCTTCTCATAACTTCACTTTAACTTAATCCTGATACTCTGTATGTTCAATTCTTCATAATAACTATTCATGGTGGCTCTAAAATCTGTACTAACCCCTACTCTCTCTTCTGTTTCTTTTTCCGGTTTCTTTGTGGTGGCGGCCTGCGCCACCACCACCTACTCAAAGCATCATGATGCACCAACATTGATGGACTGAAAGCCAGAAGTCTACGTGACCATCATCATCAAATCCTTCCATGAGAACCCTAAATACAAAGAGTAGAACCCTAAATACAAAGAGGACTGTTTCATTTATGTTAGGTAGATTGCCCAGAGGGGACTGGGTGGTCTCTTGGTCTGGAATCCCTGCAGATTTTATTATTTTTTCTCCAGCCTCTGGAGTTTTTTTTTTTGTTTGTTTATTCTGTCCACCCTGGCCATCGGACCTTACTTATTCTATATTAATTAATGTTGACTTATTTTTATTTTTTATTGTGTCTTCTATTTTTCTATTCTTCATTTTGTAAAGCACTTTGAGCTACATTTTTTTTGTATGAAAATGTGCTATATAAATAAATGTTGTTGTTGTTGTAACATGACAATTTCAATAGCTCCATTTTCAATTTTATTTTTATTTATTTATTTTTTTTCTGAAAGCTCCATTTTCCATTTCATACTGCTGAGCAAGATCCAGTGTTTAAAAATGTACAATTTTTTTGATTCATGTTTTTGAAACAGTGTGTTTGGTAGTTAAAAACACTGTTTCAGTGAAGACTAAAGGCCAAAGTGAATGAAAGAAAAGATCCATTAAAAAATAAATGATCCATGTTAGTATATGGCCTAGGTCTAACTCTGTAGTTTTTCACTCAGCTCCAACTTACCTAATCCACTTGTTGGCTACTGCACATAGGAGCAACTGCCACACATTTCAATGTTTTGCATAGGAGTTTAGTTTACTTTTATTGTGTATGATTTATGTACTGTGTATATGATTTATGCTCTCAATTAGAATGTTTATTTTTAAAAATCCGAATGAATTGGCAGTTGTTCAGATTTTTGCTTTTGTTTAATCGACTTTGCATGTCTGGTCATTATTTAAATAATTTTAGCCATATGGCATTATGGTGACGTAGACACAAGTGATGGCACCATGATGATGTAGATACTAGTGTTGTCAGATTGTGCCTTATAACGGGATGGGTATTCCCTTCTAACAATGCACTGGAACAACTCAGTTGGGAAAATGAATGAAGGTGATATCCCATTGCAGGTAGTATTTTAACATCTGAATGGCAATAGATCATTCAAAGATATGAAATCCAGGTGCCTCACTATGCGTCACCCTTTACAAAGGCTCTCTTTAAAATTTGTTTATAATTATTAATGGTTTAAATGTAATTAATTAATGTTATTAATTAGTAATGTTAAAAGTTTGACCTCTCGCTTGTTACCATACATTTTTTAATGAATTTTTAAACTAAACTGAAGCGATGCTTCTGTCAACACAGACCCCTGCACTGGCCTGCCTCAACTGCATCTCAGATAAGCTGCAAACTTGAGAAATGTCACATGCACTGCAATCATTGACCACATAAAAAGCCTTGATACATCCTGTAAGAGCTGCATGAAATAGGGGAGAAAGGGCGACTATCCAGAGCAAGGATAGAAGTTACAAGCTAATCTGGTTATGGAAGAGATGAAGATCCAGAGTGAGGATTAAAGTAAGGTGGAGAGGATTTTGACCTGGGCTGAATGCATATCGAGTTTTGGCGCGCTCAGGTACTGTGATATTTTGGTACTGTGGAGAACAGGCTAACACCTCTTATTTCTGACACTATTTTAATGCTGGACATGCTGGAAGTATATTAAAAGCATGAGCTGGAGACCAAAGGTTCATAAAGAGAAGGAACATGTAGCTAATGCTTCATCAAAGTATAAACCGGTCTCAGGTTCATAATACGGCCTGCTAGAGCCTGAGCTGGAAGAGACAGGTGAAGGAATGTACCAGTCGGGACCTCACCCTGCAGCATCAGCTCCAGCCGAGAGTAAGTGTTGGAGCAAAACTGCGAGTGAGGTGGGCAGTGAGAATTCACCAATTTCAAACGGGTTATGTAAGTATGGCCTCTATATCTCTGCTGTCAACTGCTACCAATGCCCCTAGTGAGTCAACAGCATCAACTCCAACTGGACTTGCAACCCAGTCTTTGGAGCACGTAGAAGATGGAAACAAACTACCTGAGCTGAAGATAATGATTGCTGCACTTGGGGAATATAAATGATATAAAGAGGAAGGACATAAAGGGTGTAAAGAAGAATATATTCAAGAGAAATGATAAATTGACAACAGAACAGACAAGCTGCTTCAGGATATAAAACACCGTTTAAGCAATAACTTTGCTGAAAGTTTTAAAAACATCTTTGCAAAAACTGATGAAAAAAATACAAGAAAATATGAGTAAAATGGAGAATGAAATTAGAGTACTTGGTGCATACATATCTTGAAGAAGTTAAGCAAATATTTATGACTCGTATTGAAGAGGTTGTACAATAGATTTTCGCATTTGTATTTTCCCATTCAACAACTGCGAAATGAACTGAATTTTACAGCAATAAATAGCACTTATGCAAAGCCAAAATCAGATAAGTAGTTTTGATAAATATCTAAGCACCTAATGTGGATGATCAAGGTTTCTTCCAAAATATATTTGCATCTATTCCTAATGTGAACACTCATACAATTATAATGGCCAGAGACTTTAATTGTGTTTTAAATCCAAACCTGGATAGATCTTTCACTACAGTGGTGATAACATCTAATACCGCAAAAACAATCACACAGTTTTGTAATGGATCATAACTTATCAGGCCCATGGGGATTTTTAAATCCAAACTCAAGAAGATATACCTTCTTCTCATCTGTACATCACAGTTACTCAAGAATTAATTATTTCTTTATAGAAAATAATTTATTGCCCACTCTTGCAAGTATGATGCAATTGTTATCTTTGACCACGCCCCTCTGATCATGGCACTTAAATCACTATGCCCTACACACTCCTCTCATAGCTAGCATCTTAAATAACTGTCTTTAGTTGATGAGAACTATACTGAATTCATCTCCAAGTGAATGGATTACTTTACAGAGACAAATGCATCCTTAGGGGTCCCTGCAGGAATACTATGGGAAACTGTGAAGGTTATTTTAAGAGAACAGATTATTTTTTATCTTTCCCACAAAAATAAGTTGGAAACCAAGAAGGCATCAGAGTTAATCAGCAAAATTACTAGAATAGCTCAAGAATACGCCAGGTCTCCACATGAGGCACTGTAAAGGCAAGGAAAGATTTTGCGATCAACTTAACCTTTTGAGAACAAAAGAAATGGAACAGCTCATCTTCAAATCATGACATCATTACTATGAACACAGAGAGAAGGCTAATAAGATCTTAGCACAACAAATCCATGAGCAGGGAGTTTGCAACGCAATAATAGAAAATACCAACACAAATGGAGATAATGTCATTGACCAAAAAAGTATAACCCACACATTTAGAGATTATTGTAAGTCCTTATATTCTACTCAGTTTAAAGAAGATAAGGCACAATCTAATGTGTTATTTTATGTATTACAGATACCACTCTTAGTGCAGAGGCACTGGATAAACATTTGACACTCTTAGAATTACTATACATTATAAATTCACTCCAATGTGGGAAAGCAGCAGACCCTGATGGCTACCCAGACGAAAATTTTCATTTACATTAGCTCTACTATAGAAGCTATAGACAACAAAAATCTACCTGACACATTTCATCAAGAATGAATTAGATAGATAGATAGATAGATAGATAGATAGATAGATAGATAGATAGATAGATAGATAGATAGATAGATAGATAGATAGATAGATAGATAGATACTTTATTAATCCCAAGGGGACATTCACATACTCCAGCAGCAGCATACTGATAAAAAAAACAATATTAAATTAAAGAGTATTACCATCTTCCCAAACAAAACTTTATTCAATTTATTTTTTTCACCCATAAAATCTAACACACCAACAATTTTATTATATTTAGACGCAGAAAAAGCATTTGACATGGTTGAATGTGACTACCTATTCACCACATTGCACAAATTTGGGATTTTCCAAACATATGTGCATGGATCAAATTACTATATACCAGTCCATAAGCCACTATTTGCATTAACATTATTTCAAACTACAATGTGGTACTCAACAGGGATGCTCCCTATTACCATTGCTCTTTGCAATCAGCATTGAGCCATTGGCGATTCACTTTCTAAATGTATCAGAGATAAAGGTATTACCAGAGAAGGACTTTAATAGAAAATATCACTACTATATATGCAGATAACATAGTACTGTACATATCAGACCCCCAAACTTTTATCAAACTCATTTATCTCATTTAAAATTGTCCAGGGCGAGATCCAACCTGCAAACATTGCAATCGAGCACTAGCCTCACTGGGTCACATGTTCTAGGTATGTTCCAAATTAACATCATTTTGAACAAAATCTTAGAATTTCTATCAGACAGCCTCAGTGTCACAATCACTCCTAATCCACTAAAAGCTATGTTTGGTGTACCCCCAGATGGGCTTAAAGTGGAGAAGAATAAACAAAACGTAATTGCCTTTACCTTACTACTAGAAGAATCCAAGCCCACCAGCTATAAGTCAGCGGGTAACTGATGTTCTATGCCATTTAATATTGGATACAATTAAATTCTAATTTAGAGGATCTGTTCAAAACATTTTTAAAATATGGGAAGATTTAATTAATTAAATCTTAGATCTTAATATCAGGGAAAAGATATTCTATTGTCTTTGTTGTTTTTTAAGATTTTCTTATGCTGTTGGCTGTTCTCTCTTTCTCTCAGGCAGTGGTTGAATTCTGGTGTGTTAAGTTTGACTGAGTGAATGGAATGTTGTGTTCTTCAAAAATGAAATGAATAAAATAAAGAAAACAATGAAACACAATCAATAGGTTGACTCTTGAAGACTGCATTCATAAATTCCATTGTAAGTGAGATTCCCATATGTACAGTATATGGATATCATTTTTGATGCACAATTTAGATTCTATGGGATCTTTTTCTTTTCACGTGGTAGGAAAACAAATATGATCCATATTAAATGTAGAAAACTTAATTGAGTCAGATGAAACTGACTTGAAAAATATAGCTTTATACCCAATAGGCAGTATTGCTAAGTGACCATTGAAGTATTTGGTGTTCTTTCTTCCATTGTTCACAGTTGTATCACTGAATTGTATTTTAGAATAATTTTATCTTCCTGCGTGTCAAGTGATGCATCAGCAGGGATGTTTCCTGGCATAAGCAAGCAAAGCATTCTTTACGTGGTGTTTGGTGGAGGACCCACAATAAGTATACTGCTTAGGGATACACAAAGGATAGAAATGGCACTGAACATCAGACAGGTTGCCGGTTTATCTTGTTTTTTGTCCCTTCCCAACCCATCAAAATCCCTGTAATATCTGGACATGTGATGTCTTGCAGCTAGAGATGAAGCAGTTTCTCAAATCTAGGATCATTTGGATAAAGTATATTTTGTTTTAAATAATATTTTATATTATATAACATTATGCTTTATAACACACTGTTGAGGCCTCACCTTGAGTAATGCATATACACTCATCTAAAGGATTATTAGGAACACCTGTTCAATTTCTCATTAATGCAATTATCTAATCAACCAATCACATGGCAGTTGCTTCAATGCATTTAGAGGTGTGGTCCTGGTCAAGACAATCTCCTGAACTCCAAACTGAATGTCAGAATGGGAATGAAAGGTGATTTAAGCAATTTTGAGCGTGGCATGGTTGTTGGTGCCAGACGGGCCGGTCTGAGTATTTCACAATCTGCTCAGTTACTGGGATTTTCACGCACAACCATTTCTAGGGTTTACAAAGAATGGTGTGAAAATGGAAAAAAATCCAGTATGCGGCAGTCCTGTGGGTGAAAATGCCTTGTTGATGCTAGAGGTCAGAGGAGAAATGGGCCGACTGATTCAAGCTGATAGAAGAGCAACTTTGACTGAAATTACCACTCGTTACAACCAAGGTATGCAGCAAAGCATTTGTGAAGCCACAACACACACAACCTTGTGGCGGATGGGCTACAACAGCAGAAGACCCCACCGGGTACCACTCATCTCCACTACGAATAGGAAAAAGGGGCTACAATTTGCACAAGCTCACCAAAATTGGACATTTGAAGACTGGAAAAATGTTGCCTGGTCTGATGAGTCTCGATTTCTGTTGAGACATTCAAATGGTAGAGTCAGAATTTGGCGTAAACAGAATGAGAACATGGATCCATCATGCCTTGTTACCACTGTGCAGGCTGGTGGTGGTGGTGTAATGGTGTGGGGGATGTTTTCTTGGCACACTTTAGGCCCCTCGTTTAAATGCCACGGGCTACCTGAGCATTGTTTCTGACCATGTCCATCCCTTCATGACCACCATGTACCCATCCTCTGATGGCTACTTCCAGCAGGATAATGCACCATGTCACAAAGCTCGAATCATTTCAAATTGGTTTCTTGAACATGACAATGAGTTCACTTTACTAAAATGGCCCCCACAGTCACCAGATCTCAACCCAATAGAGCATCTTTGGGATGTGGTGGAACGGGAGCTTCGTGCCCTGGATGTGCATCCCACAAATCTCCATCAACTGCAAGATGCTATCCTATCAATATGGGCCAAAATTTCCAAAGAATGCTTTCAGCACCTTGTTGAATCAATGCCACGTAGAATTAAGGCAGTTCTGAAGGCGAAAGGGGGTCAAACACCGTATTAGTATGGTGTTCCTAATAATCCTTTAGGTGAGTGTAGGTTTGATCGACAGGCTGCATAAAAAGATACAGCAGCACTATATAAAGAATTAGAAGAAATTACAATACATTACTTTAAGTGCAAGTACAAAATAAAACGTACTTGACTACAACACATTTCAATGAAATGGTGTGATGCAATACTATTAATGCACAAGGCAGTCAAAGGACAAGTAATACACAATAAATGAACAGTTGCAGCTGCATGGAGCAGACAGACATAAGCAGCAGCCTATAAAGATATGTAGATATAAGTAACAAGAAGCAGAACAGTCCCTATGTGATAAATCAAGTAACTTGAGGTATAAAGTGGCTGGAACATTAAACTAGCCAGTATAATAGGGGGTTTAAACCTTTGTTAAATAATAGAGGCAGATGATTGAATGGAGCAGCATCTGGAGGAGCCTGACAGACTCAAATATGAGGCTATTATACAACTACGAATTAGTTTTCTATATTGCTCTTCACTGAGTGCAGGTGCAGAAAGCTGTGAACAATCCTAAGTTAAAATACAAGTAGAAATTATACTAATTACTAAATACAGAACTGGTACACATAAAAGTAGATTTGTTAAAACACACGGAGAAGAAGGTAGAAACTTAGGTAGAAGGTAGAAACATTATTAGCTATGGACAGTTGACAATGAAGGAGATTAAAATTGTAAAAGACAGTCAAAAACAAAGTCACAATCCTGGTGATCTCGGCCAGCTGGCATCCTCCCCCTCTGGTGTTTTCTATAGTAAGTATCTGTGCTGGCTGTCCAGCCTTTCGATTGATTGCAATGCTCTTTTATCTGAGATGACTTTTCCATATGTAGGAGCAAAGCCTGACAGTACAGCAGTGGCACAAGTGCCACATCTAGATACCAAGACGGGAAACAGAATAGAGGAGGGTTAGTAATGGTTTATAAATGGTAGACTGAAGCGGTGAGTCTTCAGTAGTGAATATTGCCAAGTTTGCTTCACTGTGAGTTCCTCTAAATCACAGAAATGTTTGTGATATTCGCCAAACTTGGCGAACTGTATTAAAGTCAAAGGGGTAGGACTATCTGAACTAGATTTGGCAGGATTATAATGGTGCAGTCATCTTTAAAGTTCCCCTAAGGGCTTGGGGATTGTCTACCAACTATACTGGACTGATTATTGTGGCCATATTGGTGACCTGAGCTGTACGGCTGTTCTGCCAACTGTGCGATCAAAGAAGAAAGAACACAGTCAGAAATACGCTATCATATATTTCATTAAAACAAAATGGAAATGCCGAAATCGTAGTCAAAAGTCAGAAAAAATATTTAGGTCTTTTAAAGACAGAATTTTCAAAGTGGTGTGTCATGAATCGCTCTGAAGGCTGTCTAAACTGTTCTGATACTTTGTACTTTTTATTCTATCAAAAAGATAGAAATGTCTTGTAAACAGCAATAATTCTTTTGTTAATATTTTTATTTTGCAGAGTGTCCTCTGTTGTTTGTTAGGCTCCTTCAAGGTATGTTTTCACTCTCGCCACACCACGTGGCTAATTATTAGGCATGCATAGGGCATGCATCTCCTGTTATATTGACGTGGAACTCGAAGATCAATTTGGCTACAAGCACTGATAACTTGTCCCACAGAGTCTGTAGTGCAAATGATCAGCATTATATATCCTAAGGGTTCTCCCATCCAAGTTGGCAAAACATTATGGGGTGCTGGTATCAAGAAAAAAAATTCTCCTAAACAGGCCAAATTATCAGTAGATAATTTGACGAATAAGGGTGAACTCAAATGCAGCAAATTCACTGTAAATAACACTATGGCAAAATTTGCTGATCAACACTAGTCTTCAGCCTGGATTTGAAATCTAAGACTGAAGGGGCATCTCTTATATTAGCAGGTAGATCATTAAACAGCTTTGGGGCCTTGTAACTAAAAGCTCAACCTCTGACTGTTGTTTTATTAAATTTTGACATCTTAAGTAGGTTGGCATCTTGAGATCTCAGTGTATGCTCTGATTTGTAAGGAATGATAACTTTAGAGAAGTAAGTAGGGACTTGGTCAATTAAGGGCTTATATGTTAGAAGGAGGATTTTGAAATCAGCCCCAAGCTTAACTGGGAGCCAGCGCATGAAAGCTGCATAAAGAATATTTAGAACAATTGGTGAATAACACATTGCTGTAGTCAGTCCTACTGGAAATAAATGTATGAATTAATTTATATATATATATCTTGCACACCTATAAAATGTCTTAATTTTCCAGCATTTCTATACAGAGTTTTCCAGAGGATATTGCCATACCTTTCGTAAAAAGGCAGCAGGGCAGAGTCCATGTGAAGGGTGAGAGGGGTCATCCACCATGGTAGAGGCCTTGTAGATAAAGCATTTGCGGTAAATGTCATCAATGGAAAGATGAGAAACCCTGGTGATGCTCAAAGGCATTTCCATGGTCTGCTGCAGGGTCTTGACAGTGTGACATGCTGCAATGCCCATTCTAGACAGGGATACAGCTGGTCAGGACAGTCTTTGTGGTAGCTCTGTAGGCCTTAAGAAGGACACTCCTTTTCCGAGATTGCTTATGTATTCCACTGATTAGCTTTTAAGAAAACAATTTTATTTATTCTCTTGTTTATATTTTTCCATCTTGATCGGCACCTTTGTGACATCAGCACTTCCAGGTTTCTAAGTACATGGCCACTGTTGGCAGCTGCTTCATATCTGAGGATGTGAGCTGTTTGAAGTTCTTTTCTGAACTTTAATTAATCTGAGGAAAGGGCTTATGTGGGCAAAGCAAAATTAATTTTTCTGGTGGTTACTCTCTCAAAAGAATTTCATCTTGACTATTACTTTTAAAGGCCTTTAATGTTTCTGATGCTTGCTTTTCTGTTATACAGTCCTGATTAGTGTCTTAAAATGCAATGTATTCTAAGCATTATTATTTTTATAGATTCACATTTTATTCACAGCAGTGTGCTGTTGCCTGTTGCCAGCAATTACTGATGCATCCCCTGAAACCCCTTTTGTAAATACTGCTTTATTTAACTTGAGTCCCTGTGGAATTTCCAAGCTCCCTTATTATATCTTTTGTTTCGTGTGCTCCCTTGATGAATTCTTATATTTATAATTCTTCACTATATAATTTTACTTATGAGTATAGCTTAATGGGTGCTTTTTACACTTTGATTTTCATCTGACTACATCCTTACTTTCAGCCTTCACTTCTCTTTATACTGATTGCTTGATTTGTCTTCTAGTATGTCAATGAAGTGACCAGTCTTGTATTTCTACACTCTGCCCTCCTATTTGTGATTGCTCAATGTGAGGGAAAAAGTGGAAGCATAAAATGGAGTAAAGATTCAACAGCATGTCATCACTAATGTGGAATTCAATATACAACTTTTGTCCTCCAAACGTTAAGAAACATTCCAAAAGCTCCAAAGGGATAACCAGCCATCCACTTACTAAACAAGATTACTTTGTTGTTTGGTATATTGTAGTGTAAAATAGATAGATAGATAGATAGATAGATAGATAGATAGATAGATAGATAGATAGATAGATAGATAGATAGATAGATAGATAGAGTGGTGTGAAAAACTATTTGCCCCGTTCCTGATTTCTTATTCTTCTGCATGTTTGTCACACAAAATGTTTCTGATCATCAAACACATTTAACCATTAGTCAAATATAACACAAGTAAACACAAAATGCAGTTTTTAAATGATGGTTTTATTATTTAGGGAGAAAAAATCCAAACCTACATGGCCCTGTGTGAAAAGTAATTGCCCCTTGTTAAAAATAACCTAACTGTGGTGTATCACACCTGAGTTCAATTTCTGTAGCCACCCCCAGGCCTGATTACTGCCACACCTGTTTCAATCAAGAAATCACTTAAATAGGAGCTGCCTGACACAGAGAAGTAGACCAAAAGCACCTCAAAAGCTAGACATCATGCCAAGATCCAAAGAAATTCAGGAACAAATGAGAACAGAAGTAATTGAGATCTATCAGTCTGGTATAGGTTATAAAGCCATTTCTAAAGCTTTGGGACTCCAGCGAGCCACAGTGAGAGCCATTATCCACAAATGGCAAAAACATGGAACAGTGGTGAACCTTCCCAGGAGTGGCCGGCCGACCAAAATTACCCCAAGAGCGCAGAGACGACTCATCCGAGAGGTCACAAAACACCCCAGGACAACGTCTAAAGAACTGCAGGCCTCACTTGCCTGAATTAAGGTTAGTGTTCACGACTCCACCATAAGAAAGAGACTGGGCAAAAACGGCATGCATGGCAGATTTCCAAGACGCAAACCACTGTTAAGCAAAAAGAACATTAGGGCTCGTCTCAATTTTGCTAAGAAACATCTCAATGATTGCCAAGACTTTTGGGAAAATACCTTGTGGACCGATGAGACAAAAGTTGAACTTTTTGGAAGGCAAATGTCCCGTTACATCTGGCGTAAAAGGAACACAGCATTTCAGAAAAAGAACATCATATCAACAGTAAAATATGGTGGTGGTAGTGTGATGGTCTGGGGCTGTTTTGCTGCTTCAGGACCTGGAAGGCTTGCTGTGATAGATGGAACCATGAATTCTACTGTCTACCAAAAAATCCTGAAGGAGAATGTCCGGCCATCTGTTCATCAACTCAAGCTGAAGCGATCTTAGGTGCTGCAACAGGACAATGACCCAAAACACACCAGCAAATCCACCACTGAATGGCTGAAGAAAAACAAAACGAAGACTTTGGAGTGGCCTAGTCAAAGTCCTGACCTGAATCCAATTGAGATACTATGGCATGACCTTAAAAAGGTGGTTCATGCTAGAAAACCCTCAAATAAAGCTGAATTACAACAATTCTGCAAAGATGAGTGGGCCAAAATTCCTCCAGAGCGCTGTAAAAGACTCATTGCAAGTTATCGCAAACGCTTGATTGCAGTTATTGCTGCTAAGGGTGGCCCAACCAGTTATTAGGTTCACGGGGCAATTACTTTTTCACACAGGGCCATGTAGGTTTGGATTTTTTCTCCCTAAATAATAAAAACCATCATTTAAAAACTGCATTTTGTGTTTACTTGTGTTATATTTGACTAATGGTTAAATGTGTTTGATGATCAGAAACATTTTGTGTGACAAACATGCAAAAGAATAAGAAATCAGGAAGGGGGCAAATAGTTTTTCACACCACTGTAGATAGATACTTTCTTAATCCCAAGGGGAAATTCACATAATCCAGCAGCAGTATACTGATACAAAAACAATATTAAATTAAAGAGTAATAAAAATGCATGTAAAAACAGACAATAACTTTGAATAATGTTCTTGCTGGTGTTCAGGTATAAGTGGTTTGAGTCGCACCATTTAACAAAGTCTTTGATTAGCTTCCTGTACTCCTCCTCCTGCCCACTCCTGATGCAGCCCACAATAGCAGTGTCATCAGCGAACTTTTGCACGTGGCAGGACTCTGAGTCGTATTGGAGGTCTGATGTATATAGGCTGAACAGGACCGGAGAAAGTACAGTCCCCTGCGGTGCTCCTGTGTTGCTGACCACAATGTCAGACCTGCAGTTCCCAAGACGCATATACTGAGGTCTGTCTGTAAGATAGTCCACAATCCATGCCACCAGGTGTGAGTCTACTCCTATCTCAGTCAGCTTGTCCCTAAGGAGACAGAGGTTGGATGGTGTTGAAGATGCTAGAGAAGTCCAAAAACATAATTCTTACAGCATCACTGCCTCTGTCCATGTGGGAGAGGGATCGGTGTAGCATATAGATGATGGTATCCTCCGCTCCCACCTTCTCCTGGTATTCAAACTGCAGAGGTCCGAGGATGTGGAGGACCTGTGGCCTCAGGAGGTGAAGCAGCAGCCGCTCCATGGTCTTCATCACATGTGACGTCAAAGCAACAGGCCGGAAGTCATTCAGCTCACTAGGACGTGATACCTTTGGGACTAAGGTGATATAAGATGTTTTCCAAAGCCTCTGGACTTTTCAGATTTTCAGGACTTGTTTCAGCTGAGAAACAGAGTTGACCCTGCATCTGTCTTGAAACATTATGTGGACAATTTATTAGCTTCTTCTTCTTTGCAGAGAGATGGTCAATCTGTGTACTATATCGGAGCAGTCTGAATTAATCCAAGTGTATACTCAAAATGTGAAAAATGTGGCATAAGGATGATATCTATTGTCGACTACAAAATGTCCAAAACTTATTGCATATTAGAAGAAGATAGTCTCTTCTCATAATAGCTCATTCCATCCCATCTCACAAGCTGACTGGGAAAAACACTGAAATAATATTATTAATTCATTATCATATGAGTCCTGGAAACATTTTCTGTGTGGCATTAAGTTTTATCTTAAAGAAAAGTTTCATTTCACAGACATGGCTTCAGGAAAGGCAGGCATTTGACAGGCAACAACAGATATCTTGTGTCATTAAAATGTTGTTTTACTTAAATTTGGAGAACCAGCTTGTAACACATATACATGACCTATATCACTACAGTTTCACAAGCAGCCTTTAATTTTGAAATCTAAAACAACTAATTAGGTTTTCACCATAATCTGCCCCAGCATTTAAGGTGAAGTAACAAGAACTGAAATTCATTTGACTTCAGTGTTCAGTGTTTTTGTTCCTAACTAGAACTCTGCTGGAGCCATACTCTATCAGAGACAGGGTACAATAGATTTTAGGTTCTGATAAATCTCATTAGCTATTACCCAATTGGTAGTTAATCTACCAGTCTTTACTGTAACTTTGAAAGTGTTGCTGTTTCTGATACACTTAGGCTGTGCATGTGGTATCTTTGTAATAATGCATTTCATATTTATCTCTAAATGTTGTGGCCACTAGGGGGTGTCACAGGTGCTCAAATCCCATACACAATTCCAGTGACTCAGTCCTGAGCTAAAATCAAGATGTTACACAAGATACCTCCTTACAGTGAATATACACACAAAAAATCCTCCTGCTCTTCCTCCACTTTGCTTCTTCTCCACTCCACTTCAACAAGTGTTGTCCTCTTCCTCCCAACTCCAACCTGCTGAGTGAAGTTAGGCTGCCTCTTTTATACTTGACCCTGCAGTACCTGCAGTGCAATAGCATTGCAGCCAGGAAGCACTTCCAGGCAAGTCTGACTCCATGGAGCAGAGAAGTCCTTTCACAGCAGCAGGCCATTAGGAACTTAACGGGGCTGCATTCCCAAACTACAAGTCCCATGTAGCCCATTGTACTCTGCCACCCATTGTACTCTGGGAATGACTTCTCTTTGGATGTCATCTCTCCAAATTCATTAATTATTTTTCCTGACTGGAAGAGGGAAGAGAAACCATCCCATTCAGAATGCGCATCCATACAGGCTGTCCTTCCATATTGGTCTCCGTCCAGGTAAATTACCTTTCTTCATTCCAGTTGGGATGCCAGTCCATACACTACGACATTCACAATTCGTACACATAATCTGTTGCTTTCTGCCTGCTTGCTTTAAGCTGAGCTGTCATTTGTTTAGGACAGGCTGGTGGATCTCTTAACGAAGAATCTCATTCAAATCTATGAATCTTAAATCAAATGGTTTCAGACAATATTCTTCTCAATATATGACCCTAATTACTCTCTTTGTGTTTTGAGCATTTGGAATACTGTCCTGATGGTTTTTACTATGATATACACATACCTTATTATTTGTTTTGTAACATACTGTGAATGTTTCTACAGAATACAGTAATACTCACTATTCTATACAAAATAAATCCTGGTAGAGAGATTGATGGAGCCGACAAACAAATGTGCAAAAAATCCCCAGCCCAGGCTTAACACCTATTTCCCCACTGCAGTCAGCCAGTCAGACGCCCCTGGAGCCCACCCAGACATTCTTGCCAGTGCATTCCACACTCATTCATTTCCTCAAATAGGAAAGACATGCAACCACAACTCAAGAATGTGACACCAAGGAGTGGGAATGCATTTCTATTTATTATGATTTACTGCTCTTTCAGCAGCTGCTTGTAGCAGTCACATTGTCTTTATATAGAAGCCCAGGCAGAATACAGCTTAAAGGGGGTCTGTTTTGGAAAGGATATATATATATATATATATATATATATATATATATATATATATATATATATATATATATATATATATATAATAAAGCCATTGAAAACCATAGATACATACAGCACTGAGAAAATGCACCTTCATATTTTCTCTGTTGCAATATGACCAACCCAACAGCTACAAATACCATAAATAAAAGGGATATGACCATATATTAGTAAAAAAAAAAAGTCAATGTCAGCAGGTAGAAACTGTAGAAAGCTTTTGTTAAAGTCATGTCTACCAGATAGCCTACAGGTAACCATGCTGAACTATATCTTTGTTCTTAAATTTGTATGAAAACATTAGAATAAGATCACAATGAATCATACAATTTAGTTTTAGTCAAATTTGACACGCTGAGCCTATGGCAAAAGTTGAAAGCTTTAAGGAATCTCTGAGATGCTCACCTTTAAATGCTACAATACTAACTCTTGAACTGTGATTCTTTTCAGTTGAGGCACAGAAAATGAATTAACTTTGGGCAATATCGTGAGGGTGAAGAGTATTCATGACATGATTAAAGTTTGGCAGGATTTTGTGATTTTTCAATTGCACACATAAGAACAATCCGAAATGATGACAAGGTTTATAAGACAAAATTTTCAAAAATAATCTTATCAGTTCATCATAGTCCTCTAATGCAATGCAGTAACACTCTTACATATCAATATTATATGTTTTGCAGGACACTGCAGAAGTATCCTCTCAGTTCTTTAGAAGCCAAATTAAATATCCAGACAAATTTTTAAGTCCCCTTTCTTGTTTTCTAACAGCTGAATGCCATGCTGTGCTTGAAATAATTTCATATAGTTCAGCAATGTGTTTTCCTGTCATTATACAATATATGCACTATTTACTATAACTATTTTGAAGTATAATAAATTGCTTCGATATATGTAAATTTATGTATGTAATTAATGCTTGCTTTACTAGAAAGAGTAGCATGCTTCATATTCTCTGAGATGGGATTCTTAGGAACAATATGTCTACTTATTCAATTAAAGCCTTGAGGTACAACTTTAATTCAAAATAATTATAGCAAATGCAGGTGTCCAGGCGTTTCCAGTAAGCCCCTGATGTGCTGTATTCAGGGATGAAACACAATTGTTTAGTTTAAAACTGATTCAGTAAAAAAAGAATTTAATGCAGTAAGTCCATCCACTTACTTAGTCTGCTAAATGCAGTTTTTGAGAAGAAGGAATTTGGAGGCCGTCATAATTTTTCATATACTCTCACATTCCAGCATACTGATATTGACAAGTTTGTTCATTTTTAACCAGCTACTGCATCTCATAAACTGCTGTAATGAAAACCAAAAGATACTGAGGAGCATGACTGGCATGTCATATGTTACAAAATTTATAAATGTGCATACTTTACAGCAGCTTTAGTGCAGGGGCAATGTTCCATTTTTAATATGTACTATATATTTCGTGTTTTCCTATTCATATTTCACAGATTGCAATCATTTCAATTTTAATAATTGGCGATTTATCCCCCACATGTCTGGAATAATATTAAACATATATAAATGTTCACAAAAAACAATTATGTTAATGGTGAAAAAAGATAATTTTATGAAGGGAATGTTGCTGTCACACTCAAAAACTTAAAGGCATGCAAAAATAAAAGAAAATCAGAAAGTAGAGATTGGATGGTAGGCAAAATATTGTGCAGTACATCTCTCCTTTATATTATTGACATCCGAGTGAGTATCTGTATTCTTCTTAAAACTTAAGTCTTCTTAAAACTTTAAACAGTATCCATTCTTTAGTAACACTTTAGTTTATCAAGACAACTGTTCACAAAATTAGTATGTATAATGTGATCAAATTATATATGATATATTAATAATCATGTTTATCTGCTTGTTGAGTATGCTAATAAATCAGACTACATTATTAGGTAATGATTCTGTACAAAGAGTATTTGTGGGTAATTATACAAATCCAGATCAAGGTCACAGGAAGTTAGACCAATCAGCCCAATGCTGAGCTCACATTTGCACACTCCCAAATGGGGCTAATCCAAACACACTTTTATGAGGCGTGAGATTAAATACTGGAGTCCACTAAGAAAAACCAATGAGGACATGGAAAGAAGGTGGGAACTCCAGACAGGCATGGTATTGAAGCCCTGAACCCAGGATCGATGAGGCAATAATGCTGTTGCCACCACACTGCCTGTCAGTGATACTCTTTTGCCAAATTAGTTTTTCTAATATTTTATAAAAACAAAGACATTCTGTCCTTATTTTAATGAACCTCCTTGATATTCTCAATTTTACACACAGAGTAGCAGTTATAGAAATCATTCATTATTTTCTTTCCTACAATTATTTGGTACTGTACAGAATGGCAAATAACTATAGCAGCAGCAGACTCAAGAAAAGAACTAAACCTGGATAGAATGCCAGTTCATTGCCAGTCACACTCACTTATATTTGACCAAATTAGAATGTCCAGTTAACAGTATACATATTTTATTGTAATCCATCTATCCCTGCATTTTCACAATTGCTCAGTTCAATTTCTGGGGTGCCAAATACCGAAACAAGGCTGGAGCCAGTCAGTAAATTTATATTGTAAATATAATCTAATGACTGCGGTGGGCTGGCGCCCTGCCCAGGATTTGTTTCCTGCCTTGTGCCCTGTGTTGGCTGGGATTGGCTCCAGCAGACCCCAGTGACCCTGTAAATAGGATATAGCGGGATGATGGTTGGATGGATAATCTGATGAAATATTATTATTGGGATTTGAAGACGTAAAATCATATTTACCTAATAATTTAGTTCTGATCAAGGATGTTTTAATTGGTAATTGCTCACAAATACACAGTACATAAAGAAGTGCTACCTGGATGCCTTGTCTGTGATGACTATACAGAGCCAATGATCTCATCTTAACACTGCCATTATCCAATTAAAATAGTGCTCATGGTATTTCATTAATCAAATTTGTAGCCTGGAAATTAAAGTACAGTATTACCCTCTTTTAATCAGGTCCAATCTGCATGTCTGAATCAAGTTTGAGACATGTTATAATCTCTTTTTACTTTCCACATGACAAATGGGAAATTTAAGCAGACATCTGCAAGATCCTAAACACTATTTTGCTATACATTGTATGCAAAAATATGGTTACCTTAAAGTATAGCTTATTAGATGATAAAGAAAACGTATGGGAAATCGAAATGAATTAGCCACTATTAAATTAATCAACTAGTTGAAAATTTATCTATGTGTCCAAACTAAATGCTTTATGTAGTCTACCACTTTATGTAGTCAAAAAGTATATAAATAGAGGAGCATCCCTGATATTTGCCTTAATGAAGACAGCATACATTCATTCCTCAATTGGCAATGAGCATTGTGCAAGAGAAAGGGAACAATAAAAAAAAAAGTAGGAGAAGAACCATCTCAAAGGCGGTGGCTAGGAGCTGGCTGCTTTGTGCAGGTTGCAGTGCTTTAAGGTGCAATGGCCAGTAGAAAGAGAGGTTGCAATAGAGCCAAGATGCCTACTAGTGCCAAACGTGATGTACCTGTAGGAAACAAATAAATAAAAAAGGACATATGTAACTTTAGACTGGAAAACTTCATGTCACTAAATCTTGTTTTATTTTTTTCTTTAAATTTTCAAAAAATTAATTTGCATTCTTCACATAATGCAAAGAGGTAGTATTTCCTTACATAACATAATATTAAAAAACTTGATTTCCATCCTTTATTTATGACCACTCTTTTTTGGATATGGCCAACAACCTATCCTGAGATTGACAAGTGTAAAGAGTTTCCAATTATTTTTAAAATAAAACAAACTGAGGACTCACAACAAATCATAATGGAGTTCCTACCTCCTTTCAGTGGTACTGGTACAACAATGGTTGTAGTTTTCGTTGAGGTTTCGGGGTTGGTAGCCCGAGGTATGACAACTCCTAAAGAATCTGAGAGTCCTTGCCTCTGGTCAGAATTCAACATAGCAATTTGTTCTGCTGTTACCATGGCTGCATTCGTAGGACCCAAGGCTCTCAGTTGATCGGGTGACAGCACCTAAGCCAAATATCAGGTAAATAAATAAACATATGATGAAAACAGGTTAATATGGTTAACACATTTGCAGTTTATCTCCAGTGTCTATCAGTGTTAAATTTTGTTTTCATTTGCACTTGCTGTTTTTGATTTTTATTGCACTGTTACATTTCATGCTCTGTAAACATCTAGTGATGGCTCTTAATTTTCCATTTTTTACTCAAATTTGACCATTGAGGTATTGTTCGAAAATAAAGTAAGTAAAACAAATCACTTAGATGGTAACTCACACAAAATCTATTCGGTGGGATCAGGGCGATGGCTGCTGGGGTGATCATAGGCAACAATAAGACATTCAGATTCTGTAGGTCAGTACTTGAAGCTCCGGCTGACATAAGTAAATAAATGAGACTATTAGAATGCTGATCAGTGACATCATCTCTTAAAAGATCATTTTATTGCTTTTAATTGGATTATTTTGTCTTCTTTCTTCTTATTTCCTTATACATTTACCTATTGCCTATTTAAATATTTCTGTCTAAGAAAAAAATAGGTAAACCAGATTCATAAGCTTTATTGGGTTGAATGACGTTTTGCTGTCTTGATTGCTCTAATGTTCTAATATCCACATTCGGACTCATTTGGTCACACCATCCTTAAGGATAATGTTATACATCAGCTAGTTTGGCTTTCTACTGGGTAATTCTTTCTAGACCTTGTCACACACGAATGATTAGGGGGCACCCAAAGGGCTCAACAGAGAGTGGAAAACCACAGGAGGGGACTACCAAACAGCGCATTAATGCCATTCTCTCTTTCTCACCAAGAAAAATGAAGATATGAAGTCCAACAAACAGATGCTCCGAGAAAGACTTAATCAAAAATTTACTTCCGCATCAGCCTACAGTCCCCCTGTGATGACTTAATTTCCGGTCCCTCATTGATGTCCTCACTTCTGGCTTCCTACACTGACGTCACCTTAACTTCGCTTCATCACAGTCACCCTCATTTCCCCTACGACTGTACTTCTTTCGGTTCCACTCCATAAAACCTCCCTTTGGCAACTGTTAATTGTCTAACGTGTACTTTTGTATGTATATGACTGGCACCTCAGTGCTATTTCTTTTCCTGAGCAGTGCACACTATACACGGGCAGTTTCCCCAACTCTTAATCAGTTTCTTTGTGTCTTTTATACTTCAAACCTAAATTGTCTGAACAATATACACTCTCATCTCTAAACTTACATTCTTGCACAGCTTAGAGCTATAGCAGCAGTGATACTACACCTTAAAATCTGAGTAATATCTGTTTATTGGTTTACTATATTTCTACATCTTGTCCACTCCCTATAGCTACACTAAATTTAGGCAGTGCCATAAGAAAACACCCACTCTTCTGAGGGGCATGTTATATTGATATGACACAAAATGTCTAGGTTACTGACCAATGATATTGCCAATTTCATTGATCCAAGCTGGTGTCCATGTGCTGATTGGACCAAAGGCACTCACAGCCTTCTTCATCAGTTCTTCCATGACAGTTAATGAGCAGTTAACTGTAGACAATATTCCCACTGCCATCCTGGAGAAGAGAAATTAAGTTAAAGTGAGAATTAGCAAAAATCAGTTAGGAGTGTCACGTGCCTAGGGAGAGATACCAGGCCTCAAATTAAATCCTAATCTGGATTAAAGTTTTAATTTGTGGACAAAGGACAAAAGGTTTGTTATTTTTGTGATCAGACAACTTTTCTTGATGAAATAAGTTTCAGCTTCTTTCTAAAGAGCGTCGTCTGAGTCTTAAGGAGATAACATATTTCATGAGAGGGGACCAGGAGGTGGATGAAATAAAAAATAAACAGGCATATTATTGGTAACCAAGAATCAAGACTGTGCTTCATCAATGCCAAATTGCTAATGTAGAATCAGTCATAAAGCCAGAAGTGTAATTCATTGAACCAAATAAGAAAACACTAAATAATCACTAACTCACACTATGTTTTACCTAAATCTCAGATACTAATCCTCTGGATAATTTAGAACAAAGTGGTATCCATTTTAGAACAAAGTGGTGTAATGAAATAACAGCAGAAAATAAAAGCTTTTTCCTTCTGGAAAAAATGAAGGCAAAAATTAATTCCTTGAGTAGAAAAACTGCTAAATAGATGCCTTTATTGTTAATATAACAAATACACAAAAAAGTAAATAATAAAAGAGGGTGGCATGCCAAACAAACAAGTCTAACCTTTACCCACCTCTGAATTTATGTTCTTCCTACTCTGCTGATTTAGTACTTTCTGTGACTCATTTTCCATAATACTTTTCTATCCAAGAAGGTGGTAAACATAAAATGAGAAACTGTTGGATTTATCCGATTGATATCATGCCATCTGAAAGAATGGCAGGAGGTTGGCAGTTAGTACACTTGTACCTGCCTCTGGTGAAGATTTTTAAATACAACTCAGGGCTTACAGATTTTCTTTTGATCTAGTCTGTTTTAAGGCAAACCTCTGTCTTTTAAGAGAACTTGAATTAGTTTACATACCCCAGCATTTCATTAATTTCAGAAATTACTTATATGTGTGTTTTACATTGCTAGATACTGCAGAAACATTCTTATTGTTTTATACCTTTAAGTACACAGAAGTCTCTTCATTCTCCACACAATTTGACCTTATGCTGCTTTTCTGTTTTTCCACAAACTTCTACCAAACAATAATGAGGTGCCAAGAAAGCAGCACCCCCTGCCATTTGTGGTGTTTACTGTTTGCCACAATTTACTCTGATGACTTTAGATAGACCCAACCAGAATTAGAGAAATCCAGTTTTAATTCAAATATACCTATAAATCCTTACATTAACTATTCCCTTAGACATATACAACACCAGAACCAGTCTATTTAAACCTGAAACATGTATACTTTCATCCATTGTAACAATCTTATTTCTTCAGTACTATACTATTAAAACCTTTAAGAGGAAGTTTAATTATCCTCATTGCAGAAATGGACTGTCAATACCATGTCAGACATGTATGCTGAGGGGACAACTTCAGGGCTCCAATAAGGTAAATGGTACCACTTCACGGCAAGGTGGGAGCACAGCCGCCTACTCTCATTTCCTCTGCAATTCTGCAGAGCACTCAGAAACTCAGAAAGTCGCTTCCCTCACTTTCTCGGAGCCCACAAAAAGTATTCGCTATTCTGAAAATTTCATAACTTCAGTATTCGCTATAACAGGATTTAACCTATATTTGTTTGTACTTTAAGAAGCAATGGTTAAATAATTATTTGATATTTTAAGCAGCAGCCCTACAGATGAAGAAGAAAATGTGAAATGGTTTGCAATACGCTGCTGATTCTGCCTATTCTATTTTCTTTTTAGTATCTTGAGCCCAATTTAATTAGTTAAATGGGATCTGTGGCTTACTTTGTTTGTCAAAGTTCCACAATGTGGAGCGTGCTGGAGTTTACATGCACGTATGGTTGTCTCTTATTTCGGCAGATGGCAGGAATTGAAGGATCCATGTAAAACAGGGGTTACATATGCAACCGTTATTTCTGTGGAAAAATGGGTCCTAAAAACCAATTAAGTGTTTTTTAAGTGGTAAACACAATTCCTCAAAGGCTAAGAGGAAATATAAAGTGCAATCTTTCGATGTGAAAATAAAAATTTTACATCTTTCTGATGATGTGCATAAGTTATATGCAAATACTTATATTTTAGTGAATTATTTAGTTGACAGGTAAGTTAACTGTAAGTATGCCATGTGAAACATGCACAACCTGACTTTGTGTTATTTATTTTAATTAAGCATAATCCTTAAAAGAACAATTCAAGATTGTAAAATGGCTAAAACACACTTTGAGCTAAGATTTTTTTTTTTCAAACTTTCAACATTTAATAATAAACGTTTTCTGAAAAGGTTGGTTTCCCTGTCATTGATGAAGAGTAAAGCTTCTGTTTTATGTGAGACTGAAGTGCATTTTCAGGTCATAATTTAATTTAAATATGTTTACCTTGTTATACCATTTTTAAGAAATAAGATATACAGTAATCCCTCGCTATATCGCGCTTCGACTTTCGCGGCTTCACTCTATCGCGGATTTTAAATGTAAGCACATCTAAATATATATCACAGATTTTTCGCTGGTTCGCGGATTTCTGCAGACAATGGGTCTTTTAATTTATGGTACACGCTTCCTCAGTTTGTTTGCCCAGTTGATTTCATAAAAGGGACGCTATTGGCGGATGGCTTAGAAGCTACCCAATCAGAGCATGTATTACATATTAACTAAAACTCCTCAATGATATACGATATGCTTCCCGTGCGGTACTCGATTGTTTGCTTGTCTCTGCCTCTATCTCACCCTCTCTGACATTCTCTACGTCTGACGGAGGGGCTGTGAGCAGAGATGCTGTTTGCACAGAAGCTGTTTGCCTAGTGGATACAGATGCACCTCTAAGAAATGCCGCTTTATCGCGGTGCTTCCAAAAGCACACTTATTGATTTTTTGATGGTTTGCTTTAATCTCGCTCTCTCTCTCTGACGTTCTCTGCGCCTGACGGAGGAGATGTGAGCAGAGGGGCTGTTTGCACAGAGGCTGTTTGCTTAGAAGATACTGACTCCTCTAAAAAATGCTGCGGCAAACTTAAAAGCACATGTATTGATTTTTTGATTGTTTGCTTTTCTTTGCGAGCGCTCTCTCTCTCTCTGAAATTCTCTGCTCCTGAAGAGAAGAAGATCTATTTGCATTCTTTTAATTGTGAGAAAGAACTGTCATCTCTGTCTTGTCATGGAGGACAGTTTAAACTTTTGACTAAAGGGTGTTATTTCATGTCTTGAGGGCTCTAATAATGTTAACAGTGTGGAGAGTTTATAAGGGCTTAAAATATCTAAAAATAACTACACAAACATATGGTTTCTACTTCGCGGATTTTCATCTATCGCAGGGGGTTCTGGAACGCAACCCCTGCGATCGAGGAGGGATTACTGTACATCACTTACTGAAAGTATTTGTAAAGTATTCAGAATCATTTTCACATTTTGAGTTTTCAATCAGAATACAATAAGGACTGTATATTCAGTATCTAAATAGTTTTTTAGAGTATTCTGCTCAACACTGCCAACTAACCATCAGAAGACAGAGTTCCTATTCTGTACATTACATGAGCTTGATATTGTGTGCCAAGTGGCAGAGGCCTTTCATTCATTTGGGTTTTGATCTCATCACTATTTTTTTGCTTTTCTTTCAATTAAACAGAGTTTCACCTTGTAGGTGAAGAGCTCTTCATTTTTCTCTTGTCTCATAGTATAGGGACCAACTTCTTATAGAGTATACAGACAACCTAATCCTCAAGATTGTGGCATTCTGTCCCTTGTAATTCATTGATTTTTTTAGTACTTACAACTTGGTGTCTTGCTGTTTCAAGAGTAACTGACTGGTGTTGACCTTTCTTCTATACACACCAATAACTTGTGTTTTATATCCAAGCTGTGTTTTCAAATGGTATGAATCACAACTGTTATGTATATCACACAGTCTGCTGTTGTGATGTGAAATTTTGCATATAACTTGATAAATATTTTGTATGTCTTTATTTGTAACTTAGGCAAACCAATGTAATGTAGTGTTACATTATTGATAATAACAGCAATGGTTTGATGGTTTAAGAACTCCTTCCCCCCACCAGGACTGAGTCTCTTTGAATTTTACGACAGGATTTGGGGGATGTGCCTTAAACCAGTTTGACATGTGCTTCTCTGCTAAAGGTTTGACAAGTTTTTCTCTGCTAAAGTCTTTCAACCCCTGCAAGAAAGCCAGGCTGCCTAACTGCCAAGCTTTATCTTAACATATGGTCTTGGGGGGTTGGCAGATGTTAAGATGTTCTATTCCCCCATTGGTCTGAAGTTCCATTGGCTGTTTGGAACTGGTTTGTATCAAAAGCCTTTAAGTACCATGACGTCCTATTGGCTCTAGGGGTTGGACAGAACATTTATAAATTTGCTCACACCCTCACACTCTCTCTCTCTTACTAATATCTGGAACATCTCGCTCTCTTACCAAACTGATGAACTGAAAGGACAACACAATGGAGAGCAGAGCTCGGCAGCCATATTGAAACAGGCATGCAGCCAGTTCTGAAGAAAGCTGACCACAAATGATGCCTTAACTAGAGACATTTTTAGTAACTAGCAAGTCTGTGCCGCCTGAACTACATATCACCATTTTTTCAGGTTATATGGTTGCCGATATTTAAATGTACTTTGAATATTGTTATTCTTTATGAATATTTTCAAAAATACATTGTTTAAGTTATAACTTAAATCCTGCTTGTCTTTTACTACACCTAATTGCCTGAGGTTATAGATGTAGGAGGGAAGGTGGAGAGAAGTTACAGTATATACTATAATATTTTATAAACAGTTGTAAGTCTGTGAGATCTGAGGCATTCTGACAAAGGCTACATATTAATAATACAATAGGGGAAAGTAGACTAAAATATTACTCTACAAAGACAAAACACCATAGATTTTAAAAATTCTTCATTTTTTTTTTAGTTATCATGATTATTTCCCCCATTGTGGTTCGGTGGTCTATACTTTTCAAAGGTCATCAGACAATCTGTAAAAGTGCTTCATTACGAAGCCTGCAGCTACACTACAAAATAAATATAAAGAGTAAGCGTGTTTGTGTATTTGTAAATACAGCTAAGCATCATTAGCAATTGAAGGCAACTTAATTTGTCTCCTAATGTCCAGATGTTGTTGTAAACTGTGTTCTGAGCTTATTCAGCTAAAAAAGGCAGAAATCTTGAGATATGTGTGTTATACTCACTAATCAAGGCATCAGAGAGCAGTGACATTTTGCATGTTGATCACATGCAAGCAAGAATTTCACTGGACACTGTAATATAACAATAATGATCCCATAAATGTATAAAAGTAGTTAAAAAAATACATGAATAAGGTTATCAACAGAGGATGAGCCATATCTCATTAGCTGTATATCTGTTTTGCAGCTGTCATAGACAAACATTTTTCTGCAAAGTCTTTTTTAATAATGATAATGATATCAAAGTGCCTTCACATGCCTGATTTATACCAAAACAGTTTATCAGTTTTTATATTTCATATTAGCTCATTTTCCCTTTGTGACATCAACTAATATATTCATAAAATGAACAAACATGCAAGTGAATTTCTTATTGGAGAAATTGTGTGGGTAAGGCTCATATCTCACTAGCTACAGCTAAAGGGTATAGTGAGATTGTAGTAGCAGAAGTACTGAGTTCTGTTGGGAGATCGCCTTCTTCACTAAGAAAGGAGAGCAAAGCCTATTTATATAGTTTTCTACAGGCATCAGGGTTTGTTTTTTATCTCTCTGTTGTTTCAGTTGTTAAAATTGTCTAGTGTAATTGTCTGTTTGAGATGCTACAAAGAGCAGTGAAAAAAGAGAACTGTTATTCCAGTTATTGTGCTCAGCTTTTAATATTTTCGACTACATACTGAGGTACCCAAAGGAGTGTTTAATATTATAATCATCTAGAGGAAAAACAATTTATTTCTTTATTAAATCAACAGATAATTAGGTTATGTTATGCCTTTTTCTAACCCATTTAAACCTGACCAGGGTTGCAGGGGTTGCTGGAGCCTATCCCACCTAGCATAGGGTGCAAGGCAGGAACAAATACTGGATATGGCGCTAGTTGACTTAAAAAGTTGCATTGACTTAAAAGTGATGACAGAACCTTTTACAATTACCTGAAGGAAGTGGTGTTTATCTGAGCAATCTCTTCTGCTGTCATCCCACAGATGAAATTTCCAAGTCCAGATAGCTCCACCATTCCCATGGTAGAAACTGTTAAACCCGTCTGATTGATTAATCTTTGTACAAGGACTGCTCTCTGAAAATGAAAATTAATGTATTAAATTAGAAAGGAAATTCACTGAGTGGTTGTTTCCAGTTTTGGATGTTTCTAATTATCAAGTTTTCATTCTTTTCAAGCCTTTTCTTAATTAGTGACCAGTTTTTGCTGATAATTAATTTCTTTTCCCTGCATTTTAATTGACTTGTTTTTTAAGATTCAATCCTCTGAATTGCTTTGTTTATTCCTTAAATGACACCCAAACAGAAATAAAATGTGAAGCAATGACCAACAAATGACCAGAAAAATCAGTGCCTTAAACTCAACCAGTTTCTTAATTAGAAGTTTAGTCCTGTTGTTCATTAAACTTTTCCATGGCTTGTTAGTGCTCTCAATATTCCACAACAGACATTTCTAAAACTGTTGATTTTCTATATTCCAAGAACTCAGTCAAAATATTTTGTGGACCTGAAAAGATCACCATTACTGGATAGATAGATAGATAGATAGATAGATAGATAGATAGATAGATAGATAGATAGATAGATAGATAGATAGAATTTCACAAAAGTGAGGAAACCCCTCACATTTTTGTAAATATTTTATTACTGTATATCTTTTCATGGGACAACACTGAAGATATGACACTTTGATACAATGTAAAGTAGTCAGTGTACAGCTTGTATAACAGTGTAAATTTGCTGTCCCCTCAAAATAACTCAACACATAGACATTAATGTCTAAACTGCTGGCTCACAAAAGTGAGTACACCCCTAAATGAAAACTGTCCAAACTGTGCCCAATGTGTCAATATTTTGTGTGGCCACAATTATTTTCCAGCACTGCCTTAACTCTCTTGGGCATGGAGTTCACTAGAACTTCACAGGTTGCCACTGGAATCCTCTTCCACTCCTCCATGACGACATCACAGAGCTGGTGGATGTTAGAGACTTTGCACTCCTCCACCTTCCATTTGAGGATGTCCCACAGATGCTCAATTAGGTTTAGGTCTGGAGACATGCTTGGCTAGTCCAGCACCTTTACCCTCAGTTTCTTTAGCAAGGCAAAGGTCATCTTGGAGGTGTGTTTGGGGTTGTTATCATGTTGGAATACTGCCCTTCGGCCCAGTTTCCAAAGGAAGGGAATCATGCTCTGCTTCAGTATGTCACAGCTACAATGAACTGTAGCTCCCCAGTGCCGGCAGCACTCATGCAGCCCTAAACCATGCACTCCCATCACCATGCTTGACTGTAGCCAAGACACACTTGTCTTTGTGCTCCTCACCTAGTTGCCGCCACACACTCTTGACACCATCTGAACCAAATAAGTTTATCTTGGGCTCATCATACCACAGGACATGGTTCCAGTAATCCATGTTCTTAGTCTGCTTGTTTTCAGCAAACTGTTTGCAGGATTTCTTGTGCATCATCTTTAGAAGAGGCTTCCTTCTGGGACGACAACCATGCAGACCAATTTGATGCAGTGTGTGGCGTATGGTCTCAGCACTGACAGGCTGACCCCCCACCCCATCAACCTCTGCAGCAATGCTTGCAGCACTCATAAATCTATTTTCAAAAGACAACCTCTGGATATTACTCTGAGCATGTGCACTCAACTTCTTTGGTCAACCGTGGAGAGGCCTACTCTGAGTGGAACCTGTCCTATTAAACCACTGTATAGTCTTGGCCACCGTGCTGCAGCTCAGTTTCAGGGTGTTGGCAATCTTCTTATAGCCTAGGCCATCTTTATGTAGAGCAACATTTTTTTTTCAGATCCTCAGAGAGTTCTTTGCCGTATGGTGCCATATTGAACTTGCAGTGACCAGTATGAGAGAGTGTGAGAGCGATAACACCAAATTTAACACACCTGCTCCCCATTCACACCTGAGACTTTGTAACACTAATTAGGGCCAATTTAGAATCGCCAATCCATCTAACCGGCATGTCTTTGGACTGTGGGAGGAAACCGGAGCGCCCGGAGGAAACCCACGCAGACACGGGGAGAACATGCAAACTCCACACAAGGAGGACATGGGAAGCGAACCTGAGTCTCCTAACTGCGAGGCAGCAGCACTACCACTGTGCCACCGTGCCGCCCTATTACAGGTATACTACAAGCAAAACAAATCTCATTAGATCAGAACATGAGGAATTCCATTTAAAAAATAGAAGCAACGCTGGAGTAAAACACATTAAGAAGAAACTATAGGGAAAAAAACGGCTATTAACTTCCTACTGGATATCAAAAAAGAATGAGACCATCAAAGGTTCATCTTAAGAGGATGGACATTACTCCAAATATCTTGAAAGTGATTTCTTAATGTATGGACATTGAAAAGTCATATGGAAAGGTTGAGAGTCAGCAAAAAAGGATTGACAGTCAGTGCATTGGTTTTCTTTATATAAATTACACAGCCTGTCTGGTGGGATGGCACTAGGGCAAGTATTGCTACATCATGGAGCCAATATCCTGAATTCAATTGCCTTGACTGGTTGCTGTTTGTGTGATCTTTGTATGTTCTCTCTATGTTTAGTATACTGGTTTTCCTGCTACATCCCCAAAACAAGTATGTTAAGTTAACTGGTGATTCTGTGTTGACCATTGTGGAAGCAGGTTTATGAGTTTTAGCCTATATCAGTACTGATTGCTCGATTATGCTTGATGCTCTTAGGACAGACACCAGCTCCTATGAGTCTGATAGGGGGGTTCGGGGGGGGTTAAGAATTTTTATTTTATGCTTTATTTCAAATAAATCATGTTTATTTTGTTCTTGTTGCTGGAATTTTTCCATTTGTTTTACTGTATATACAAATACAGCTATTTAATATAACTTGGTGGCACAGTAGTGAGTGCTACTGACTCATATGTCCCTGCTTTCACAGTGTTTGTGTAAAGTCTTTTCTTATGTCTGTGTGCGTTTTGGTCCTGTTACTCTGGTTTTCCATCTACATCTCAAAGGCAAGTGTTTAAGGCTAATTACTGATCACTGACTATATTAAACTATGTTGGTACTTATATGGCATCTGATGCTCCTGGGACTGGCACCTGCTCCCCACTCCTGAGAACTGCATTTGATGAGCTTGATTATTGAGAAATTAACAATTACTAAGGATTGTACAGGACATTTTTAGATTTTTCACTCTCTGTGTGCAGTGCCCAAGAGAGGCTTATTTGCTGCTTAAAATAAAGAAGACAAAGATTAAAGTATGCCAACAGACTTTTTTATCCAATAAGATAACAAAGGAGTGGAAATTGTTATCCTGCTGAGCTCAGGGATTCATCTTAATGGAAAATGCAGTCTTAAAAGACACCTTTTACTTGGAAAAACTTTAACATGGCAAACTTGAACTGGGTAATGAAATTTCAATAAAAATCCCAATAGTTAGTGTTGGTTTACTCAGGAGGAACATATTGACGTAAACATTGGAACAGCAAAGCAAAGGCAAAAGAAAATCAATCATTTTCAGCTATAATGCTGAAGATGGATGTATCAGTCAATTTGGATACAGGAGTTCTTAACAGTTAAGCTAAAGGCTAAATAATATTGGTTATAAAATAAAAAAATCTGATGTGTACAACAAATGACTTTCTCCACATAAAGCTGTGATTTATACCACTAAATATTGCAGACCAATATGTGAAATACAATTAATGATTTTTTTGAAAAAATATATATTATCCTTCCCCAACTGTGCTGCAGCTAGGGCACCAATGTGTGCAAAATAATTATCTCTGTAGAGCAAAATCTGCTGGAACTGTTTTGTTCAAAATAAACAAGCATCTAGCATTTTAATATGCTAACAACTGTGTTGTGTAATTGATTTAGTTATTGTGTCCATAGAGTAACATCTTGACAAAAAGACAGTCATCTGTCCAAAAGTTTTTAAACTGTTTCTTATAATGGTGGCTCTGAGGCTAAAGATCTGCACTGGTATCTGGAAAGTTTCTGGTTCAAATCCTGTTACTGTCAAAACGGATCCTACTTCACTGGGCCCTTGAGCAAGGTTTCTAACCTGAAAATTGCTCCAGGGGTGCTATACAATGGCTGACCCTGCTCGCTAACCCCCAAAGGTAATGCAACAAGACAATTTGCCTTTGGGGATTAATAAAGTGTACCAAATGAAATAAAATATGAAATGTATACATTCTATAAATCAATTTAAAAGCTAATGCTGGAAATTAACAATATAGTTAGAGAAAGGGTAACACATTTATTGCTCAGATAAGTTGTAATTAAAAGATGAAGGGAAAGACAAGATGGATCATAGGATATGCTGAAATAAGAGAGAGAATTGTCAGACATTGTCTTGGATAGAAAAACATGGTGAGCTACTATCCATGGTCTAAACACAATCTAAATGGAAGAACCTGATATGAGGTATTATAAAATGGTGATTGAAAGCATACCTGTTTCTCTAACTGATATGGCTATATCATGATGATTATTTCCTGTTGTGCTTAAGAGATTGAACATCAAGTCACCACTCCTGTTAACACATCCCAACTTACCTTCTGCACTGTCCAGTTTGGGCACGCATTGATTCCTGTGAGGATGTCTACGGAAGTGACACTGACTTGTTGGAGTTCTGCAGGGGTGAATCCTACCATGAGGCACCCCAAAGCCAAGATCTGTTCTATGGTATATGAAGAAGGGGGCCCCAAAGCCTGTCATATATAAAAAGGATATAATTGTTACACCATCATAAATACTGAATGGAAATAATGAATGTTGTTTTTCTTCATTTTTTTAACCAAATGGTATCTGCACTTAAATAATGATGGAATCACTAATCACATCAATATGTCTATAAGAAAGGAAACGCAAACCCATCACTTTTTGCTTACGTCAATGGATTTATTCTTGAGGACTGCAAGTTGCTGCTCATTGAAACTTTGAACGGATCCCAGGATGGCAAAGGTGTCAAGAAAGGTTTGCGTTGACATACAGAGTAGCTGATCAGGTGTCCACTGTGAGTTATCTTCCTTTAGGTCCATAATTTGCTGTGTTGTGGGTGTCATGACACAGGATGCTGAAAAAGAAAAAGAGGAAGAGAGGCTGGTTTCATTTGTGGTATAATCTAGATGAGGGCCTTAGTGTAAAAAGATATAATGTATGGCCCAAAAATTAATAGAGATGGTTGATGTTGGTGGTAGGCAGTAATTTTAGTCTGGACAATATTCATTTATAATATGAAAGAACGTGTAACCCAACTGAGCTCTAATTAGTGGCTGAAGGAATTAGATTACAGATGAAAGTAGCTGAAACGAGGTTCCTGTATAGTGTTGTGATCATGTTCTGGATGAGGGTTACTGGATGAGAAACTCACAGTGCTGCATCTGCTTGTTTCAATAAGAAATTGAGGTAATAAAAGCATATAGTAAGGTTGCCCCATGTGTCTCTTGGGGTGAAGTAGACCCATGGACAAAGTCAGTTCATGAAGAAGGGATTATATCTATCATCTGGACTAGGAACATGAAGGAATTCCCCAAAAGGCCCTCAGAATGGTTAACTGGGGAAAGAGTGGCTCAATCGTTCCAGCTCACCATGGCACCCACACAATCCTTACCATGAAAGAAGGATTAGAAATGAACTGAACTGACATTTACTTTATTCATTTCTGATTGTGGGAAAGTGCATATATTGTATATGATATGAGTGGATTCATGTAGTTGAGTGTTCATGTGCAGCATCTCCTTAAGCATTAGCAGAAAATATATAATTTGAAAAATGACACTCTTTTCAGAATAAATAAAAGAACAAAAAATGCCTAGTATTTTTCATAAGTGAGATCTGTGAGATATTAGAAATAAAAATTAAACGAGAGTTGCAAAGTTATCTAAGTAAAAACTTACTGTACACCTGTTAGTAAGTCAGTCCTACCATGCATCTGTTTTTTTACCCACTTATCTTTAAGACAAAACTCTGGGCAGGCAGGGCCTAACTCACCAGCACTGGCATTAATCAACCCTGAATGGGAGACCAGTCCATTCCAGTAATAATTGAAGGTCACCAATTAGTCTAAAAGCACATCTTCATGTTGCGGGAAGAAATCAGAGAATTTGAAGGAAACCCTTGAGTGCACAGAAATTAGTTCACACGAAAGACACCCAAGTTAGTAAGAAAAAGTGGATGTTAGTGTGTGAGAAACTGTGTTAAATTTCACACTCTATAAAATTACTGTTGCTAAAATAGTTAAATGTAAATAATGGTGTACCTTAAAATTATGGTGGTAACAAGATAGAAGGCTCTAGACAAAGACAGGGAAATAAAAAAACAATTTTGCATTTCCAAAGTTGAAACTAAGCAATTCAAATACAGCAAAGGAGCTACTTACTAAAAACATTGAGTTTGATATTTATTATTTTACAATGATTCCATCCATCCATCCATCCATTTTCTAACCCGCTGAATCCGAATACAGGGTCACGGGGGTCTGCTGGAGCCAATCCCAGCCAACACAGGGCACAAGGCAGGAACTAATCCTGGGCAGGGTGCCAACCCACCGCAGGACACACACAAACACACCCACACACCAAGCACACACTATGGCCAATTTAGAATCGCCAATCCACCTAACCTGCATGTCTTTGGATTGTGGGAGGAAACCGGAGCGCCCGGAGGAAACCCACGCAGACACGGGGAACAATGATTCCTCTAAACAAATTAAACCAAAGCTAACAATCAATAAATAGCTTGTCCATGGCAGCCAACCAGACTTACCTATATCAGCTGTTAGCATAAGCCCAGCTCTGCAACCCTGAACTAGATTTGATAATATCTGAAAAGTTATTAATGTAAGATACATTTTTGGAAATTCACTTCCATTTACATTGGAAATATATGACTTGCATGCGCCACTTCACTTTCTTCCCCAGACTGTACCAGTTAGTCCTTCCCTCTTAAGCTATATGTGTTTATTTCTTTTCATTCTGCTTTCATTCCTTGAATAACAAACTCTCTTAATTGCATTTTTCCATAGATAATCTATTACCTGCATCAAATGTTTTGTGAATTAATGGAATAATAAAACTTTTTCTGAATATATAAAAGAAATGGTATTTGACAATCAGAGAGGGAAATTTGAACATTCAGAAGTACTGACTAAATATAAAAATCTAGGAACTCACATCAATAATAAACTAAACCGGAGTGGTCCCAAACAGCATGAAATCAATATTGCAGATTTTAGTATTTAGAAGGCAAACCACCTCTTTCCCCACAGCTATGGAGAAATAGTGAAATGAGTATGGAGTATCAAGTTCCTTGGATGCTATGCAACAAAACAGCAGATATAGTTAATCTCTTAATATCTCTTCCTGGGTGCAAGAGATCCAGCAAAGACTCTACTTCCTTAGGAAAGTGAAATATGCTTCACTTCCTCAAAAACACCTGGTGAAATCCTAGCACCACTGACTGTATCCTCTCATACCATGTGACAATGCTGCACAGCCACCCTGCATTATGTGGCGAAGGTTGCCAAGGAGATAACTGTGCCTGGCCTTTTGATTTTTGGACAGTCTCTGTGCTAGTTTTCTGAAGAAGAAGGGTACAGTAGCAGCATTAGCAGAGACACAACAAACCGTATGAATTCCCCTTTTCACTTGCCACCATCTGATAAGCAGTATAGGGTGATTCTGTTCTGCACAGACTAAAAAATAGTCTATGTCCTCGAGCTGTGGCCTCCATCACTCCCCTGTCTAAAACCTGAGAACTAATTTAAACTTTCCCTTGAAATGTTATTATGCACACATCTACACACAGTCACTTTGCTTGATTCACCAACTGGACTAATGAATCTATTTATTACAGAGTGTGAAGTTATTTTTTTGCTCTTTTTATGTGAATGTGAGCTATTTTGTATGACTTATTGCTGCTTTTTTAATATATATATATATATATATATATATATATATATATATATATATATATATAGTGGCAGTAGGGGGCGCTAGTGCTCCCTTGAACCCTCAGGTACCACGCTAGGCACTGGATACAAGTCCAAGATTTTTTATTATTTATCAATACTGTGCACAAAGCACACTACTCATATATCAAACAACAACAACACTATTCTCTCCCTCCTCCCAGACACTACCTCTACCTCACAGCTCAGCTCAGTGTCTGGACTGGCCCATAGTCCTTTTATAGCCCCTGACCCAGAGGTGTTCCTGCCCAATTAGTCCACATTTCGTTATTACTTCCGGGTCAGGGTAAACAGTCCTTTTCTTCAACCCGGAGCACGTCGTTCCTTCCTGTCACGTGACTGTGACATACTCCCAGGTTATAGGGCACACAAGAGCCCACGAGCCCCCCTATAGCAACTCCCGGTGGCCCCCAAGGTATCCAGCAGGGCTGTGTAAAAACACTACATAGTCCATGAGGCCCTGCTGGAACTCGGAGCACGATCCTGCTGTTGGGAGAGCTCCTCCTGGCGACCTGGGGGTGAGGGCCGGAATACAAAGCCGGCAGTCCTCCACTATATATATATATATATATATATATATATATATATATATATATATATATATATATATATATATATATATATAAAAGTGTAATGACAAAACACAACTCAAAACACATTCAACATTGATTTCTCCTCCATAGGCTCAGAATATTCAAAGTAAACAGGGACCTTATGGCATCCTTTTATCACAGTGCAATTTGGCTGTCATCACTTTCAGCTCCATTGCCTGTGACTGGTTACCAGACTGCCCATCAAAAGCATTGGCATTGATGTGGTTGACATAATGGAGTGTCCAGGAACTATAATCAATAACTGATATGTCACTGTAAATGGTTATGCAGACATATTTATGACTTTTTGCTCTATTTACTCAAAATTGTACCTTGCAACTATACACACATATGGTATATCTTGCATGAGGCATATTTTGTACTATATGAACATCTAAAGGCACATTTCCAAACAAGATAGAGCCAAAGGTCAACCATATGATCTTTTATATGGAAAAGAACTTTCTAGAGTATCCTGATTACAAAAAAGGGAGAGAAGAACAGGCATTTGAGATGACCATCAAGCATTTGAGAAGACCATCATATTTTTGAGAATTTTTTGTAAATAATATATGGGTAAGGTAATAATGGTTGACTTGTGAGTGCTATCCTGCTAAAATGAACTCAACTCAGAAATCTTTGTAACTTTTATCCAAGTCACCATAGGCATAGCTGAAAAGGCAAGACCTTCACCATTGTTCCTTTATTAGTACCATTGCTCACTCCATTGTCTATATAACTATTTCAAAAGGTTAAACCATTATTAAAAGTATAACTAAGTGGTACTTGTCTGCAATATTCACATTCTTTGTCTTTCAATATTTGTTTTGAAAGGTGTGTGCTTTGGACCTAACAACAGACTACAAGGTATAGGAACCTGCATTTCAGAAAGTCTACATCTCACTCTTCAAGGGCATTGCTGAAGAAACTGGGAATGGTGACAGCAACCTATTACATTCAGGGCTTGGCTCCAGTAAATTACAAAGGACACCTGAAAGACCACGCAAACCATTCCATAATTTCTTTTGACCTCTGTGTTATACAGTTTTTTGACAAAACACATCAGGTACAGATAGTACTTGGATGTCCAAACCAACAACAGGTTGGACTGGTCTCGGAACACAGGGGAACTTATAAGAAAGAGCAGAGCAGGCTCTTCTTCCTCAGGTGACTGTGTTCCTTTAATGTGGGAAGTGACATCCTTCACATCTTCTATAATTCAGTGATGACCAGTGCAATTTTCTGTATTGTGCTGTGCTGGGCTGGCAACAACATTTCAGGAGAGGCCCACCACATCAACAAGTTAGTTAAAAGAGCAGGCTCAGTAACGTGATAATCTCTGGACCGTCTGGAGGTTATTGCAAAGGAGAGAATTAAAACAAAGCTGAGTCCCATTATAAATAATGCTGCACATCCTCCGTCTGACACATTAACACTGGGGACTGTCAGTCAACAAATTATTCAACAGAAGGGTATCAAGAAACGCTACCGGGGCTCCTTTATACCAACAATATCTCTGCATTATACATCACTGTATCTGTGACAGCCAAGTCGGATATTTTCATCCTGTTTAGTTATTATGCTGTGTACTCAGACCATAGTGTGTGTGCATATAAAACATATTTATCTATTTATCAATGCATTTATTTATTTAAAGAGCTTCTGTAAAAAGCTAAATTTTCCCCTGCGGACAAATAAAGATCTATCTATCTATCTATCTATCTATCTATCTATCTATCTATCTATCTATCTATCTTTCAAGACATTAGGAGAATAGGACTATCAAGCCTATACTTGTCATAATTGTTCTAATATTCTAAAGACATTATTCTTCAAAATGCAAAATATTCACTCAAAATTAATAGATTATTGAAAGAAGTTTTGTAGATTATGGGCACAGTATTTAGCACTGCTTCTTCCTCACTACAAGAGCTTGGTTTTGAATTCCATCACATGTTAATGTCTGTGTGGAGTCAGCATTATGATTCATTATGATCATGTGAGTTTTAATCTAGATAACTTGCATTTTCTTCCTCACAGTAAAGACGTTCATGTTAGCTTAACTGACAATTCTGAATGTGGGTAAATGTGTGTGCCTGGGTTTAGTTGCTGCAACAGTAGTGTCCAATACTACCACTACCTTGAAACTGTATTAAAGCATTTTTAAAGGCTGAAACAATATGTAGATAATGTTTACAAACATATCTAAGGGGATTGTTCTATTTATATAGGGATTGGAAATGTTATTACTTAAAATGCAAGGCATTTACTTGACTGTGATGGAAAAAATGAAAGCAGTTTTAATAATGAAAAAGAAAGGGGTATTTTAAATTTTATAATGAGCTGTGTGCTACATAGGAAGTTCTCCATCTTGCACTAAATATATTATCACTTTTCTGTTATGCAGTAATTTTAACAAGATGAAGATTAATTGTATTTCAGTGTGTAAAACACAAAGAGCACTGCAGATGTACCAACAGATATTCCAAACACATGTGCATTTTGAGGAATAAAATCCCAGTCAGCTTTATCATTTTATATCACTAAAAACACTTTAAAAAAATAATACTGAAAACTCTATAAGAGTGTATTAAAATAAATCAATGGCTTCACAACAATGTCAATTGCACAATGCACTATATATCATTCAGTGTACTCTGAGAAGCGTTTTAAATGCTACATTCTTAAATTATCACACCAAGGATTATATGATGTACAGATAAGATTTGGTAAGGAATCATCACAAAAAATTTATTTCTTATTTAAACTATATTCACAGTCCTTTTTACATATCAGCCAAAGGTGATGTTTAAAATATTTTTCTGCAACATAGTGTGTTATAATTATCATAGCATTGTTATCATGTCATTAGAAAGCCTGTTGATTGGTTAGTTTTGAAACACCTGATATGCAAATTCATTCTTGATTTGGATTAAAATTAAATGCTGAGAAAGATGTTCGTATTACTGTTTGCTGCTGTTATACTTGTGACCAGATATGTTAACAAAGTGATTGTATAACGTGTAAAAATAAAGGTTCTTCAGCAACTTAATACTTTCCTACATTTAGAACAATACAGTTCTTCTTGCTATAAAGAATAAAGAATCCGGTTTCCTCTCAATTAAATAACTGAAAATCAAATCTCACTGCCAACTTTTTTTAAAATCTTTTTTTGAATTTATTAAAAGCATGTAACGTTCCATACAATCAAGTTAAACTTAACAAAACTTAACTCAGTTCAACCTCTACTCGTGAGAAAGAGAGGAAGGCCAAGTGCCAGAGTAAAACTTTGAGAGTAGTAAAGGGGGAAAGAAGTCCTTCTACCCTTATAAATGCTTATTCTAATATGCTTTTGATTAGATCCTGCCAGGTTTTGAAAATGTTTTAAACAGATCCTCTAAATGAGAATTAGATTTTTTCTAATTTCAAACAGCATATAACATCAGTTACCCACTGACTTAAAAGAGCTGGGCTAGGATTCTTCCAGTTGAGCAAGATAAGTCTACGTGCTAATAGTGAAGTAAAGGCAATTTCAGTTTGTTTGTCCTTCTCCACCTTAAGCCTATCTGGGAATACAAGAAACACAGCTATTAATGGATTAGGAGGTATTGTGACAACAAGACTGTCTAAAAGACATTTAAAATTTTTTGTCCAGAATGATGTTAATTTGGTACACACCCAAAACATGTGGCCGAGTGAGGCTGGAGCTCGATTGCAACCTTCACAGGCTGAACCTTGTCCTGGAAACATTTTGGACAATTTTAAGTGAGACGGATGTGCTCAATAAAAGATTTTAAGTTGAATAATTGAATGTTTTGTGCAAATAGGACTAGAGTAAATTCTGTGCATGGCTGCCACTCCTTTTCTTAAATGTTAAGTGAAAGACCCTTCTCCCACTGTACTCTGGGATCTTTAAAAGAAAGGGACTTTAAAATGGTCTTATATATTGTAGAAATGCTGTCTGAGTCTTCAAGACGGATCAATATTTCTTCTGGAGTAGAAATAGGTGGGAAGTGAGGAAAATTGGGCAGATTTCGTTTAGCAATGTTTCTAATTTGGAGATAGTGGAAAAGTTGTGTTGATTGGAAGCTAAAGTTGGAGTGTAATTGTTTGTAGGATGAAAAGACATTATTTATATACAAATCTCTAAATGATTTAATCCCATATGCTTTCCAAACATTAAAAACTGTAAGTTTGATAGGGTGGAAAAATGTGGTTATCATGTAGAGGTGGGCGGCATGGTGGCACAGTGGTAGCGCTGCTGCCTCGCAGTTACGGTGACCCGGGTTTGCTTCCCGGGTCCTCCCTGCATGGAGTTTGCATGTTCTCCCCGTGTCTGCATGGGTTTCCTCCCACAATCCAAAGACATGCAGGTTAGGTAAATTGGCCCTAGTGTGCTTGGTGTGTTTCTGTGTGTCCTGCGGTGGGTTGGCATCCTTCCCGGGATTGGTTCCTGCCTTGTGCCCTGTGTTGGCTGGGATTGGCTTCAGCAGACCCCTGTGACCCTATGTTTGGATTCAGTCGCTTGGAAAATGGATGGATGGAATGGATGTAGAGGTGCCACAGATAAAATATTCTCTAACTTGAAGTGCTTCCTACATTGGTTCCATATTCTGAGCGAATGAGGGACAATTGGGTTGTTAGTATACTGTATTAACAATAACTTGTATTTACTGGTGTACAAAGCAAGGAATATAAAGGATTTCACTTCTATTGTGGACCAAGCTACTTTGTGTTCATCTATTTTTGGCAATGACTGGGTTTTTATAGCTTGCATATTTGCCATCTGGTAATAAAATTGAAAATTAGGTAGAACCATGCCACCTTCTCATTTAGGTTGTTGTAGGTTCACCCTTTGGATGCATGGATATTTCAAATTCCAAATAAATTAAGTTATGATTGAATCTACAGTAATTTCTTAAAAAACGATTTGTTAATATATATGGAGATGTTTTGATGTACAAACAGAAGCTTAGGGAGGATGTTCATTTTGACAGTGTTAATTCCCTTTGCTCAAGTAAAATGAAGGGTTGACCATCTACGCATTTCTTGTTTAAATGTTTCCAAGCAGACAGCAAAATTTTGTTAAAAAAGAGCTTAATATATACTTGTGATGTTTACCCCTAGTTATTTAAACTGACCTGCAAAGATAAAAGGGAAGGCATCCAATTTAATGTTGTTTGCTAGAGAATTCACTGAAAAAAGCACACTTGTTCCAGATTTCCTTTGAAATTCTGATAGTGCAGTTAGGAATACAGCCACAGAATTTTGTGGCTGCTAAATGGAAAATAATTCTGCTAACAAAGAAACAGGCCAGAGAGGAGATTGGCTCAGGTAAATGAAGGACTTAATTGATAAAAAGAATCCAATTTACTTATTTGTGAACTGTTATGCTTGTTTTCCATTCTTTTAGTAATTATTAAAGGTTTTCCACATGTCTGAAACTGAAAATATATTAAAAAGGTTGTGTTTTGATTGGCTGGGCATCACCTTCAGCCACAATATTTGTGACGCTATATATTTTGTGTGAAAGGATGGATGATGAGCACATCTGCACATTCAATTGGCCCTACTGAATCCAAAAAGTACCACTAAAGGTGACACGTCTTGTCAGAAAAGCACCGGAAGTTGAAGCAGGTTCAGGTACCTGGTTTCCATTCTGAAGAACTTTCCAGGCCTGACAGTACCATTAACTAGATTCCTAGATAAAGGACATTACTGTGATTAATGGTAAGTGTATCCATAAGCGTGCTCTGTGACATAAAGGCATGGAGTCCACTGCTGGTTTTCCCCTTGTGCTCAATGGTGTTCAACCCTACATTTGAATGGATATAGAATGTGGCCCACAAGACAAGGCTGTATGGAAACACGCTCTAAAGCATGCTCTGATTAATTGAGACCAACCTGCTCGCTTCCTCCTGGCTGCAGGTGCAATGATAATGGCAAACAATTTTTGCCTCAGGCTTGCTGTATTCAGAGAGGTGTCGTATTCAGCAGGAGACTTGGATACATCCGGTATGGAATAAATCAGTTCCATTAAGGTGTCTTTTAGCTGGAGCTGGAAAAAAAGCAAATGCAAAGTTGTTTCAAGATGTTTAGAATTTGTTTTAATAATACTCCCGGAATGCTTTCCGAAATATTGAACTTCATCTAGGCATGCAAGCACATCATATATTTGGAGCAACAATTTACAAAACTACTTTAGACTGATGGTGTATATATTTTGTGTTTATCCATCTATCCACCCAACCACTCATCAATCCTTCAAGTTTTCAACTTTCATAATGCATTGGTCAAATGTAGCGTAGCAGAAAATATTTACATTAAGCTTTGTATAAAAGCCAAATTAAAAAAAAATAAACGGTGCGAAAGGCAGATGTGTTATTTGTTTTGTTGCTCAGGCTGACTCATAATTGCTTCCATTCTGAACAAAAGAATTCTAGATAGTTATGCAAATAGAAGGTCATATTTTCCTATGGAAGACATGCTGCGCCTATCAAGCAGCATATGTTATAAACTGTGCTGAAACCACCAGCTGTCACAGTTTTCAGATTTGGATATTGGAACAGTTCAAATGTTTTATGATGACATGGAAAATGCAACGGAATGAATTGTTTAGATTGTTCCACAACTTCAAGTACACAGAGCAGAACTGGAAAGTAATGACATTAAATACACTGTTACCTCCCCAAGGGTTACAGAAAGGTTACTAAAGTGGTAGTTCAGCTGTGATAAAAAGCCAAACAGATTAGAAAACATGTAATGGACACTTACACAAATGAACAAGTTATTTTTGTATTTTTTCACCAGCCTAGTTTTGAAAGGTCTTGGCCCTAGACCTGTTATCTGAGGAAGATTAAAAAAAGAGGAGAAGGATATATCTAGGGAAGGGTCGTGGGGAAGGTGGGGCAGATGGATGGATGAAGAGGATATATTTTAACTCTACTTGGATTGATTTCCTTACCACATTAGGCAAAGTTTGAAGGTCACTGCTGGATAGGAAAGTCATGAGCAGGCCAAGAGATGTTATTGTAGTATCTTTCCAGGTAGAGCAATTCCTGTAAGAAAAACGCACGACTGTTGATACATTGTGCATAAAAATCACTATCAACTGCCAGACCATTTTATTTACTTCAGTTTATACAGTTGTGTACCACCTTGTGTTTAAGACATTATAGAAAGGCCAGGTAGAGGTGGTGACTGGCTGGCCCAAGGCATAACAAGTTAGAAAATGATTTAGCATTCAGCATTCAGGTAATACATCACTATGTGTCATCTCTAAAAGACCACTCTCATTCAAACACACACAAAAGCAACCCCCTCATTTTTGCATAAACATAACATAATTATATAACATAACATTATAACATAATTAATTTGTTCTTTGCTTGAACATGTATGACCATTATAATTTTCATGAAAAGGGAATTGTAAAGCTATTCAGTTATGACAAATGTTAAGAAATAAAAGAAGTGAAAGGCAAACTTTATTACAGCCATTGATGATTAGGATATAAGGAGAACGTGGCACTCTGATGGAAAATTATAGGGTGACCAGATTTTCACAGTCCCAAACCAGGTATGCCCATGCATAAAGCCCAACTTTGTTTGTTTAATGCCTGCTTTATGCCATCATCATCATCAGTGAGGGATCAGGGAACATGAAAAAAAAGCCACACTTTCACAAATGAACACATAGCATTCTATACAGTAGTTGATGTAGAAATAAATAAATGGCTGTGCTCTGTTGTTGTATAGTAGTTGGTCCCCCTCTACAGTTTTTACTGCACCATTATACATTTATTACATCGAAGACAGGGTGGGGGGCGGTAATGAGGGTGGTGTATATGGTCTTAGCCCTTGGAGCTTTGTTCTCACTTTTCTAAGTATGCTGTATTGTAAGGATGTTTGTGTTGGGGAGCAATGTTTAATTAAATGGGCAGCCTGTTAAGTCTGGGACATTTTGATATTCTTCCATTGTTTATCTGGTTTACATAGCTTGAAATCAGGACTGTCACTGTCAACGCAAAGTCTGGCTAACCTAGTAAATTATAGTGAAATTGTGAACCATTATAATCTGTACATAATGGTGCTGTATATTTGGTTCAGTGAAAGGTTACTATTTAGTAAATATTAATTTACTCTTGTGCATAACATAACAGAGTAAATCATTCATATCTAAGTAATGTTTTGTTTTCCTTGCTTGCATTTTTTTCTTTTATAGTGAGGATGATCATTTAACTTACCTGTTACAACTTAAAGCATTAGACAGAATAAAATGCTAATACAGATGTGCTCTTTTGCTTGTGCTCAAGGCACAGGGAAGGCTTGAAAAAACAGAAGCAACTTGCTGATGCAGAGGTTTCTGTGCACACCTTGCTATACTTACCAATGGAGGTGTGCAGTCCTGCATATGCTCAAGCTGTCAGTGATAGAAAGTAACTTCCTACACACACAAGCATTCTGCTGATATGTTTCATTAATTTGTATTGGGGATCTGTTTGCCGAAAATAGTGACTATCACAGGTGAAAAAGAGGAATGAACAAAATATTAAAATTGTAAAATTGAAACAGTAAAATAATTTGTAGTTGAAGTCGCATGAATGTTCATCCATTTTAAGATCGACAAGTTCACAAATTCACCAATGCTTTTCAAAATGAGTTTTTAAAATGTTAAAACTGTTTACATCTGTTCAAGATATCGAAATGAAAATTATCTTGACAAATTTCGTTGAAGAATAAAATTTCACATTTCAACAAATTTCATCCATTGGAAGCCAAGTTGTTTCATTTGAAAAGACAGACAGACACAGCTATCACATTAGGTGCTTGCACATTATATGCAAACAAACCAAAAAACTGTGATATTGACTGTTATATATAGTACAATCCAGGACCATTCAAATTTTTATTTTCTCTGCTTCATTGTCACTTAGCCATGCCTGCACTCTTATATTAAAGAGGAATTTATATTAGGAATACTTGTATTACATTCAATGAATTAAATAGATTTCTGTTTAACTTTAAGCTGCCTTATGCTGTGTGTTTATTTATGTAAATGTTGTGAGAGTTTATACTTTATCTGCTATCATATTTGTGACTTAAGTGGGTATTCCACTTGAAAATTCATACTTGGAACTCGGAAATTTTGACTTCTCACTTCAAATGGAATCCGCCATTACTGGGTGTAATCTTCATTATTTTCTTGCATTGGCAGCAATCATAAATAAAACCAGCTGATAACTAATCCAATACAGTAAAATACATTTTTTCGGCATTGGACCTTATAGTATGAGTTGTTAGTTCTGTTAGTACAGAAACATTACAAATGCCGAGACAACGCAGTACATGATGTACCATAAAAATACTGTGTTCAATCTTTTAGTCATTTACATAATGCTTTTGATAGTAAACATTATTTCAAAACACTTTACCTGGACAATATGTACATTACAAAACTTTCTGAAAGTCAAAGAAAGAGACAGCTGTTGAATTTGAATATGTAAGCTTGTATTTTTTAGTTTGATTCCTTAACAGCTCAATTGCATTATCAATGGTATCTCTAATTGCCAGCTCCCATAGGTCTTTTGCAGGTTTAGGATGGTACAAGTGATGAGCTATGGCACAATCTATAACCTGGCATTTTAAATGTTCTTAAAAGTCTAATTCAAATACGTACACTCCCTATTAAACATGTGAAAGTCAAATAAATGTCTTTTTTAATAGAAAGATTTCAGTTTACATGGTTGTACAGATTTACGATTACAACTGTGATGATTTTGCTGGGGTTCCATCCCTGTCTTTTATTTTTGTGTTTTTGTTTGTTGATTTAATTTTCTTGGTAAATAGTTTTTTTTTTTTGGTTTTGTTATTGTAATATGCAATGTAATGTATTATTTTTTTCTTTCATTTAATTATTTTATATTTAGTTCAGTCTTTTTGTTTATTATTTTGTGACATTCTTTTGTCTTTTAATTGTCTTTGTTTAATTGGCCATTTACACTCTTGACTTTATGTGGACTCTGGTCTTCTTATGATGCAGATGGACTATCATTAAGGCAGTAACCTGTGGCTTTGTAACCGTAAGACATAAGGATAAAAACCTTCCTTAAATGTAGTGCTGAAAGTCTTTATGCTTCTGTATTGTTAGTTGGAACACAGGGAGAGAAAAGTGACTGTGCATGATGTCTGAGGCCTTTAATAATAATGTTTTGGCTTTTGTAAGACAGCATGTGTTAAATGTGTCCTAAACAGTGTGGCAGATGGCCAGGTTCCATGCCCGGCTGGGACGCCCCTTCACTATATATTCAGGGTGAGCAGCCCTTCCCCCTGGGTTGGAGCGATGCCTCAGCCTCCTGCAGGGCTCCTTGGGGGATGGAGTTCTCCACAGCCCTGTTGGGTTCTGCAGGCGCCACCAGGGGGTGCTGCAGCAGGAGCTGCTGGCCCCTTTTGGGCACTGGTTTCGCCACAACTGCTAGTGCAGCCGGATGTCGGCAATCAACCACCTGAAGCACTTCCAGGTACCCAATAAAAGGAGCCAGCGACCACCACTCAGCGGCCAGAGTTGGGTGGAGGAGGACGAGGTTGCCTGGGAGGAGTGGTGGTACAAGAGAGGAGTGTTTTGGTGTTATACTTTGTGCTTTGGGACTGTGTTGTGGCTGGGGGACACAGGGAAGACGTGCCCTCCAGCTGAAGAAAAATAAACAGTTTCTTTATTTTATACATGTGCCTCAGTGTCAGTCTGTGTCGGTTCAGGCGCAATATAGCACCTTTGTTACAACAGAAAGTAGTTTTGTACTACTGATATCCTGAACCAACATCACCACTCTCTGTAGCTCTCCAATCCATATTCTAACACACATATTGCCAGACTGTAGTTTTTGCCCACTACATAAGATAGCTGACTTTAGCATACTCTCACATTGTAAAACAACATACAATGGTGTTTGTTAAAAAAAAATAATAATAACAGTAGTTATAATGAAGATCAATTGAGGAATAGATTCCTTATCAAGAAATTACTCAATTGCAACATTCGCAGTTTACTAAATAAAATATGTTTCATTGAGCTCTGTTTACCTACACTGTACTTATCGCCAATTGATTGGGCTAATACATTTGTCATGAGAATATTTTATGCATGCCTTTATTTACAGTACATAATGCCTAGTTCATTCATTTAACGTACGTCCGGTAGTCATTACTAAATTACATACTAAATGACACATGGTAAAAATGGAAGACATTTTGCAAAAGCCCCTTTTGTATCAACTGCCTGGGTCAGCTCACCTACTGATTACAGTTTATGCCAACCAGGATGGATCACTTTACAGCACTTCTACCCTCTATGTGCTTCAAAAACTGACAATAACTGGGCTGAAGAGCTGGCATTAGTAAGACGCCTTGACTTTATGAAGGTTTCCTTGGAATGAGATGCAGTTAGTTCTTTCAGATCCATGTTAACTGTTTCTAACACTAATGACTTTTTAGAAAATCAGGAGCAATACTATGATGTTGCATTAGTGATCACAGACTTTCATATGTGTAAAGTTCTTATAAAGAGGTTACATAAATCTGCACTCATAGCTTATAAATATACTCTCTTGTTTACTACAGATGATGCTTACCCATAGGTTGTCAAAATCCTCTTGGCCAGAATGGCCTTGTTGCTACTAGAGAGCTGCCTGCACTGGGTGAAGAGCTGAAGACTAGTATTGAGAACACTAGCTGGTATCTCTGTCATGTTTAGTTCACACACTAGGAGTCCCAGTTGCTGCAAGTCACTTGAAGATATTAATGGCAATGTCTTGTTCTGAAAAAAAAAAAAGAAAACACGATTGAATTGTATATTCCAAAATAAGTCAGTAGTCAAGGGAAGGCTGTAAGTTAATGTAGATCTTGGAAAACCAGGAAGTGTGTGACGATGACCTTTATAATATCATGGTTATGACATTAAGCATCATATGCTCAAGTTGGTCTTACCTGGTAATCTCCTGGCAAGCAAACAAACACACAACTCACAAATATGAGATGCCCACAGCAAAAGGAAAATGGCACAGTGGGAGAGTATGATTAATTTTCATTACCATTAATTCAAAAAATACACAGATTTCTTCTTCTCTAAATCCCCTAAATGAATGTTCAATTACTTTTAGAAAAAAAGGAGAAACTGTAAAAAATTTGAAAAATAAACACCAGATCATGACATGTAGCAGTTCATCTGTACATCATATATACTGGATGCTAAACTGTCTTCTTTCTCCTCATAATTCTGGGAGTAACCTTTGGTCAAGGAGCTTCTCCGAGATACCAGACCTAATAGTTGCCTTAAAATGATAATATTCTGTGAGATGGTTTTAATACAGAAATGTGCTATACAACTAAAAAACTTGTTTGAACATTTTCACATTAGTAAAAGATTTACGCTTTCCAGAAATAGCAGCCACAAATAGTAGGCCATTTGGAAAAGGAGGGATTGAAGAAAAATGCAATGAGAATTTTTTTATTTTTCTTTAAATTTTGTGTAACTTGCCTAATCAAAGCTCACCATGCTAACATGTCTATTTATAGACAGCGGTTATTCTTTAAACAAAAGCAATCACTGTAGGACTACGCTGCTGCCGTCATACCTGATACCATTAATCTTCATGCCTTTAAAATATTTTTTAATTGCTGACATTACCTATATTTTTGCTGATTGAAGAAAGGCATATGAAGGTAATCGTAAATGCATTTAATCAGCAGCCCAAATTGCATTTTTATGTGGTTGCACTTTTAGAGATGACAAGAAGTGCAAACTTGGCGCAGCAAGGAGAAATAAAAATGAAGAAATAATTGTGAGCCTTTATGCGTAGTCATTTATCTACTCCTTGCCAGTACTTCAGAGCACATAATCATAAAATAATTAAACAAGGTCATTTAATGAACTGGCATTGATTGTAGAAGGTTTCAATTAGCTTGAGGCTCATAAGCTTCACCATTCACTCACCTCAGTCCAGTATTCGTTCATGCAAAGAAGAAAAGAGATGACTGGCATTGTTGTGCTGCATATTTTTGGAATATTTTTTTCTAAGCCTGTGCCTTCATTTGTTTCCCTTTATTACTGGCACTTAACCTCTGTTACCTCTTCATGCTCTGGTCCTCCTTCAGCCACAGGTACTTACATACAGCTCACTCGGCATTTATTTCTTCTCCTCTCTAAAGTGTCTGTCAAGTGGATGTGGTTTTCTGCTCAGTGACACATCTCAAACCCCCAATTTCTTTCCCTTTTTTTATTTTAGTGGCCTGCCTTTTTATTGCAGGCTTTTAAAGGTGTGCTGCTTCACATCAATGCAGGATGCTTTAAGGTTAAAATAAACTTGGAAGACATAGAACCTTCTGTTAAAGCCTTGCATGCTTGCAGGTTGTGAGCTTCAATTCAGTGGACACAATGAACACTTTGAAGAAGATTAAAAACATTTCACAAAAGCATGTTCCCTCTATGCTGGTCTTAAAGCTTAGATATTTAAGTCTGCATAACTCTAACTGCAGCTGGATACTGGATCTCCTAACAGAGGTACACAATTGACCAAACAAGAACCCCAAAAGGCTGCATGTAGTCATCATCCTGTATTCAGTCTTCATCTATGAGATTAGTGTTAATACAGCAACAATCAGCTTAAATTTGAAGATGACTCTAATGTGATTGGGCTGTTAATCGACAACAACGACACTGCACAGAAAAAGAAGGTGGTGGATTTGTCAAAATGGTATAGCAACACCAACCAGGCCTTAACACCAGTAAAACAGTAAGAACATCCATCCATCCATTTTCTAACCCGCTGAATCCGAATACAGGGTCACGGGGGTCTGCTGGAGCCAATCCCAGCCAACACAGGGCACAAGGCAGGAACCAATCCTGGGCAGGGTGCCAACCCACCACAGGACACACACAAACACACCAAGGCCAATTTAGAATCGCCAATCCACCTAACCTGCATGTCTTTGGATTGTGGGAGGAAACCGGAGCGCCCGGAGGAAACCCACGCAGAAAGGGGGAGAACATACAAACTCCACGCAGGGAGGACCCGGGAAGCGAACCCGGGTCTCCTAACTGCGAGGCAGCAGCGCTACCACTGCGCCACCGTGCCGCCCCAGTAAGAACATGTCTTTGATTTAAGGAGACGGAAAGGGTTCCACATTCCATTCAAGATCCATAGAGCAACATGAGAAACTATTAGCTGTTTCATATTCCTGGTGTACCCTTCTTAGCCAACAACACTGAGTTCATACAGAAAAAGACATAAAATGGCCACAACTTTCTGATAAGCACACTGAGGTTTATCATTGCACCCTTTCTGCTGTAGTATAGTAACTGAACTAATTCATGAATACCTTTTGGGAACTTTATGATTTTTTTTGGGGATATTTTTAATACTACTGTTGCTACTTTGGCTTTTGTGATATCATTGAATTGCCATTTTTGTTGTTCATGGGGACAACCATGTTCTTGGCAGCAACATCCGTTGGTCAATTATGTGACACATCAACATCATCAGCAGTATTATCACACTGCCATTGTAAAAGATGGCAACACAAAAAGATATGCATTCAGGCATTGGGCTCACTTATATAACTTCTTAGTGTATTAAGGGAAAGGTCAACAGATTAGTGCTAAGACCTAAATATCTTCATTTTGCTGACTTTAGGTTTCGGATGCTGTTTTGAATTTTGGTGATGGGCTTCATGTTTTTCTTCATGTTCTAACACCTGCCTGACAAAAAGCTACTCTATTTGTTCAAATCTAAGAAGGTTCATCATATCCTTGTCCATTACACTATGTAACAAATTTTTATTTTTATTTTGTTCCTGGGTACAAAGTGTGTTTTCCTAACCCGGTATACCTACAAAAAATAGAAAATAGCTGTTGTTCCACAAAAACTTTGCTTTTGCGATCAGGACAATGATATTTAGAAATTTGTCTGTTTCTCGCATTCAATACTGAGTAGTCTTCTAGAATATTCTTGAACTGTTAGAATTGTCCAGAAGTTTCTAGAATTTTCCAGAATTATCTAGAACTTTCAAGAAACTTTTAGAACTTTCTAGAACATTCTCGGACTTTCCAATAGTAGTCATACAAGTATAAAAGCACAGGTGACTCGAACCAACATTTCGGTTTATTTTATTTTTTTTTATTTGATTTAGATGGCATCAAGAGGTTGCTTGCACCCAGCAGATGCATTTTGCTACGTCTGTGGACAATTTATAAAGACAAGAGCGAGAAAGTATTCCATGAAAGCATGTTGTAAGATGTGCGAGACCTACAAGGCATACTTCGGCATGCCTGCCAGGGATCAAGACAAGCCCTGGGCACCTCATTTCACATGCGAATATTGCAAGAAAAATCTTGAAGGTTGGTACAGGGGAGAAAAGAGAACCATGAAGTTTGCTATCCCGCGAATTTGGCGGCAACTGACTGACCACTCAAGCAACTGCTACTTCTGCATGGTGGATCCTACCAGTTCGCCAATCTGCTGAACAGGACGGAGAAAACGGCTTGGAACAGTTTCGTTGCAGTGGTAATCACAAGGCTGAAAACTATGTGCAGTTGGTTCGGAGTCTCATAAAGAATCACGCCAAAATGGGATGCAGAATGTCTCTCAAAGTCCATATCCTTGACGCTCATCTTGACAAATTTAAGGAGAACATGGGAGCTTACTCAGAGGAGCAAGGCGAGCGCTTTCATCAGGATATACTGGACTTTGAACGTCGTTACCAAGGACAGTATAACGAAAACATGATGGGGGACTACATTTGGGGGCTTCTTCGAGAAAGCGATTGGCAGTACAGTCACAAATCTAGAAAACCTACTCTTTTCTGAACCTCATGAACAAAAAGATAAAAATTCCCTTGTTTTGTCACTATAAATACGAAATTTTTTGGGCTGAGGTCATAAAATCAAATTGGTAGTCATTTTTTCCATAGGCTTTAGACATAAGCAGTTGAAATATAACTTTTGGAAGCCAGGAACAAAAATTGTGTTACATAGTGTTTTTTAAAACAAAGTTAAATCGAGTCTTTTTGACTTGATGTTGTCAAGCTCGGCCATCAAAATCTATAAAAATACTATCCAAATGGCTATGTCAGATGTTTTTAAAAAAAAAAAATCCACTGGCTTAAAAATTCTGCTGGGGGCCACACTACACAACGCAATATATTCCTATATAAATTCTATTGAGAATATGATGAGAAATTGGAAAAAAATGCTTAAGAAAAAAAAGTTGAGGATTGGTTACTATTTGGATAAATTACTAAGGGAAGATTATTGTTTATTTTGCTCAACATCGGATGGGGCTGTGATCCAATGGCCCTCAGTGTTGAAACCCTACTTACCATGGATTGAGCAGATCTATATCCGAGGCTGCCAAAATAAAGCCTGTGCCATCCCACTGTATTCCATCCATCCATTATCCAACCCGCTATATCCTAACTACAGGGTCACGGGGTTCTGCTGGAGCCAATCCCAGCACACAAACAGTTATACAGATGATGCCAGAGCATTAAAGCCTACACAAGCACTTTTAAGAACATTTTTTCACTCCAAGCAGTGCTGGGCAAATGTATAGTCTGATTACTATCCTTTAACAATAGAGACTGACAAATTTTATTTTTGCATGGAATATTTCTGTCAGAGCCTCTCCTGGCAACATTTGTCATAACACATGAACTTCTAAGACAGAGTGATAATTCATCACAGGGCACAATCACCCACATACGCACAGCGACAATCTCTTACATTTTGATGTGTGATTGCGCTCAATGATGAATTCACCACTATAATGTAATCAGCTTATCATTTATTTATGTACCATTTCTCATATTGCCACACAGTAAACATTCTTGGATAACAATTCCAATGTACTGGTTATATATAGCAGAAAAAACTTTAATTATGAGTAAAGATTCTAATTCTAAATGCCTTGCCCCTTAACCTCAGTTGTCTGTAGTACATCGTAATTGCAATCATCACATTGCAGGAAGGTGGGCTGGCGCCCTGCCCTAGGTTTGTATCCTGCCTTGCGTCCTGTATTGGCAGGGATTGGCTCCAGCAGACCCCCATCACCCTGTGTCTGGATATAGCGCGTTGAACAATGACTGACTGACTGACTGACATTGCAGGAAATCTGACTTGATCAATTTATCATCCTAAAGAGTCTGGGTTCATATAATCCTAATTTTTAGTCCTCACTAGAATTAAATTAATTACACCAAGATTGTAAAGTGTCAATATTCAAAATAATTTAGCAAGATTTTCTCAGGAAATATTTTCTTTATTTGTCTCCAGTAAGTCAATTCATGCTGTTTATCATTCATATATTACAAGAGATTCCAACATTTGTATCACCAACCACAAAATAACAACTCAATAACAGCTTATTATACTTTATTTTAATGAGTGGGTGAAAGAATCATACATACCAGACACAATAATGCCCTGTCCCTGAGGGCAGGGCGAGTCAGAGATGTTCGAGGTAGAAGGGTGATGTCGGCAGAAGCCATCTTTTCAAGAAAGGATGAGCAAGCTTTTGCAGGAATTTTGGCAATTTGGCTAGGCCTAAAGTAACACAAATAGAGAAAGTTTCCGTGAATAGATAAAACACTCAATATCATGGTTATGGAAAAATTCAAACATTTCACTTTCAAAAAATCAAGATGTACAGGATGCCTGTCTATTAATCTATCCTGTTTGTAAATGGAGTACTCTAACTTAGGGAGATATAGTGTTATGTCTTGCACATGGATACAGAAATATCAATGACCAGGAGAGGAAACATTAATTGAAGTCAAAGCTGAAACCAGAGATCTGTCCTATGCAACACAACCAAAATGCTAAACAAAGAATCTTATAAGTGGGAACAGAGGCAAAAAGTCAGGAACCAGGAATTGTAAAGTGCCTGAACTACACACACTCAGTGTATTTACATGTGCTTTAATAACCTGGTTATTCACAGAAACCCACTTTTTAAAATGCTATGTACATCCTTATTCTGGTTAGAGAATATTGGGATCTGAGAAACCAAGTTAACACATATAGATTTCTATATGAGTAATCCTGTTATTTGGCCAAGTAAACCCTTAACTGGGTTACACTTAAGGATTCTGCAGGCTGTGAATGTCCATGGGCAGCAACCTTTTCTTTGCACATGCATCCAGAAGCCACAAAGATATATTTTCTTAGGCAAATGCTTGATCAATTACATTATTCCATCTCCTGGTTGAAATAACATGTCTCAGTATTTTAGAAAATGCTAATTTTATGTTGATGACTGCTAAGCTCAGCAGCACAATATTAGGAGCAGTGTTTGGAGTAATGCATTGAAAGTATCTTACATTATGTAGTCCAATTACTTTTTAAAGTAACAAGTAACCTAACACTATACTTACTTTATTGAAGTACAAATGTCAGCTTTATTATAATTCTAACAGACCAGAGTTTATGACAAGAAGCAAAAATACTGGTACACCATTCCTTTACAGGGCTCATTCATATAGCCAAGTAGAAGAGGGTGCTGCTTACAGTCTGGTAACATAAACCTAATAATAAAGTGTCAGTTTAGTTTTAGTCCAGCCTTTTGGTATAGATATGTAGAAACAGTGTGATTGGGTGGCACAGCAGCCAGTGTCCTTATGTTGAATCTTTGGCGGCACAGGTCAGGATGTTAAAGGGGATGGATGTTATTTACTTCACAGCACATAAAGGACTAAACATATTTATAAAATACAAGAAAATTATCCTCATTTTGCAGTGTTTCTGGTTAGCTTAAACGAAGGTTCATACATGGGCTTAGGATTTAATAACAAATGCTGACCGGTCAAATGGGCAGTTTTTCAAAGCAAAGAAAAAAAAACTAATGCACTGTAACACGTTACATTTTATAATAAGTAAATATATAACATATTTGTTTAGTTTTTGTTTTTATAAGTAATGAGTGATGTAACTAAGTTACTATTAAAAGTAACATTTCCAACACTAATCAGGAGACAGAGACGCCATTCTATTTTTTGGATTAATGGTGGTCGATGAGGCACTTTAAATGCCTTTTATACAGCTAAATGATGTCTGAGCATTCTGCCAAAGGAAAACTCCATAAGTGGAGTTTCTGCCTTAACTGTGTTACTAACATCATACCAGCTTTGCGTGTTCATGTAAACACACTCACTGACAAAAGATTGTTTTTGGAAGACACCAGCAAACTCAGATAATGATGTGCCTGATGCACCATTTTTATACACACTTCGTTGCAACCATTGTGATGACATCGACTCAAAATGGTGACAGAAATGGTGCAATTTAATTTATGAATAATTGAAACTAATATTAATAGTAAAAAAATAAGAACAAAGTATGATGCAGCACATCAGAAAACACAAACTGGGAGCATCTATCAACAAAAAAAGAAGCTGAATTGAGTGCCCAGGAATTTCTAAACACAGAATCATAACATAGAGAGGTTTTCTGCAACAGCAACTGCTTAGAGGGTGAATGACAATATATGCTGAACTCAAATGAACATAATATGAAATAATGAAAGAAAACATTTTTCTTGAGACCAAATTGCCAGTCCAATGACGTCTTCTAAAATGTACAATCCTCTTTGATCTACAGTGAAGCTCTCTCCTTCCTTCCATATTTTATTGGCTCCCAAACACTGGCCTTTATTTAGCCTGTCTCATAAGTGTATGTTGTCTCTACCTTCACATTCTGCACCAAAGAAGTTTTACGATCAGATCACGGCTCAAATCCCACCCACAAACCTTCGGAAACTCTCAAGCCTAAACGACCAAACACTTATTCTTCTACCAAACTGGCAGTCAAAGATGAAACCTTGTGAAAAAACAAACTGAGGGTCAAAACCAAAATGTCAAACACATGTGTGTCTAAGCCAAAATGGGTTTCAAAATTCAAACTCAAAAATACTGATTAGAGAATGAGCAAAAGGAGTAATAGCATTTTTTATGTATGGGCTTAATTATGCCATCAGATCTTGATCTATGGAGTAGTGACATAGTCTGTGTTCCTGATCATTAGCATTCATTTTAATCATTTCCCCAAGTACCTGTCGCACACATTTTAGGAAGGGTCAGGCACCATTCTATGTTGACTTTAAAAGAGCTACCCATTCAATCCTTCTCAGTTCTCCACCGGGCTCCATTTTATATTTAAAAGCAAATGATGTCATGATTTAATACCGTAATTTTGAGTAAGTATATATTGATGTGTGGAGAATGTAATTTTCCATTTAAAAATGTATTAAGGAAATTTTTCTCATAGAAGTTATGCTTTTGGTCTAGTCTATGAAGTACTACTACTTTCCTCCTAGGTTTCTACTACTGCAGAGTATAGGAGCTGAAAATTAAATTAATCCTTATGTCTATATACAAATCACAAGTGACACTTTAGATTTCATACATTTGATATATTCAGAAATGAATGCAGTGTGCAACATGTGGGAATGAATGTGAGAATTAGTACACAATTGAAACTTCAATTTGGACAACTCAGTTGCGGAGTACAGATTTTTAAGGCAGATCTTTATTTTGATATCTGTATTAATGCATTTGTTTTCTTACTACATGTTGACATGAAATCATGTGTGCCATTTCCTCTATGTCCAACTCTTGGCAAACTGAAGATATTTTTGGCATTTATTTCTAGTTTTTACACACGGCTTAATATATTTTACTTGGTCTAAAGCAAAAGTTGAAGTTCTTTATGCAGAAAAGCAAGGAAGACTAATTCCTTATGAAGACAGTGTGTTAACTCAAAATTGTATATAAGTATTTTCTACTTAAAATGTTATTTAATTCATTAATAATAATGTTCCATAAGCATACAAGTATATATACAGTAAGAATTTCAGCATACAAGTTACATGTATATATAGCAGCACACAAACATTCACGTCTGACTTCAGGTACAGGTCTCAGTCATGTCATCTGCAGAAATTCTCTGATGACTCTGCCATTGTGGCCTGTATCAGGGAAGAACAGGAGGACGAATACAGGAGGGTGGTGGACAGCTTTGTGGAGTGGTGTGAGCTAAATTTTTTACAGATAAACATCACAAAGACAAAGGAACTGGTTGTGGACTTTAGAAAACAGGCTCCTTTTCCCACCCCGTCACCATCAGAGGAACTGATGTTGAGGTGGTTGAGGACTACAGGTACCTGGGGGTACACATTGACAGTAAACTGGACTGGTCCAAGAACACCAACACGGTTTTCAAGAAAGGGCAGAGCTGACTTTACCTATTGAGGAAGATGCTGACTATGTTCTATCACTCTGTGGTAAACAGTGTGGTGTTTTTTGCAGCTGTGTGTTGGGGCAGTGGGCTGAAGACAGCTGAGGTCAACAGGCTGAACAAACTGATTAAAAAGGCTGGTTCTGTCCTGGGTGTAAGAGTGGAGAACCTAGCGGAGGTGTCTGAGAGGAGAGTGCTGAAAAAGCTTCTCGGTATCATGGACAACCCCTCTCACCCCATGCATGCCTCCTTGATGGGTCATCAGAGCACACACAGCAAAAGACTCACCGCCTCCAAGTGTAGAACCGAACGCCACAGGAAATCTTTTCTACCTGTGGCAATTAGACTGTATAATTCTTCCTCATTCTGTAGGTTATCCTTCTCATCATCACATGTTGCTATCTCATTATTTTACAGCATAAACACTAGTCACTTTTCATTATCACTTGCACTAATAATCTGTAATTTTATTATATCTGTTATAGTTTTTTTATAGTTGTTTGTTGCTTTGCACAAATTACTTATATAGTTATAATACAAACAATTAGTTACAATACAAACTATTAATTATAGTTATTTGATATTTTGTTTAGAGTTATTTTGTTATTCTGTTTATTTAGTTATTCTGTTTGCACTATTATTACAGATCTTTTTAACTCTTTACTACCTTATTTTTATTCCTCTTGTTGCGCTGAGCATGTATATGACAAAAGAATTTCCCTCGGGATAAATAAAGTTCTTATCTATCTATCTATCTATCTATCTATCTATCTATCTATCTATCTATCTATCTATCTATCTATCTATCTATTGTGGACTGTGCCCGGCAGTTTATCCCGGCCAAGTCCCCCAAGCCGCCAGATGGAGCCCTCCCTGCAGTATGGAGGTGCCCCTAAGACCAGCAGGGAGTCATGGACTATGTAGTTTTTATCCTCAGCCCTGCTGGATACCACAGGGGCCGCAAGAGGGAGCTGCAGGGAGGACCAAAGACTTATTTGTACACTATGACCCGGAAGTTCGTCATAGGAAGAGCGACGGACTTCCGGGATGAAGAAAAGTACTTTTTACCTGACCCGGAAGTGATACAAGATCACATGGACTGGGGATTGGAAACACTTCCGGGTCAGGGCATATAAAAGGACTGAGGGAGCTCCCAGACGGTGAGCTGAGCTGGGTGGTAGGAGGGCAATGCGTCTGGGAGTGGAGGATTGTGATTATTATTGATTTATTATTGTAATTGTGATTTATGAATAGTGTGGAGTGGAGGGTGCTTAGTGCATATTGTTATAATAAAAAGAATAATTGTAGCACTTTTACCAGGTGTTTGGCGTGGTACCTGAGGGTTCAAGGGAGCACTACTGCTCCCTACTGCGACACTATCTATCTATCTATCTATCTATCTATCTATCTATCTATCTATCTATCTATCTATCTATTTATCTATTCAACTTTATTTTACACTTGCAGCCATAAGTGTTGCCAAAGACAGTAGGAGATGCTGGTGTTAATGTGCCAGGCATAACTGCTCATATTGTATATACTCATAGTTTTATCCAACATTAGGTGTCACAATACTTTGTAATGTGCAAATTATTAAACAAGAAGAAAGGACTTTGAAAAAAAACAGACAATACAGTGGAAAACAAAGGAACGCTTACTTGCTAAGGAATTCAGAATAGGGGATGAAATGCAAAGTCACTGAAGTCCCAGAGCACATTGGCTTTAAGAATGCAGTGTTCATTTACACTGGTGTCACACATGTGCACATGGGAGAATGTTTACTCTCTCAAATTGTGTTATTTCTCAGCCAGACCAGGGGTTGGTGCTGTCCTTTGTCCTCTTATCCCTCTGCAGATTAGCCGAATTCAGTGCTTCTCACTGCCATCATCACTGGTCCACCCACTGATAATGTCACTTCCTGTACCCAGAACCCCATCTACCTGCCAACTCAGTTCCTTTTCCGGCCTCCCTGACTCTTCCTCTAGCCCACCATATTTATAGACCAATTACATCCTGTTAGTCATGTTCTGTCTTGAATGCACATCTGTGAAGATGTATTTTTTCATTTTTGCCTGCCTTTTTTCAAGTATACTGGGTGTCCATCCTTAAACCTATTTCTGTTTGCTGCCTATTTTATTGCATTGGAAATACGCAGATGTGCTAACACTTTAGCAGAATTGTGTCAACTTCCTTAGTAATTTTAAGCTTTACCTATTGCTCCATAGCTTTGGAGGAAAATCCTTACCATGACAAATCATACATTACATTTCTCTAAGCCTTGGAATACCTTGAGGCAATAAGTAGGGATGCTACACTTACGGTAAGAACATTAAGAAAACTGTTGGGATTAACTGCATTTCTGAATCTTGAATGCTGCTGAAATAATCTGCCCGTGTCGTGTTTAGAGCTGCCCAAAGTTTTTTTGCAAAGCAAGTCATCTGTTGAAAAAAAAAAAACACAATTTGTATACAAAGTGTTGGTTAAATTATAGCACTAGAATAAATTGGGCTTTGCACTACTTAATCCATTTGGTATCTGGGAGATTTTAAGAAATGAATAATTTTACATGGCACATTCTTGCACATGCCCAGAAAGAGCATCTGCTTGTCTATAAATCACAGCAATAACAAATGTAAGCTATACCGAAAGAATCAAATCATAAACAAGATGTGCTATAAATTAATTTTGAAATTGAAATGAAAACTGTGTTATAGCCTTGAGAAGTTTCATTATGTTAAAACAGTCAGGAATGTGCATAAAGATCGTAAAGCTGCTTAGCAACTGTACCATTTACATTGTGTTTTCTGAAAAACATTACAATACAAGTATAAAAATCCATTCAGAATGTTTTGAAGCAGTCAAATGGAAGTAAAGTATCCATCTTAATGCTATAAAACATTTCACCTTAATCAAGTGTGCTAGAACACAAGTATTTTTCTGTAAAAATGTTCTCAAGGATAGGAAATTATAAACAAAAGGACACTGTTGCTACACAAAATTGTCCTCAAGTCCAGATGTGAAATGAAATGCTCCCACCAGAGCCAAAGAGAAGTGGATGGGCACTATCTAACTAATCTAAGAACACAGAAAGGTTTTGACCATAGCTGTGCTTCTGCTTTGTCATGTAGTAGAAGCAGAAACCTTGACAATCTTTAAGAAGAATCTGCATCAGATATTGGAACAAATTAGCTATTAGACAAAGAAACGGGCTTGATAGACTGAATGGTTCAAATTTCTTTTGTTTCTTATGTCAGGGGAGAGTGACGGCCAAAAGGGCAGAGTGGTGGCTTTGAAGGTAAGGATCTGTGCTAGTATCTGGGTCCATTGGGTCCTTGAGGAAGGCTCTTAACCTAAAAGAACTGCTCTAGGGGTGCTGTATAATGCCTGACCCTGCACTCTGATCTCCAAAGGTCACGCAAAACGACAAATTCTACTCAGGTAATAATAAAGTATATCAAATGAAAAATATAGATGAGACTAGTGTGAAAGAAGCTCTGGATGAATAAAGGTGGAGATGAATGGTATTAGTTACTTGCAAAAATGCGTATTGATAAAAAACATCATTAAGTAGAGAGAAGAACTGGGATAGTTTTGCACATGGATTGTGAATCCAAGACGGAAATCATTCATCTGAAAAGTAAAGGTCAAGAAATAACACTTTTATGAGTTTTACTACCTGGTGCCTGGAAAGCCAGTCCTTATTTTGCTCCAGGATGCTTGCTGTTGTCAAAATGTCCTGATCACTTAATGAGTTGAACATGTCACAAGTGATGCCCTGGATAGCGGAGCCAAGTTTCCTATAAACGAGAGTAGAAAAATTAGTATTTCCATATTTTGCCTGAAGAGCACAACCATTAATAATTCCGAAAGGAGAATTTTTTTAATAAACATAATCAATATTTAAAAAACCAACAAGCAAAGCAATGTACACATAGATACATACACAAAAATATGTTTGTGACTCTAGGTAAGGTTGTAGGTACAAATGAGAACCTAAACCCTAAGCCTAAACCTAACCCTTAAACCTAACCCTTATAACTCAAATTGTGTATGTGAATTATTAAACAAATAATGTGAATAGTCATAAAAATGTGATCTGCACTATATAAAATTAATTTCTGATTAACAGATTTGGGCTAAAATGTCTTGATTGACTATTCTTAACATAGCTTGAAAATACTTCCTGGGATTCATGTTTGGAAGACCTATGAGAAAAGATAGGTGTTACATTGCTGCTTGCCTGGGACTCCTTCCTAAATCTGTTCACTACGTTTATTGGTTTATAGGTGTGATCTACCCAGACAACAAGGATTACAAGACTACAGATGACAGAACTTTGTGATTTATTGGCTCTCTCAGACCACACCACTTAGTGAATGTCCAGTCTGAGGAACTCAGCAATATGACTCTTAAGTTCACAATGGCAGAACTAGTGGAGGAAAACCTACTTTGACTGGAGGAAGACTGCAATAGTACAGTAATCTCTGGCCATAGTTGTTATGTGATAAAAGGACACAAAATTAAAGAGGTGTAAATAAGTTAAAGAAATGTGACACAATAATATTCAGTTATACTTTGGATCGAAGCAAAGAGAAACAACTAGTCAAAACATGACGAGAAATCAGATATAACAGGACAAAGTCGAGACCAAAGCTCTATATTTTTTCATCATTCGTTTGTTTTAATTAGCTGAGTCTTCCCTTTTCATTGAAAATTTTAGACATTGAGGTATGGGCACTGCCCTGTTTTATGGCATCAATTTATTACGGCAGAACCCTATGGTTAGCAATATGCATTATTGTTATTGACAATATGCCAGAGCCCATTTATATGTTGCATTCACATGCTTTCGGAGAGATGTTAATTAGGTGGTTCCAAGTCGAAAATTCATAATTAGCCAGGAGTCGTTGGTTGACAACAATACAGAAATACAGAGAATACAGAACCTTGCAAATCACAAGAGAAAAGCATTCTCATTGTGGCAAAATTAAATCTCATCACAACAGAAGCATAGTAGAGACCCAGAGAAAGATTCATGGATTAAGAACATAAGGTAATAAACAGAAGCTGAGGAGGGGCAAAGTTACACTAATCATAATGATATGTAAACCTTGTCCTTGCTCATTTCATGATGAAATCTGACAGATTATACTTTTATTTTGCAATACTGAAATGCGTATTTCAAAAAACTGCTATGTAGTAATAAATGACATGGCACCATTCAGTTAGTTACTAAGAAAACACATCCCTGCTTGAGCCACCAACCTTAGAAGAGGTATTTGGAGCCATTACGTAAATTAAGGACAGAAGGGAAATCAAGATAACCAAATAGGACCAAAGGCTTGATTGAAAGTTGACTGAGTCCAATAAATATCTCAGATGTTCTGAAAGAAGGAACAAATGACTAAACTGCCATGCAATTGATAATGGACATGTCTATAGTCACTGCATGTGTGACATTTTCTCAAAGTGTAGCATAACTGATAACTCTCTCTGCATTTGACTTTACTTTAGGTCTTGTAGACCTAAATGTGATAATAGTAAAAAAAGGACATTTTAGAAATTGATTTATACAGTTGTTTAGTTTAGATTTATTAAAATTTCATTGTAAATGTAACTTTTATACAATTGATGTGTGTGCAAGGGAGACAGCATAAAGGCCCTTTTGACGGTAACCATTCTCCGAACCAGGGGTTGGGCTGTTGCCTGATGCCCTTCTTCTTTCTCTCTTTGCAGAATGGAAGAACAACAGCCAACTATGACGTTACCTCTGTCATCCACCCTCCTTAACCCATGTTTTCCTTCCTTGGCCTTTGAAAACCAGCTCTGACGCCATCTTTGGCAATCCACCATATAACTCATATCTAAGAAGACATTCTCACATTTCCTTTTGTTATCTATTACTTCTGTGCCCCTACCCTGTATTATCTTCTTTTGTCGTTTGTTCCAATTAGTAATCATTGTCATAATGATTTTTGGCTATTTTGTTGTTCAGTGATGAAACTGGACACATAAAAGTTATTCTGAAAGTTTTCAACATTCCAAGCAATTGCCCACTATGTGAGATGAATTTTGGAATAACATAGACCTCAGCTGTAAATTTTGAAAGTGACTAAGGACATAAAATAATATGTACAGTATTTTGAATGAAAAGTGTTTTGTCAGGCTTACAAAACTTCATTACAGAGTAGCACTACAGTTTATTGTAATATAAACAAATGGCTCCACCACTTGGATAAGGCTGGTGACCCCAGCTAACTGTTGTCCACTGATAACATCCATCTACTGGCTGCAGTACATATAATTGTCTATTGCTTTAAGCAATTACCGAAATTAAATTTTTTAGTGATTTAAGGCCTTTTATACTGTTGATGCTAACTTATGGGGCTATAGAGTTAAAATCAGTTAAACTGAAAAATGTATGTGTCGTAGCATGGGCATCCACTTTTAAAAGAGGTTTAAGGCAAGCCACACAAATAAAGAGAAATAAAACCTTAAGTAAGCTAATACAATATACTTGTTATACTGACGGAATTGTTGAAAAACTTTTCTCTGAAAATTATGTTAAGTACTGTTTAATTTTATCTGTGATTGGTATCTAAAAGGTTGAGGTAGGGAATTTCATTTGGGTACTTCTAAATTCATTCAGCTTCTTTTATTATATGTGGAATATAACATCTTTTATTTTAACGTTATTTTTGAGTTGTCATTTTCTAACTTGGTTTTTCCCCATGAGTGCTTCTCTGCTACGTATGTTGTTGGTGCCTTTTTATGGCCACGTGCATGTTGTTTATCATTTTTACATCTCTTGCTAGTATCCTGGTTGGGCACCAATTGATTCAAGTGACTTCATTGCAAACTTCTTATGTAAGATGGTGGCATGAAGCTTTCAGATTTAGAAATAAATCAACTAAATCTATGTCAGTGTTGACGTTTATCAGAAACTTACATTCTAGTAACAGTTACAACTAATATGCCGATTTTGATTGTAGGAATTTATTTGGTTTCTTTTTGTCTTCGGACTCCTGTGTAATTTATTTTTACTTTGTTTGTGTCTCTATAAAAATAAGCATGGGCTGCATTGTCCATGTAGCCATAACAGGTAATAGGTAGTACTGGTTTGCACTGCACTAATTTACTAAGTCATTCTAAATCTTACATATATAATGCCAGGTCAGATTGCCATTATTTTTATAAATTATGTTAGAAATGGATGAGAAATTATTTTTAATTTCACACTTGCTTTCTACAAGAGTACCACTAATATGCCTCTCCAGTAACAGATAAATATAGTGCTAACAGTTCATTGCATAGTCCACAGAGTAGTGAAGAAACAAACTCTCATGAAAGGAAGTTCATCTACGGCAAGCCAAAGATGAAGACTTGGTTCTCAAGCAATTAGCAGTTTTGTTTGCATAAGTTCTCGGAAGGTGGATGCTGCAATATAGACTACCAGTAATGGCACACTGCATGATAACGTGCAGGGAATACACTTGACTTGAGCATTCATAGTTTTCATGCTCTTTCTCTATATTTAGCATTCTTTTGCTCAGAGGTTGATGCTCTTACTGCCTCCTGAGCAGCTCTTCTTTTCCCCACCCTAGCGGCCCACTTCTTCTTCTTTCATTAGCATCTTTTGCTGTTAAAACTGATTTAAGTCCGTATTTGTGTTGCAATTACTTAGTACGTTTTCCTTAATTTTTCACTTAAGCTGGAACTTAAGTCTTCAATCTGCCTCAAGAATGATTTAAGATATGAAGAGGTAGGGGAAGTGATGGCGAAGGTGGTAGGGATGAGAACAGCGCCCATATGCATGTGCCGCATGGCCATCCTGCTGGCTGCTGCTGAGAGTTAATTCCACAATAAAATAAAATTAAATTAAAACAAAGAATAACCTTGGAGGTCAATCATCACCCCAAAAGCAGATAGTAGACTTCACGTAATATATGTGTAGCAAATTTCAGATCAGTAGTTCAAATGGTTTGGGAGCTACAGGTGATTTAAAATCCTGGACAGACAAACAGACAGCCACGGTAGCTTATTATATAAGAAGGTAAACATCCTGTTATTTTATTTTTGTCAGGAGGGAAATGTGAGAAGAATGTGATAAAAGAAAAGGTGCTTGCCCAAAACCATTTGGGAAGGCAACTGCCAGCAATTAAATTTCTTTGTGTTTATCTTAAACTTAACACCATTGCTTGCCATTATTTTAAAAAACTTTGCAAAGCTTAAAAATAGCATTGCAGTCAGTATTTACGAGACAGTCAATATTCACAGACTAAAAAACTAGATATTATTGTTTATTTAATTATAATAAATTAGTGAAAAGTCAACTATAGTAAAACAAACACAATGGTACAATGCTAGAATTGGAAGAGAATGAAAGTAAAAAACAGGAACAGGGAATCCATATGCTATTGTGATATTAGGGTCGCAGAATATACCATTTCTATTAAAGGTAAAGTCATTTGATAGAACAGAAATCGTGCCCTTGTTACTGAAAATGTCAAGTGAAAAAATGTTTTCATTGTACTGTATGTTTAATTTTTATTGTTATTAATTTGTAAGAATAGAGGTTGTATAAAACTAAACCTGTATGTATGGACACTAAAGATATCTTTGTATACACTTTTTTTAATAAAGTGTCTTTTTTCTCCATTAGTTGGATATAATATCCCACCATGATGGTAAATTGCACCAATAATCCTAACATAATAGTTGCAAAAACCTGGTGATACTGGCCCCTTTAGAATCAAATACTAAGGAGCTCCTGATTTATGTTATGTTTTCTATAAAATGTTTTTAATATAGAGAGTGTCTGGTCATTAACTGTTGGATGGAATTGTCTGTTGTTTGTGTTTCTTGTTGCCTTTGTTCATGGGCCGTTTTAGTTCTTACATCGCTCTCTCTTTGTGCTTATTGTTGCTTTTATTGATCATACATTCTAGCCCTTACATTTGTCTTTCTTTGTGCTTCTTGCTGTGTCTACTCATTCAACATTCTAGCTTGACTTTCTATTTCTCGTTTCGTGATTCGTTTTGTAACTTATTACTTATTTTCTGATTGCTGCTTATCCAAAGAAGAATGTATTTTAGGTTTTATTAATTCTTGAGGGGATTAACTTAAAGTAACTACTTTTTAAAATACATTGCTGTGGAGTACAATTACTGTTACACCTGGGTACAGATGGATGCTGGACGATTTAGTATGCTATGCCCGGCCACGGATGCATGGACACCAGATGGCTTACTATGTTCTAATAAAGTACAGATGGACTCCAGAAAAATACTGGACGGTTTAGCATGTTGCACCTGGGCATGAAGGGAAAAGTGCCAGTTGTTTTGTTGTTTTATGTATGTGCGCATTAAATGAAGCAACTCAAATTTAGTCATTGTGTTTAGATTATGGTGTAACCTGTTTTATATACCTTTAGTACCAGTGAATTAACTCTGTTAAAGTTATATATGTAAAGCTAATACAGTAGGTAAGGTTACTATATTTCTGAGAAATATAATTGTACAGTTCTTATAATGTAAGCTACTTTAAACAAAGAATATTTAATGTATTAATAATGTTTATAATTGTTATTACTATTACTCCTGTGCATGAACAGACGCTGGGTGATTTAGCATGTAATGTCATTTTTTATATAAATTAAGAAGATACTACTAAAACACATGGGCCTACAGTTAACTTATTATAGATGCTTTGATCAATCAGCTGCCAATTTTCACTACAAAAGTTCTAATTGATGATTGGTCAATTGGCCAATCAGAAAAAATGATGTTTTCAGCCACTGCTTTCCTGGGCTTTATGGTAATTTAGTTGCAATGCTCCTTTATACGTGGTAATATGATAGTTGAGTGTGTCTTGTTTTTTTGTAGCAAACTTCCTGTAGAGTAAACAAAGCAAGTCAAATCTTGTTTTACAAGAGAGCCAGAGATATCTCTCTATTATATTAATAAAACCTTTCAGCTGTATCCATGTTATTCAGCCTAAGATACTTTCCTCCACACTGCCACTGCTCTCCCAAACATTAATCCTACTGCACACATCCTCTCTCTGTACCACCCTATGACACTCGCAGTGGAGTGGTAACTCTCCCTTCAATGCAGTCAGTTATAATAGCAAAGCACAAAAGCAAATTATCTATTAAAGAACGCTGAGTTTTAGATTGTGATAGAAAAGAGCGTCAAGAGCTGATAATGAACATTAAAAAAAAAGCTGCATATAATAAAAAATCAACATTAAAGAGAATTGTACAATAAACAAACAAGAGAAAAATATCCTCAAACAATATGCAAACAGAAATACAAAAATGCAATGTTTGTAGAATGTAAGTTAGAGTATATAATAAGAATATAACAATCATAATATTGTTTTTGACAAGTCGTTAATGTAATTACATTTTTTATTTACTTGTGTTTTATTACATTTTACTTTTTTACTTCTACGTTTTACTACATTTTGTTATTCATTGGCATTTAAAATAAACATTTGTAGTGAAATTCTCAAGTAACTTTTCATTGTATAAAAACTAAGGGCCAAACCATCTTCCTCCCATGCCATGCATACACTTCTATATACAGTACCATCTCTTTAAATACAATTGCTTTCTCTAATGGAGGGGTGCTCTAATGCCCTTTGAGCAGCTCAGCCAGAGGTTGGCAAGTGAAGTGAGCAGGGGGCGGAGTCACCTAGTTTACATTAAAGAATGTGGAGTAATAAACGGGGAACAAGGAATCAGACAAGTCGCCCTGTGCAGTTAGACAAATGGCAAAAAAACTGTTTAATGTATTCATACCTTTTTATTTTGTCCTTTAAATTAAAACAGACACTGTTTAAGATTGGACAGTGAGTTTGTTTTAAGTGCAGTTGCTTACATTATTAATTGGGAAAACAAAAGATAAAGACAAATTTGAAATTGCTTCTTAGTTAACAATAGTTTTGTTAGCTTAACAGAAAAATGTGTCTTTTACTTATAAACCTGTTAAGCATTTTAGTCTTGTTCCTTATTGATAAACAACTTATGAACATTTGGTACATTTGTGGCTTTTGTAAAGATGTGTACAATGTTTATTATTTGTTCCTGTTTGTCATACAGTATATGTTGTATACTATATGTTGTATACTATAATTATCCTTCAATAGTTGAATGTCTAGCAGATAAACTGAAGAAAAAAACAACTGTATAAACACAGTAAATGTATAATGTTTACAGTGAAAGAGCTGTACTGTAATTAATGGTTAAAAACGATTAAAACCTATAAGTTCAGGTATATTTAGATTTAAGCACTGCCAATTAATTGATTGTGTGAGTGTATATACTGAGGCAGCGTGTGCTAGAAGTTGTATCCTGATAATCCTCTGCGCTCACGACACAATTCACCGTAGAGCTTTCTGATGGGCTGCTGTAGAGCTGTTATTCCACACTCAGATACAGTGGGTTAAAATACTGGTGCACTGAGAGTAACAACGCTAAAGCAGTTATGGTATTTGGAATAGTTTTGCTATTCCGTGGTCCATTATATTGTTGCAGGTTGATTAAGAGATGCCTTAAACTAATAAATGATATGCGGTTAATTTCAGTGTATTTGATAAGGCCACATCAGGGATGTGAATCTAAACAATAAAGGGAAACCACACATGAATTGTAGCACTGCTTTGACGCTGGGGGCCACCAGTTTGCAAAACCAAGCCAAAAACTTGCATATGCAATGAACTGAGTTGGCATGAGAATATGCATGGCTTTATGCCAATTTTAGTTTTAATACATCGCAATGTAAACGTGGAAACAGGAGTACGCACCATTTTTGTACATACGCACATTTTATACATGAGGCCCCTGGGATGTGAGTGCGACACGTGGTGTCACATGAGTTTTATGAAGCTATCTATTGGCACTCTAACATAATGCTAACATAATGGCACACAGCAGTCTTTATCCTAACTTTGTGAAAACTCAAAAAATAAATACTTGGCAGCTGAAGGAAAATATTTTTAGAAGAGGTTTTAAAAGTTTTGTTTTGCTTTCCACTTTTATTTTTCATTCTTATTTTGAACTTTGAATAGAGTAGTTTTCTTATGTATTTTTTTGCAGTTTAGATATTCTGCCTGGCCTCTGACTTTTCTTCTGATTTGCCCCTAAGGAAAGTCGTTCATTTTCCAGATTCTTAAGTTCTTTTGGTTTGCTGCTACCATCGCCTTTGCAGCATAATAACTACTTCTGTAAATAAAAAGAAGATAAGAACCTAAAAAAAGTATTTCCCTATGTAGATGTCCAGGGCTTTGCATTACAGATCCTTACTTATTGTTTGAATTTGTACTAAAATATTTTAGATATTCTACAAAATTTTAAGGTTCAAGGTTAATATAAATGAGAGCATATTTTTTCTAAGCTTACATTTCATCAATTTTGTTTGAACTTCTTTTAAAACAATTTTCATACAAAAAAAATCATAAATAATTTATAGTCAAGTCCACATTTAATATAAATAAGCTAATGGAACATCTGAAATAAGATTTTCTGAATGGTCCTTATTTCTCATTAGCTGTGCAAAATTAAAATTGTTAAACTGAATACCATCAAAAATTACTAGATTTTCTCTGTGAATTTTTAATCTATACTAATAAAAGGCAAAGCCCTCACTGACTCACTCACTCACTGACTGACTCACTCACTCACTCATCACTAATTCTCCAACTTCCCGTGTAGGTAGAAAGCTAAAATTTGGCAGGCTCATTCCTTACAGCTTACTTACAAAAGTTAAGCAGGTTTCATTTCAAAATTCTACACGTAACGGTCATAACGGTCAACAACATGTGCCATGTTGAACTTTCTTATTTATGGCCCCATCTTCACGAAATTTGTTAGGTGGCTTCCCTGCGCTAACCAAAACCGATGTACATACTTATTTCAGTGGTATGACGCCACTGTCGTCCCGCCATATTGAACTTTCCAACGTCACTAATTCTCCAACTTCCCGTGTAGGTAGAAGGCTGAAATTTGGCAGGCTCATTCCTTATAGCTTACTTACAAAAGTTAAACAGGTTTCATTTCGAAATTCTACGCGTAACGGTCATAACGGTCGACAACGTCCGCCATGTTGAACTTTCCTATTTATGGCCCCATCTTCACGAAATTTGGTAGGCGGCTTCCCTGCGCTAACCGAAACCAATGTACGTACTTATTTCGGTGGTATGATGCCACTGTCGGCCGCCATATTGAAATTTTCTATGGTCTTTGTTCCTTATGGGCCCATCTTCAATAAATTTGGTACGCGGGTTACCAACACTAACTGAATCCTACTTACGTACATATATACATCCATAGCCTGCAGCCCTGCAGCTCGGTCACCGTGTGAGACGCCGTTGGGTCCCCCATCCCAACGCCTCCCACGTTGTTGGCTGCCTGCCTATATAAGGCTGTCCGTCACTCCAGTCTCCACATTCCCCTCATTGCTTCGCAACGGGATTCACGTCTCCCTGCTGATAACTACAGCCTTTTTATTTAATCCACAGCTTCTCCCCTGTTTTATTGTTCTTTTATTACGATTATAGTTATTGTGTAGGTATTTTAGACTAAGTTTACATTGTTCAGGTACCCATTTCCTTTATCATTCCAACCGTACCCCCATTAACATGTCTATCGAGGTGATCACCATCGATCAAAGAACTGTCACTTACCGAGTGGTTTCCATGCCCGGAAATGGCACCTACCTTTTCCATTCTCTTTGTTACATATTGCACGGCCATATCAGGCTTACTCTTGATATCCGGAGGAACATTGTGTCTTATGTATTGAATGACTGGGACAGGTTCAAGGTGTGGACTGATGACGGTACAGGAGATAATTATACTACACAGGAGAACTATAAGAGTGAAATGCTTAAGCCCTTCACCTATGGATCTGCATGTGAGTTGATGGCTGCCGCTGAATTGTTCGGTTTTCGTTTTCAAGTGTACCGAAATGGCCAAATATTTTACACCGTTCGACAACCGCCTATGCCTCTTAAACATCTTAGATTCACAGGTGACGATTTGAGTAGTGGACACTTTGATGTTTATGAATGTTTAAACTCTCAAAAGCTGGATGTGAAGTTATCAGTGAAACCGGTTGTATACTTACAACGCTTGACAGATGCCGAATGTCTCTTCAACACAAGTCCTGCAAATACTGTTGTAATTGAAACAAACCATGAAACTCAAACCGATTATGACAGCAGCAGTCCAAGCTGTGAGATTTGAAACAAGATTAGATAGACAGATAGATTACTGTTCACATGGCCAACTGTACGTTGCATGCTCAAGAGTAAGCTCAGCACACAGCTTGGTCATATTACAACCAGAGGGCGGAACTCACAATGTGGTATACAAAGAGATCCTTAAAAAATAATTATCGGTATATTTTCCCTCCGTTTAAAAAGGTTTAATTTTCTTCTTAATAAAAATTTTAAGGCAGTACTTCGCCACTGCAAAGCGCAGGTATTTTGCTAGTATACTGTATATTAATAAATCCTCATTTAAGGAGCTGGTCGAAAGTGTAATTTTGCTCATTTTGGAATGCAAAAAGGCCACAGAAAAGTAAATTCTAAAGCAGAGAGTTATGACACTACCTGACTTGCAGTTTTGCTGCTAGGCTACAAATCCCCAAGATATGAGTCTACAGAAACAATCTGGAAACCTGAAGTTGTCCAATTGGTTAGCCATGGAGGGGCAATCCTGCAGAATTACCTCCTTGTATGTACCTCCTTTGCTCCTCGCACCAGTCATCACTAATTACCACCAAGCAAAAAGAAAATCATGGGCTTTGACACTCACTTTGAATAGGGTGCTAGTGCTTGTGTGAGTTTGTGCCTGCTTGCTTTCATGTGCGTACACTTTGTATTTATTTGCTTTACAATGACACTCCAAAACTAACAAATATTTAGCATCACACAGAAAAATAGCAACCTTTACACAAAGGCTCTTGTGTTTCCTTATTTCCATTTCTGTTTCTAATTCTTATAATTTCTCAATGTCTCTGTCTAGCAGTCTTCTGACCATCAGCTTTAAAGTCTGAAAAACATTAACATCTAAAAAAACATTTAGCCCACCTTTATTTCTATTTTTTTTTCAGATATGCACCCAAAACTTTAAAACAGTATTGTTTTTAATTTCTTGGATCTTGAAATTACTATAGCTTCTGTGGTCAGTCTGGCTTGGAGAGATAGCTGGGGCCTTGAGTGTTATGGAACAGAAATGGAAATGTCTTTTAATAACTTTAATCCTTTGCTCAATTAAGTTCACTTAGCCCAAAACAAGTTACAATGTCTGTATTTCTCTTGCCTTAAACCAGGGTTCTCAGACAACTGAACAGTTTTATACATCTATGACCATGTGGAATTTAAACTTGCACATGTAATGATTACCATTGGACAGACAGAACTAGGTATTCATAACTATGATTTTGTATTGATATCAATCTTGAAAACAGAATTTACCACCCTGCTATAAACCATGTGTACATACTGAATACCAAATTGGGAAAACATGTAATTGCATTCAGACTAAAAGTCTGGAGGGAGTACTTGATACTACTGTGCACAACATCTCACTTCAGCTTTATCCAATATTATTTACAAACAATGCAACACTTCTAACTGAGTTACGTGCATTTTGTTCTCCATATTTGTGTCATAATTCTCCAATAGCAATCTTACTTTATGTCGCTGGGCTGGATTTTTCCAGAAAACACCTGCTTTACCAAATAGATGGCCTGAAAAAAAAGGATAATAATAATAATAATAACAATAATAATAATTATAAACTCAAACATTCAAGTACAGTTTACTTCTACAAGTCCTGTGCCCTCAGATTGATATTAAAATAAACTTGGGATCAACAACACCCTCTAGTGGCTACAAGGCTGAACATGAGCATAATGAAATTGAAAATGGCTTAAAATGCCCAATGGGACATCTTAACTGCAGCTTCACAGGTCAGAAGAACAAGCCTCTCCAACTGAAGGAATGGTCTACAAAATTAAAGTGGAACTCACCTTCTTCCTTGTGGTAATCAATGAAATGATTATGTCCCCTAAGACACAGAACTTTTAAAAACAAAGAAATAAAAACTTTTTCTAACTTTCTTACAACAGTACCTGAGGGGAAATTTTCAAGAACACAATGTAAGAGGAGTCAGGGCTTTTTACACCATTACACTGCATTTGTATTTTGTTTCTCTGAATTCATAGACATTGAATAGTGATGAGCAAAAGGATCTTTGTGAACCTCAATTGGTAGCAAAACACAGTGTTTCATGCAAACAAATTTGAGAAACAAATGGTAGACATTTTCTATAGCTAAACGTTGTATGTTGTGTTTGTTGCATTAAGAGGAAACTCACTTTGCCCTTTATGATAACAGTCTTGGTGATCACAATTCATTGTGAATAGAAATTAAATGTGACGCTCCTCTGCATTTGAAGCATGTGAGTCCTCATCTGCAGGAGTAAGAAACAGTAAAGGTGGTTTGCTAGGTAACAACCGGAGGGCATAGGGAGCAAGTAGCTTTCCATATAGTGTGTTTAAGGGTGTCTTTGCATGGAAAATATGTAATATGGCACATTTGAAAAAAGTACAGTGTACCTCCATAGTGATGTGATGCATATTGTGAACTGATTTTAATGGTGTGCAGAAGAGATCACATGTAAACATGTGTACAGTGCATCCAGAAAGTATTCACAGTGCATCACTTTTTACACATTTTGTTAATCAATCAACATTTATTTATATAGCACATATTCATACAAAAAAATGTAGCGCAAAGTGCTTTACAAAATGAATAGAAAAATAGAAGACACAAAAAATAAACATAAGTCAACATTAATTAACATAGAATAAGTAAGGTCCGATGGCCAGGGTGGACAGAAATCACATGTACATAAGTATTCACAGCCTTTGCTCAATACTTTGTCGATGCACCTTTGGCAGCAATTACAGCCTCAAGTCTTTTTGAATATGATGCCACAAGCTTGGCACACCTATCCTTGGCCAGTTTCGCCCATTCCTCTTTGCATCACCTCTCAAGCTCCATCAGGTTGGATGGGAAGCGTCAGTGCACAGCCATTTTAAGATCTCTCTTGAATGTTCGGATTCAAGTCTGGGCTCTTCCCCAGATTTGTGCCTCAAGACAATCCTGTCTCAGAGGTCTACAAACAATTCCTTTGACTTCATGCTTGGTTTGTGCTCTGACATGAACTGTCAACTATGGGACCTTATATAGACAGGTGTGTGCCTTTCCAAATCATGTCCAATCAACTGAATTTACCACAGGTGGACTCCAATTAAGCTGCAGAAACATCTCAAGGATGATCAGGAGAAACAGGATGCACCTGAGCTCAATTTTGAGCTTCATGGCAAAGGCTGTGAATACTTATGTACATGTGCTTTCTCAGTTTTTTTATTTTTAATAAATTTGCAAAAATCTCAAGTAAACTTTTTTCACATTGTCATTATGGGGTATTGTGTGTAGAATTCTGAGGAAAAAAATGAATTGAATCCATTTCGGAATAAGGCTGTAACATAAGAAAATGTGCAAAAAGTGATGCGCTGTGAATACTTTCCCAGATGCACTGTATGTGCATGTGTAATGAGTCAGAAGTGTCTGCATCATTTTTGTCTTGTTTTTATAATGCCACCTTTTTACAACTACAGTAGAATTCATGGTCTTGATGGTGATGCAAAACAAGTGTTACAGGTAGAAAAGTCTGAACGTGGTCCAAACAGTCAAGAATAGGAAGGAGTGGAGCTTAACTAGGAAGCTCTCTTGTAAAAGAATGAGTAGAATGAACAAAAAAATGGAATTTTTAAAAAGATGTGCAAGAAACATGGAATGTAGCCTTAATGTTGTTATTCAGGACAATCTAGTGAACCAACATCTGTATGTTCTATGGAAGAAAACATCTTGACTTCAGTCTGCACTGGGACTTTTAAAGACAGTTCATTGATAGATCTAAATTCATTTTTGTTGTTTTTTTACAATATACGGGGTTCACCTTCAGGTGCCCCAAATCATTTACTTTGTCTTTTATTCTCTAAAACTATTTAAAACAATTTGACTTTCAGTGATTGACTATTATTATTGTCTTTGTTTGTTTGTATTATACGTCTGGGGTAATATTCATATTTGTGTTTTGGAAGTGTTGCGGGTGGGATTATAATCTTTTTGACACCCACTGCATGCCCAACCTACCTGGAAAGGGGTCTCTTTCTGAACTGCCTTTCCCAAGGTTTCTTCCATTTTCTTCCCCTACAAGGGTTTTTTTGGGAGTTTACTTGTCTTCTTAGAGAGTCAAGGCTGGGGAGCTGTCAAGGGGCAGGGCCTGTTAAAGCCAATTGCGGCACTTCTTGTGTGATTTTGGGCTATACAAAAATAAATTGTACTGTATTGTATTATATATACTATCCATCCATCCATTTTCTAACCCGCTGAATCCGAACACAGGGTCACGGGGGTCTGCCGGAGCCAATCCCAGCCAACACAGGGCACAAGGCAGGAACCAATCCTGGGCAGGGTGCCAACCCACCGCAGGACACACACAAACACACCCACACACCAAGCACACACTAGGGCCAATTTAGAATCGCCAATCCACCTAACCTGCATGTCTTTGGATTGTGGGAGGAAACCGAGCGCCCGGAAGAAAACCCACGCAGACACGGGGAGAACATGCAAACTCCACGCAGGGAGGACCAGGGAAGCGAACCCGGATCTCCTAACTGCGAGGCATATATATACTATATATATATATATATATATATATATATATGTATATATATATATATATATATATATATATATATATATATATATATATATTTTTTTTTTTTCTGTATTCTGATGTGAGATCAGGGGGACATAGTGTTGGTCACCCAGTTTTTCCACTCATTGTATTGCAGCTCTGGGGGTGGTAGCGTATAATCATTATACCTTTCGTTTAGTTATTTGAACAGAGCATTTTAAAGGTGAGCAAGTGACTACCTGCCATATCTGCAGAAAAGAACATAAGTAGCCATGGAAATGTCTTTAGGGAGCAATAGTTCTTGTTTTCTAACCCAAAAAACTTTTTAAATTCTGATAGTGAGTTTTGCTTTTTGCAATTGCAAAATTGATAGTGTAAACAATTTTTGGTGATGGTTTTGGAAAACTTTAACGTAAAATTGAAACTTCTTTCTTTTGGACATCACTAATGCTGACAATTTGTATACACTTTGGTAAGTTGTCCCCAGGATTGTGTTCAGCAAACTCTTTTTAGCATGTAAGACACTGGCTATTTCTTTTCATACAATTAATTATAACAAAACAGTGAGGTGCACCTTTTAGACCATTGAGATTGCAGCATGTCAGATACAATCAATTATATATGGCCCTGCAAACATTTATCATCCATTGGTGAAAATATCTGCCCTCTAAGTTCCATCTTTCCAATATTTTTAAACCCACTTAATTACATGTTTGTGGGGGCAAGAGTCCTGGCAGCACTGATGCAAGGGAAAGACTAGGCCTTGATGAGACAGCAGTCCATTGGAAGGCACACTCACTCACAGCAGGCCAGTTTAGAGTCATCAGTTAGTTAAACATTGAAGGCTTTGTTAAATTGAAGGAAAACGAGACTATCACATGGAAAAATTGAGATAAAGTGATTACACTATGGTTTGAACGCAGACATTTGGGGGATTTGAGGCAACAGTGCTAACACAGCAGCAGCAGGTTGATGCCCACATTATCCTTATTATGATCCTTAGATGACTAACAGAACTGAATTACCTTGTTTCCATTAGCTTTGTCCATTACGTGCAAAATTAACAACCAACGAAATCCCTGTGTTCTGTTTTAGTTATGTATGTGTGATTCCAAACCCTGATGGCTGACTTTACTTTCCTACAAATCTTTAAACTAAAGAACAGTTCTTAAATCTTTAAATAATTCTTAGAATAAAAACTTGCAAGGTTTTAGACATTCTAGCTTCTGACTCACCTGGCATTTGGTCCAGTTCTTGCCCACTATCCTGTCAACTGCGTTGATGTTGGCTTGCTGTATAGTGTACAGAGACAGGGTGGAGATTAAGGGGCCAGAAAATGTCTGGAGTACAGTGGAAATATTCACATTCTTCAGAATCTGTTGGGTGAAAAGTACATGTGAGTAGTCAGAGACAGCTGGCCCTTGGCTGGGAGCTGTGCGAAAACTGGCATAGATCGAATGAGTCAGAGAAAACATGAAGGTACTCTTCTGTGGACAGCATGCATGCTTTGCACCCCAGGACAGTGCATGACAATGCCTTGACAGCTTCTCACTGCTCATGAACATTAAAAAGAGCCCTGAGGTCACATGCTTGTTCCCACCTACTCAATGCAGTGATATGAAACTGTTCCGCTTTTGGATTCAAATGGATGTTGTTAATTGCAAGAGATATGTGCACACAGAAATGTTTCCCTGATTACTAGTACAGTTTTGACTGGTTTGATACAATGCAAATGGAAATTTCAGAGTCTGTATCCTGAATTTTTATTTTCTTTCAGTAAAACATGAAAGTAATAAACATGATTTTGTTTTTATCTATCAGTCACACTACTCTACAGCCAAGATGCTCAGTGGCACAATACCACCAGTGATTCTGGGGGTTCGCCAAAAACATTATTATGTCTGATTAGGAATTCCACAATTATACTTGATGTTTAACCATTGTTGTTTGTGGAAGAACTAATATAAAATTAAAAGTCTCTTGGTGGACTGTCCACACTAACAATATCCTTTCAGCATGCAAAACCACTGGTGGCCACCTGGCCCTGTGCATGATGCTTTTTCAATCCCAACCTCTAAGGTCTAAACTACATCCTTCACTAAAATAATGAAAGTCAAGATCACAGTTTATTACTTTACCAATGACTAATATGAATTAAATACTACATGTCCCGATAGGCACCATCTTTATGGACAGCATTCAACGCAGTACATTTATAAGCAGAGATGATTCTCTCACTCAAACCAACATCTCTCACAATTTGGTGCCTAATCTGTATTCTGTATCTAATGAGAAACAACTTCTTCAGCCTAGGTAGACAACAATGGCACTGCCAAATTTTGTTGTCAATATGCATAATGACAGCCAAAGTTAAGGTCTTTTAAGATACTATTAAGTAATTATGAGCTGAGTTGCCTTGTGGGCATCTTCATGGAGAGCTTAGTTTCTCTCATTTTATAGCACTATTAGAATAAGCCATTAAGACATTTGCAATTCAAATTTAGTTAATCCAATGTAGGCTCGAGGGACTCGTAGCTTAAAGTAGCGACATCGGGTACCAGGCAGGAACCAATCCTGCAGTGAGCACCAGCCCCAAATCACTTGTAGAGCCAATTAAAGGACACCAAAAAAAACAAAACACACATAGACATTGAGAGAGATTATAAAGTTTCACACAAACGATTGAGCTGGGAATCAAACTCGGTCTCTTGCACCAATGCTAACCACTGCACTACCCATATACCATTAAAATAATGCTGGTAATCCACACATTAAGTCAGCAAAACAAAAAGTACTCACTGTGTTTATGAATGCTTTTTTCTGAGCAGGGGAGAGATCCTGGGCATTGTCTTCCAATCCTGCTATATTGAAAAGTTGGTCCCCCTTCATGTTTTGAATCACAGAACAAGGCACACCTTTGATTAACTTCCCCATCTTGGCTAGGTCACTTGAGCTGGGAGTCTGGAAGACCAAAATCAAAATGCTTTGATTTTAAAGACTTCTCCTTAAATATGTGAATCGTTCTAGTATGCCCATTAATATTATTTGCACTGTTATTAGGATTTTTGGCATACTCCCCATATTAATTAATTATTTATCAATTGTATTAATCTACACTATACTAAATATTTGGGTGCCCTTAAATGATGGGGGGGATAGGGGGGAGTCAAAATGGAAAAGACAAGTTTTATTACGAAACAGCAAAAACATCATTTTCTAATCTTAAATATTTAGCAAGATCTTCTCAAAAACAATTTATATGGTCTTATAGTGCTAAGAAAATTGATTCAATCTTCATTTACCTATAAATAAATACAACACCCCCTTTCAGAAGCAGATCCTTCACAAAGCAGCTGGACTAAACATTAGTCTTTTTTAAACGATAAACCTGGTTTCAAAAATACAATGTAAACCGTTATTGTGGTTAGAGAAACCCAGGGTTACCATTGTCGAAGAAAAAGGACATCTTATGTAAAACTTGCCTTTCTTTCCACTCATTTCTATATACTGTATCTAGTGATAGATAGATAGATAGATAGATAGATAGATAGATAGATAGATAGATAGATAGATAGATAGATAGATAGATAGATAGATAGATAGATAGATAGATAGATAGATAGATAGATAGATAGTGTATATTCCCCACATACACTGGGGAGCAGCATTCTCCTGGTGGAGTTCTCATTGGTACACCTGAATTACTGAGAAGGGTCCAGCTGTGGACCTTTGCACATCTGCAATTCAGCAGCTCCGCTGGACAGCTCTTATGTGTGGAACTATCACCTGAAAAAGCAAAAGTCTTTTATACAAGGCCAACCTTTCTGAGTGATACTTACACATAAAGTGAAATAACTTGGTTTCCTTTGATTGTTCAAAAGTTTAGTCTGTATTCCACTACTTTCCCTATCAAAATACCGAATCATTAGGGTAAACATTTCCACACTGAAATCCGATTACATGCATTAGTAGCCACACTACGAAAAGGAATGCCTGCCATTCTGTCTATCACAGTTTTAACAGCAGGAGGAGAAATCACTGACTTCACTATTACTTGTTTTTCACGTGCACAATGATTTATAGCTGCTTTGATATTTTACACAATTAAATGCTAAAGTTCCTTCAGCTGCACAAATGATCTTCTCACTGGATCCACAATGAATGATGAAGTTTATGATCATCGACCAAACATATTCACTATTTTGAATGTTTTTTTTATGTTTTGCTGTTTCCATGTGTGATTCAGGAACAAGAGTACCTTTATTTGCAACTGAAACAAATGTGCCGACACTCCAAAGGATACATTCAGTATCAGATACGGTCATTTCAATAAAGCTAAATTTCTTTAAAAATCTGTTTCTTATTTCCCAATCTTGTTTTATGTTTTCTTATTTCCCAATCTTGTTAGCACTAGCACTCTGAAGGAAGTTTACAGTACCCAAAGGATGTTGAGATCTGCAGATCATGTCACGCTGATACTGGCTACTGTTTGGTGTGCATTTCTGTGGACAGACAGAACCAAATTCAAGCATGATTTCATACTACCAGGATACTGAAGACTGCAGCTGGCACAACCTCTTGAAACTGTAAACGAGTTTCGAGTGTCTATTTTATCTTATCCACCAGAATTTCATAATTTTTCAAAGAAAACCTGGAAAATTTTATTGCTCATGAAAATCCACCTTATTTTGCTAGCGAAAAGGAGGACCAGGTGAAAGAGGATGTATTCCATCCATCCATTTTCTAACCCGCTGAATCCGAACACAGGGTCACGGGGGTCTGCTGGAGCCAATCCCAGCCAACACAGGGCACAAGGCAGGAACCAATCCTGGGCAGGGTGCCAACCCACCGCAGGAAACACACAAACACACCAAGCACACACTAGGGCCAATTCAGAATCGCCAATCCACCTAACCTGCATGTCTGTGGATTGTGGGAGGAAACCGAGCCCGAGGAAACCCACGCAGACACGGGAGAACATGCAAACTCCACGCAGGGAGGACCCAGGAAGCGAACCCGGGTCTCCTAACTGCGAGGCAGCAGCGCTACCACTGCACCACCGTGCCGCCCCTAAGAGGATGTATTGAAACATTAAATTAAATATTCCAGGTAAATTTATCAGCGAATAACCCAATTATGTCAGCCATGAAAGCATTAAACGGGTTACTGTTAAGGATTTTGTAGTCTCTGCATGTATTTGCTTCGCACACACTTTCAGCAGGAATGGGAGGAATTTTTCAAAAATGCATTTCCAGAGATACATTTTCAGGGGATTGCATTATTCCATCAACTGGGTGAAATAATCTGTCTTAATATTTCAGAAATAGCTAAATTTATGTTGACAAGTTGAATGTATAGTGCTAAACTCAGGAACACAATCTCAAGAGCAGCAAAAGTTACCAAAAGTAATGGACATTATGAGTAACCTAACATAATACTTATCTTACTGAATGTAAAAATATGTGCATTATTAGTATTTCAAAAGAACTGGGTGTAAGGAAAGAAGCACATGTACGAAGTACTTTGTAGGACTTAATCACACCATTTTTGAAAATTAAGGGGCACTCTAAAATCCCCTACCCACATAGCCCAACCCCAAATAGCTATATGTCAAGATGCACATATTTTGAACTCCAGAAGATTACTTGCACATGTAAACAGAGATTTATGCCTTAACCAGGTTATCCATTTTAACCCAGTTATTTATGTACATGTAAGTGCACTCAATGTGCTGTTGAGTTAGCACCAGTGTTTACAGACATGGGTGGAGTTTAAGGGGGCGGGGCTGCTGGCTACCCTAATAGACTAATAATAACACTATGTTATCAAAAGAAATGTGCAAGGAGAATTTTTTAAGGTCACAGCTAGTATAATCATGTAATAATAATAATCATCAAATATCAATTTAATCAATTTAACTTATCCTACTTAAGCAACTGTTTCTTGCATGTCACCTAGCCTGTGCTACATAAATTATGGATTAGTTTACTGTTCCACATTTAGCTTGAAAGATGTCACTTCAGCTTGTAAATTCTGTATTCAGTACTTTCTTTTACATGTCAAATGTCCACTCCTGTTGCCAAAACAGATTTTCAAGCAGTCAGTTTCAGTGACTGAATCAACCACAGAGTCACACGTTTGTCTGTGTGCCTGCATCTTATGCTTGAATATCCTTCTTGTACAAACAGCTGTACGGTGAGCAAATCTCACTGTGCTGCCACACACATCTTGTGACAAAATATTTAATTTAAAGGTACCTCTTTGATGAAGTAAATAAAAAATAAAATATGCTCTAACTCTCCATCAATCCATCCATTTTCTGAACCCACTTATCCAGAGCAGGGATGTAAAGAAGCTGAAACCTAACCAAGCAAGAATCACCGGAAAGGAAGCCAGTCCATCACAAGGTAAACACACACACACACACACGTCAGGGACCAGTTTTGCCTCGCCAGTCCACCTACCCTGTTCAGGGTCAACTGGGCGACAGACAATTCGGCGAAAAGACAACTGGGCGACGGACAACTTTGTGACATCCTTCACCAGCTAGGTTCAAAGAAATTTTTAGTAAAAAAGTACATTGTCATTTGGAATACACACATTTCATGTGTGTTCAGTGTCATCAACAATCTCTGTAAAAACGTTGTTAACACAGAAACTTTTTTCATGTTTTAGTGATAATTGACAAAATGTAGACATGAAATGTATAATGTGTGAATCCTGAAATACAAATATCAAATAAACACTTTCACAAAAGGTACAAGTATAAAAAAACAAGTGCACTTTTATTCAAGAATTTAACTGAAGAAAAAAGAAATCAGGTTACGGCAGGCGGTTGATACGACAGCTTGCATGGTGCAATGCTAAGAACTAGTGCCTTTCAATCAAGAGGTCTCAGTTTCGAGAATAGGCTGCTTCTCAAATTTAGCATGTTAAGTAGCGAGCTGCTCTTATTGTTTATATCATACAATAAAAACATACATTTGATTTGCGTCTGTAAATTTATAGTACTTGTCAAAGATTTTTTTTGAGTTTTATTCTCTCACTCAAGATTCAAGATTTCACACACACCAAAATCCCCCCCGCCCCCCTGATCTGACGCCGTTTTCAGATAAAGGCGTGGTACAAACTTGTTTTGTTACACCTCCTCTTTATTTGAAAACTGTGTCAGATCTTGTGCGCAAGCGAGACTGGGAAAACATCTGAGAATTCCCTGTAATTTCCAGTTCCTTTGTTTCAAAACACTACTGACATGCACAATTATTTCCAGTCAAGTACACGTCCTTATCTGAAAACAGCGTCAGGGTTTGGGGGGGCAGGAAGGTGTTGTGGGAGTGTGAATGTGAGTGAGAGAATAAATCTAAAAAAAAGACATTCTCATACATAGAACAGTACCATTTGTAGCATCAGATGTAGTATTGGATCCTGAAGGGAGATACGTGATGGTCATGGGAGACTTATCTAACTGTAAAATGATTTTGATAAATGTTTATGCACCTAATGTTGATGATAAGGAATTTATACAAAATTTATTTGCATCCATTCCCAATCTGAACACTCATAAACTTATAATGGCTGGGGACTTTAATTGTGTTCTAAATCCACTTTTAGATAAGAGTTCCTCCACAGGGGGAACGGCAACTAACACCGCAAAGATAATTACAAAGTTTATAACTGATCACAACTTATCAGATCCCTGGAGGTTTTTAAACCCAAATTCAAGAACATATTCTTTCTACTCACCAGTACATCATTGCTACTCAAGGATTGATTACTTCTTTATAGATAATAACTTCTTGCCTAAGATTAAATCTTGTAAATACGATGCTATTGTTATTTCAGACCATGCTCCGATGATCTTGGAGCTGAAATTACTAAGCCCCATACACTCACCCCGCAGATGGCGCCTCAATCCGCTTCTATTAGCTGACGAGAATTGTACTGAATTTATATCCAAACAAATTGAATTCTTTCTAGAGACAAATACATCCCCTGAGATCTCTGCAGGAATACTCTGGGAAACTCTTAAGGCCTTCTTAAGAGGACAGATTATCTCATATCTTTCCCACAGAAATAAATCCGAAGCGAAGAAAGTAGCAGAGATAAAAAGCGAAATTACTAAAATAGATGAAGAACATGCCAGACTACCAAGCGAGACTCTACATAAGAGGAGGCAGGCTCTACATTCAGAATTAAACCTCTTGACAACTAAAGAAACCGAACAACTAATTTACAAATCCAGACATCATTATTATGAACATGGAGAGAAAGCTAATAAGCTTTTAGCAACAAATTCACAAGCAAGATGTACGCAACGCAATCTCGTAATTACTAACACTAACGGAGATAAAATCATCGAACACAAAAATATAATGTACACTTTTAGAGACTACTATAAATCCCTATATACTACTGAGTTTAAAGAAGACAATATACAATCTAATGCATTTCTGGATAAATTACAGATACCACAAATTGACGCTTTTAGTGTGGAGGAACTCGATAAACCTCTGTCATTATCAGAATTACTGGATGCTATAAAGTCACCCAAGGTGGAAAAGCAGCAGGCCCTGACGGCTACCCTGCAGAGTTTTACAAGAAATTCTCCGCTCAGCTAGCTCCCTCCTATTAGCAACATTTACAGAAGCCAGAGATAACCAATCTCTTCCACAAACCTTTAAGCCAAGCACTAATCACTGTCTTTCCAAAACAAAATAAGGACTTATTACAATGTGCATCATACAGACCAATTTCACTTCTGAATAACGACGTTAAAATACTCTCTAAAATCATAGCTAGAAGGATGGAGAAAGTGCTCCCTCGTAATATCACAAGACCAAACTGGATTTATTAGGGGCCGACACTTATCTTCAAATCTTCGACGCCTGTTTAATGTAATATACTCACCAACTAAATCAAACACCCCAGAAATATTATTATCATTGGATGCAGAAAAGCATTCGACATGATTGAATGGAAATACCTTTTACTATTTTGGAGAAGTTTGGGTTTGGCCCAACATTTGTGCATGGATTAAATTACTGTATACTAACCCAGAAGCTTCAGTTTGCATCAATAACATTTGCTCAGACTACTTTAAACTAGAACGTGGCACAAGACAAGGATGCCCTTTGTCACCACTGCTGTTTGCAATTGCCATTGAACCACTGGCAATACATTGTCGAAATACTGATCAGATAAAGGGGATTAGCAGAGAAGGACTGGAACAGAAAATCTCATTATATGCAGATGACATGGTACTGTATATATCGGACCCAGAAAATTCTGTGCCTGCAGTCTTAGCAGCACTCACAGAATTTCAAAAGCTCTCTGGTCTCAGAATTAATCTGAATAAAAGTGTACTCTTTCCGTGAATTCGCAAGCATATAATATTAGATTAGACACCCTTCCTTTTATCATTGCAGAACAGTTTAAATACCTGGGTAAACATCACAAGTAAACATAAAGCTCTTTATCAACAAAATTTCGTCGTCTGCATGGAAAAAATTAAACAAGACTTGCATAGATGGTCAACCCTTCATCTCACACTAGCTGGAAGAATTAACACTGTTAAGATGAATATTCTTCCTAAGCTCCTTTTTATTTCAAAACATACCAATATACATTAATAAATCGTTCTTTAAGCAATTAGATTCAACAATAACCTCATTTATTTGGAATTCTAAACATCCACGCATCAAAAGAGCGACCCTACAAAGACAAAAGGCAGAAGGTGGCATGGCTCTACCTAACTTCCAGTTTTATTACTGGGCGCAAATATACAGTCGATAAGAACCTGGACACAAATAGAAGAACATACACAGGCATGGACCGCAATAGAAGTAAAATCCTGCAGTACTTCTTTGTATTCCTTGCTCTGCGCTCCAATAAACACACGCTATCGGCAATACACTAATAACCCAATTGTGCTCCACTCACTTAGAATCTGGAACCAATGTAGAAAGCATTTTAAGACGGAGAAGCTTCTTTCTGTGGCACCCTGCAAAAGAACCACCTCTTTCAACCCTCACAAACATATGCAGTTTTAATATCTGGAAAAATTTGGAATTAACTTGCTTAGAGATCTTTATATAGACAACGTCTTTGCATCCTATGAACAATTACATTCCAAATTTAACATTCCAGCTACAAATTTCTTTCACTATCTTCAAATCAGGAACTTTGTTAAACAGAACCTTCCAGATTTTCCTCATCTTGCACCCTCATCCACGCTGGAAAAATTATTGCTCAATTTCAAGGAGTTAGACTCCATCTCTACAATATATAAAATCCTTTTACAATCCCTTCCTTTCAAAGATCCAAGAGGACACTGGGAAAATGACCTCTCAATTAATATATCAGAAAAGAGTGGAAAGTAGCAATGCAGAGAATTCACTCAAGCTCCATATGCGCAAAGCATAGAATTATACAACTCAAAATTATATATCGAGCACATCTGTCTCGACTAAAACTCTCCAAAATGTTTCCAGGGCATGATCCAACCTGCGAACGTTGCAACCAAGCCCCAGCCTCACTAGGTCACATGTTCTGGGCCTGCTCCAAATTAACATTATTCTGGACAAAAATTTTAATTACCTCTCAGACAGTCTTGGACTCACAATCCCTCCTAACCCATTAACAGCTGTGTTTGGGGTTCTTCCAGAGGGGCTTAAAGTGGAGAAGGACAAACAAATTGTGATTGCATTCACTACACTGATGGCACGCAGACTTATTCTGATAAACTGGAAGAACCCAAACTCTCCTCTTTTAAGTCAGTGGGAAACTGATGTGTTATATTATTTAAAATTGGAAAAATCAAATACTCAGTTAGAGGATCTGTGCAGACTTTTTCAAAACATGGCAGGATCTAATCAGTAATATTTTGAAATGAGTTTATAAAGCACAGAGAATTTGTTGATTTAGGTATTTTTACAAGCCTTAAATTTTACACCGCTTGGCTTGCTCTCTCTCTCAAGGGTGGGGATCGATCTGTTCTTAGCATAATTCTTTTTTTTTGTAAAAACTTGATTGCTATGTATTGATTGTAATAAAATTAAAAAAAAAAAAAAAAAAAAAAAAAGACATTAACTTTGACAAGTACTATATATTTACAGCGGCTGTTACAGACGCAAATGAAATGTATGTTTTTATTGTATAATATTAACAATAAGAGCAGCTCTCTACTCAAAACGGTAAACTTAAGAAGCTGCCAGCATCCATCCCAGAAGCTCTTGATTGGGAATGAGCAGTTCTTAGCACTGCCCCATGCAAGCTGGCGTATCAACCACCTACCGTAACCTGCTTTCTTTTTTCTTCGTTTATATTCTTGAATAAAGGCGCACTTGTTTTGTTATACTTGTACCTTTTGTGAAAGTGTTTATTTGATATTTGGACTTCAGGCTTCATGTCATGATTACAACTGCATGAACGTATGCAAATGAATATAATGTTGCATTAGTGCAAAGACGTTTTCCGAAAAGTACAATACATTTGGATTATAAAATGAATCATTCCAAATGTCATATATACCTAAGTCTCTCTTTTTTTGTCAGTGCAGCTTTGACATCATTTATCAGAAGGTGCATACTAATTCAGTGTGAGCAGGAACACTCAAGAATAAAACTGAATAAAAAAAAATCACATCCACAGTCATTCTCAGCCACACACAACACTCACATCCACGTCCACAGTTTTCCTAGTTTCGTTCGCGCACAAGATCTGACACGGTTTTTAAATAAAGAGGGGGTGTAAAAAATCAAATGCATGTTTTTATTGCATAATATAAACAATAAGAGCAGCACACTACTCAAAATGGTAAATTTGGGAAGGAGCTGATATCCAAACCGCGACCTCTTGATTGGAAGGCAGCAGTTCTTAGCATTGCACCATGCAAGCTGTCGTATCAACCGCCTTCCGTAACCTGCTTTCTTTTTTCTTCATTTATATTCTTGAATAAAAGTGCACTTGTTCTGTTATACTTGTACCTTTTGTGAAAGTGTTTATTTGATATTTGTACTTCAGGATTCACACATTATACATTTCATGTCTACATTTTGTCAATTATTACTAAAACATGAAAAGCGTTTCTGTGTTAACGTTTTTACAGAGATTGTTGATGACACTGAACACACATGAAATGTATGTATTCCAAATGACGATGTACTTTTTTACCCTATAAAGCTCCAGCACTTCACTCCAAGATAAACACTGAGCACTGACAAACTTCTTTGCGAATTGAACTGCAGCAGTGGGCGGGGGGGGATGGGATAGCAGGCTGCTTGCTGTTATCGACACATTTACAGGACAAAAGACACTGGCGGAGAGGTGCGAACGGATTTAAGGTGGACCGGATTTACGAGTTTTCTCGTAGGCTCTGGTAATTCTAGCGTTAAATCTATGTAAATTTTAATCCTGGCGAACCTTTTTTATGCCATTGTTAACCATTAATTTTTTTGATTCTATTTAATTTAATAATTATTCTCGGGGAGTATGAATTGTTTGAACCTGAACTTACATGTACCCCTTCAAGCTGGTTTTCATTGGGTCAATGAATTTTATCCTTGAAGGAAAGAGCTGTTGTTCATTTTATGTGTTCTCACTGTATGACAATCATTTTTAACATATTTGTCTAAACTTACTTCAGCGGAAAATGCAACTATGGCACACAACTCTACTCACCTTGACCTCCTTAATGTATTTTTGGACCAAGGCTGTTGATTGTTCTTTGGTCCAGCTGATCTTACCAAGGTCCTCAATGTTATTTCGAATATCACTCCCATTTATGCTGCACAGCTGACTGACAGATAATGACTTTGTTGTGTTTCCCAGGATTTTCAACATCTGTGCTGTTAAGGGTTCTGATCCCATTGCAGTTTTCATCATATCTGCAATGATCTGAAACACAAGATTCAACAAGAACATTGTATGTGCAATATATTTATAGTAATTGACCCACACTCTGCCTTCAACCTACTCATACAGACTGTAACCCAATTGAAATACGGTGGGGTGAATATCAGGATTGAAACATAATGACAAGCCATTAAGTTAGATAACAAATTACATTCTCAGCAAGGATCAACATCTGATTAAGTAAATGGGCTGAAACAAAAACCTGCAGCTACTGTGAAACCTCTGGGATTAAATTTGGGACCCTGGGTATAGCCATCGGAAATCCTTGGAAAATTGTTTATAAATAAAGATAAGACACAAATTATGGTATTGGATCTTTGCTTATGTAATTTTTTTTTAAAACATTTTGGCTATTTTGGTATGACAGAGCTCTTTGATTATTCCATGTATGAAACCCTACTAATACTTCATTATTTCTACACAGGCTGTCCTTAAAAGTATATCTGCTCCTTACAAGGGGGTGTTAAAGGAAATGTCACTAGATTAATTGTTTTAGTATTGTGGAAAGAGCAAACAATCAAAATATTAACAAATGCAGTAAACAAAATTTTCACTAAATACAAATTCCAGAACAGAAAAAGCACATAAAGAAGGACACAAAAATATTAACATGTGAGCACTGATATTAGGTCAAGAACCAAAATGTTAAGTGACTACAGGATAACTTTATTTTCCAAGAAACTAAATGTGAAAGGTATGGTTAGTAATAAACAGTAAATGATAGGTATGTCTGAATGCAACGCATGATGCCTAGCAGGGGGCATCCATTTATTAGCATCCCAAGATCAATTCTAGGGTCAGTGGTCGCTAGCATAGCCTTCAGGTAAGGCTGACACTAGAAAGCTCAAAGATAAACCACACTTCTTAAATATGAAATGTAAAAAGCTATTTCTGGGGTCCATGCTCTTTTTCTAACCATTGTTGGATTTCAAAGTCCCATCCCAAAATATTAAGGTAACCCTTTGTAATGTGCTGTCTCTAACAGGATTTTCACACATTCTGAACATGTATCTAAATGCTACAATTATCATCCATATGCCCTTGGGTTTCTGCCTGTGTCCCTCTGATTATTCTAAATTCTGAGATCCTTCATGAGATCTGTGAAAGATCCTGTCAGGATTTATCTCAGCTTCATTTTTTTGTGTTAAATGCTTTTCCTCCCATCCCCTTTTCTTTTATTTGTTAAATATCTTCAATGTAGATCATAGCCAGTAGGGAAATTGCCTCAGGCACAGTAAGTTGCTGTTGTTCTTTGGGGTGCAGTCACTTGAGAGGACTTTAAATTGACCACGTTGTTCACTGCTCTTCATTGATGGTTCACACATTTAGGTTGTGTTTGTGTCTTTGGATATATTTTGTAACAGTTTCATTTGCACAGTTCTTTAATATAGTATGTATCAGGATTTTCTCTTTAGAATATTATTCCTGTGCCTTGGCCTTGTTTTTAATCCATGTTTTGGCTTATAATGAAATCACTCTTATTTAATTTGCCGTTCTTTATTTTGTTATTTGTTTTAGCTGCCTCATTAATTTTATCTAGTATCTGTGTTAGTTGATTAATTAATATTGTGTTATTGATAATTTGTACTGCTTAATTCCTCTTGGGGCCTATTATTGAACTTTCTCTTTTTAATAACTATTGTAAATTAATCAGTTTCCTAGTTTGATATAATTATGTAATTACTTTGAATTATTTCATAAATGAATAATTTAAAGTATTATTAAATAGCTTCTTTTAAGTTTGTTTTTTTAATTTAAACATTTTGCTCTTTTTATCTTTAGCCAAGTCAATTATTTTCTTTCCTTTTAGTTTTCTTTGTTTTTAGTCACTCTGGTGTGTTTTTAAGAGTTTATTTGTTGATATTTGTTATTGAGCATCTCTAATAAGTCAAATGTCCCCCTTGGGACACATAAAATACTATCTATCTATCTATCTATCTATCTATCTTTCTATCTATCTATCTATCTATCTATCTATCTATCCATTATCCAACCCGCTATATCCTAACTACAGGGTCACAGGGGTTTGCTGGAGCCAATCCCAGCCAAAATAGGGTGCAAGGCAGGAAACAAACCCCGGGCAGGGCGCCAGCCCACTGCAGGCAATCTATCTATCTATCTATCTATCTATCTATCTATCTATCTATCTATCTATCTATCTATCTATCTATCTATCTATCTATCTATCTATCACAGGCTTATTTTATAGATGTATAAATTGCTATGTAAACAATAATATAAATACATGGGTTATGCACAATATGTTATCTGTAATAAATCATAATGAATATTTCATTTATTGCTCACATAGGAAAGCTATGCAAAATATAAATTTTTAATGACTTAATCAGCAGGTCAGTTGAGCATCAGCTTTAGAGCTCATTCAGTGTATCCTATGGAATATCATTAGATCCCAGATGTCTTAGGGTATGCCAGCTAAAATATGAGTGACCTTCTCCATCACTATGCTCCGGTTCTCCCATTAAGGTCCTCTGATTCTGGCAAACTTATTGTGCCCCACACTAACCTTCACTCTGTGGGTGACAGGGCCTTCATTTCAATATTTAATTAATATTATATATTAATATATTAATAATTAATTACTGTAGATCAGCTGACTCCATTAATTCTTTTAAAAACTTAACTTAAAACTCATTTGTTCAGGGAGGATTTTAACTTAATTTGACATTCTGCCCCTTCTTTTGTTTACCTCTGTCCAGGTGCTCAGTATAATTTCTGTGCGCGTGTTATATCACAAAATATGTTATTTGTTCAGGCTTTCTTTTAGAATTGAATTTAGCATTTTACTCTGGTTTATTGTCTTTTTGTCCACTTAATGCTTTGTGTATCCTGTATCTATCTGTTTTAGTGGTCAGGGTATCCAATGTTACAAATACCTGCTGTTTCTTTCTGAGACTCTGTGAAGTGCCTTGAGCATGGGAAAGGTGCTATATAAATAAAACATTTAGACAGGTTAAAATGTATTTAGCTCATTGTAATTATTATTATTATTAATATGTTGTTTTCTAGGTTTGTAATGTTACTAAACAAAATGTTAAGTGGAAAATTACTGTATCACAACATTCACAGACATATGTAGAGCTAAGTCACACTGCAGGTTTATTTTTAACTATGTCATAAGAATAGCATATTATATTTACATTAGCATGTTTACGCTTGTATATAATAACGTAACATGTATAAAAGTTTTGAAAGACATTTTCTGACGTATACACTACCTTCTGTAATATTTGGGACAAAGACACATTGTTTTTTCTTGATTTATCCCTCTGCTTCACAGTTTAAAATTACAAATCAAACAATTCAGGCACGATTGAAGTGCATGTTGGCGACTTTCATGTATGGGTATATGCATACATTTCAGTCACATCATGTAAAAATAACAATACTTTGTCCACATGGTCCCACCCATTTCAGGGTACCATAATGTTTGTGACATAGTAATGGCAGGTGTATTTTTAAGCAGTCATATTCTTCACTTTGTTGCATATCCCTTCAATGCAATAACTGCTTGAAGTCTGTGATTCATAGATTTCACCATGTGTTGAGGATCTGTTCTGGTGATGCACTGCTACAACAACAACAACATTTCTTTATATATCACATTTTCATACAAAAAGTAGCTCAAAGTGCTTTACATACTGAAGAAAAGAAAAATAAAAGACAAAATAAGAAATTAAAATAAGACAACATTAGTTAACATAGAAAAGGAGTAAGATCCTCTGGGCATTCTACCTAACATAAATGAAATAGTCCTCTTTGTAGTTACAAATAGTTGCTAAGACCCTAATGCAGCTATCTTCAGCTCATGCTTGTTTTGGGGGCTAGTCCCCTTTAATTTTCACTTCAAAATATGGAAGTCTTCTCAATTGGATTTAAATTGGGTAACTGACCTTGCAAGAATTTTCTATTCATTTGCGTAGCCTTATCTTCTTGTGGGATGAAGCGCCACTAAGCGCTTTGAGTTTGGATGCATTTACTCGAACTTGAGTGGATGTCTCTATATACCTTAGAATTCACTGAGCAACTGCCATCAGCAGTTTCATCATCAGTGAAGATAAGTGTGCCAGTACCTGTGGCAGCCATGCATGCCCAAGCCATAACATCCCCATCAATATGTTTAACACCCCCAGCATTCCACAGCAAAAAAAAAAAAAAGACAAAAGTATGCAAATACCCTTAAATGAAATTATGCAATGTGTTCTTTAATCACGTCTGAATTATTTGATTTGTAATTTTAAACTGTGGAGCAGAGGGATAAATCAAGGAAAACATAATATCCCAAACATTAATGATGGCACTTTACAGTGCTCAATAACATCCTGTTAATTTAACAGCTAACCTGTGATTTTGACCACAGTGAATGTAAGCTTTTCCCAGACTGCTTTGACCTGGAGTGAGAATCACATAATACTTTTTAATGGTGTTTGCTTTCAGTTTAGAACTGAATGGTGCTGTAGCAATGGAAAACCACAAGCCAAGGTAAAGTGATTCCTGTTCTCTAGGTAGGCTGGCACATGTACAAAAGCAACTTTCCCACCAACCTAATAATGGAAATATGGGGAAGTGTGATAACCTAGCATCTCAACTCACTGGTTGAAAATCTGGTGCTGGGTCACACAGATAAGAGCCTTTCAATGTTCAGAAATGACAAATGAAGAATAAAATGTTAATGACCCATCATTGTGTATCTTTCCAGTAGCAAGATATCCATCCATCCATCCATTATCCAACCCGCTATATCCTAACACAGGGTCACGGGGGTCTGCTGGAGCCATTCCCAGCCAACACAGGATGGAAGGCAGGGCACCAGCCCACCGCAGAGTAGCAAGATATCAATAGACTTAATTGAATGTTCATCAAACACACACCAAACAATCAGTAATGAAGGTGTACTTTTAAATTTTTCATTCATTTTTTAAGATTGTAGGAAGAGGAAGACTCTCCTGAGATTCACACACACAAGGCATAAACCAGCCTTGGCAGAGCCGTCAGTCTATTTATCCATCCAGCTGCATATCAGTTCATTTCCTAAACCCATTCATCCCATCTTTAGTGTCAGTGGGTGACAGAGCCTTTAACAGAATCTTGGAAGAAATGTTAGAGCAGGAATCACTCCACTCAAACCCATATTTACTCGTGCAGGGACAATGTGACGTCACCAATTATCCCAACATGTAAGTCTTTGGAATATTTTAGGAGGAAACTACACAGAGAGAAAATGCAAAATCTATATTGACAGACAACACACCTTTACACTGACCTAATTTTAGATCAAATAAAAATGAAGCCTATTATTGCTGATTAATTACTAAAAATAAATTAATTTGAGGTGCAGCATCCCAGACCTGTCTGATATGCCTATGTGTCAGATATTTAAATTAAAATGTAATAAAATGTGGAAGAACCTTGTTAGTTCCAGGATTTTTGCAACCAGACATCTGAGGTAACAGGATTTGGCTCTGGTTCTTGTTCAGTGAGTCCACATTGTCATAGAAACAGGCCAGAGCGCCAAGCCTGGGAAAAGAAACAAAAGTAAACACACTGATTAGAAAAATGGAGGGACAAGAAACGTTTTTCTGTTCTAGGGATCCCCCACAGAGGCTGCTAGTTTAATGAATCAACTGCACAAACAAACTGTTACTAAGCTTTATGTTGTTTATTATCTGTAATTAAGCTCTAGAGAAATGCATATTGTTAATGACAGGTCCGTATGTGGAATAGAACAAAACAGATCCTTTTGAATTAATTAATACAAAGCAAAAAAAGCAGAGAGATTCTCTCTCTGCCAACTTTTCCCAGAATTTGTTTTTGGAAGAAGCACAATTGTTAGAGAATGAAATTCTAATTTCTGAACAAATTTGCTTCATTGTGCCTAAACTATCAGAGCTGGTTCATCTGAGCCCCTTGGGATTATACATTCTGTCTTTTGTGTGGCTTTTTCAAAGAGGTGAAAGCGTAATATTCAAGAGATTGAACACAATGGTACACTTGTCATTGTTTTTTTTATGGATGCTGCTTTTACAGAGTGATAAGGAAAACAAACAATATTAACTTCAGTGAAGTCTTTTGAAAGTTGTGTAAATGACAGTGTGAAACAAAGGAGAAGTCCAAATTCACACTAATGCATAAAAGGTATTATTTGACAAATAAGGTTTTATTTATGAAATGGAATACTGCATTTATGTCTAAAACTAATCTGCCAACTATATTGGTTTATGAGCACAATAAATAACTTAATGTCTTACCTTTTTGGGGACAAATTACATTTTCTACCTCTATAAATCTAATGGAAATGGATTATCTTTAGGTAAACATTGCTGAATAAAGGTGCTTTAAGGAAACTAATGGCAGCGTTCAAGTATGAGGGAAAACTTTCAGTGCTGGCTCAACCTTAACAATTATGAGCTTTGCAAGATTCAAGTCAAGTAGAGTTGTAAAGACGTCAGTAAGGGCTGGTTAAATGAATGCTCAAACTAAAAATGAAATGTTAACTTATTGCAGGTGTCAGATATTGGGTGTGATATTTGGTCCGTGCTAATAGATGATGTGTTCTCTTTTTAACTTTAAAGCCCATTGTCCTAGAGGAAATACACTCAGATAAGTCAGGACTGTGAAATTTAGATAAGGTGCCCATCTCTTTTATGGTGGCAAAGAGACTCTCTTGAGGGTTCAACACAAGCAACCTTGTTTTTCCTTGTATTCATTTCATAATATTATCTTAATCTGTATCTCTTCCCCTCTTATTTACTTCATCTTTCAACTTCCAAAGCACTTTGTACAATAAAAAGCTCAGTTCAAATGGGGAGGGCGTGCCTCTTCCACTAAAAATATGAATAATCCTAATTTATCAGTGTTTCATGGTGGGAACACTGTTTTTTTTTTTTTAGCTGAATAGAGCTGAGGTGTAAAATATTAGATGTGTGGCCCTAAATCCCTTTGGTCATACAGTATGTGACTTTGAATATCCCATTATGGTGACCTTATTCTGTGATTCATGGCAAAACTCATGTAATAAAATTATAATGGTCTGCACCAAAATCCTCCCATGCAAAAAACTTTGCGAACTGTATAGATTTAGGTGTGCTGAATCCATTTCTGAAATTGGAACTTTCCACGAGATATCACATTCAGTGAAAAATGCTGTTAAAAATGTTATCTTTGTCTTATGTAATAAGTATATTTCCATACCCAGAATGTTATTTGGTGTATATTTTGGGATGAAAAATTGTAGTCTTCCTTATTCTTAATGCTAGTTAAGGTGGAAACAACACAAAATCATTTATTAGTTGAACATTTTTGCCCTTAATCAGTATTTTAATTTTCTCTCTTTATATTACTTCAGAAAAGGCAGAAATGTATGGTTAGAATGTTAGAAAGATTTGTATTGTACAAAAGAAAGAAAGTTGTTGTTTAAATTCTTTATACAGAAATATGCAAGTTTGGGTTATCTATTCATTGTCTTGATCGGGTGTAAAAGTAAAAAATGAAAAAAAAAAAAAACACAGATTTCCTTTACTAAAAAAAATGTATTTTGCAAAATTCTTGGGAATGTAAAGGCAGAAAACTAAAAGAAACTAGTTGAGGACCTTCTCTCTTCCTTGTCCTTAAAAATTAATTTCCTACACTCTTATTTGATTTCATTCCCTGAGAACATGGAAGTCTGATGAATATGGATGGAGGTTCCACCAGACTTCACTCAGATTTGTTGGTCATTCCACTTTGAAGCACCTTTAGAGGATTATAAGACTAAAAAAGTACTAAGTGGCTACCTATTTAAAACATTTATATGTCTAATTTAATTGGATTGGACTAATCTCATGACATATACTATATAAGAAAGGGCAGAGCAGGCTCTTTTTCCATAGGAGAATGCGTTCCTTTAATCTGGGAAGTGACATCCTTCACATTTTCTACAACTCTTTGATGGCTAGCTGAGCTGGAAACATCACTTCAGGAGAGGCCCACCAAATCAACAAGCTAAGTAAGGCGGCAGGCACAGTAATGGGACACACTCTGGACTCCTTGCAGGTAGTAGCAAATGAGAGGATTGAAACAAAACTGAGTGTCATTATGAACAATGCTGCATATCCTCTCTCTGACACACTGACACTAAGGATTTTCAGCGAATAAATTATTTAGCAGAAATGTGTCAAGAAACTCTACTGCATCAGTTTAAATACCTACGGGTAAACATCACAAGTGAATGTAAAGGTGTTTTTCAACATAATTTTGCTATCAGCATGGAAAAAATCAAATAAGATGTGTACAGGTGTACAGTTCATCTCACATCAGCAGGGAAAATCAATTCTGTCAAGAAAAAAATCCTTCCCAAGCTTCTTTTTCTATTCTAGAGCATTGCCATACATAATAACAAATTGTTCTTTCAGAAATTAGACTCACTTATAACCTCATTTATTTGGAATTTGAGACTCTACAAAGTCCTAAAGCAGGAGGAGGCATGGCACTACCTAGCTTTCAATTTTATTACTGGGCGGAAAATATACAAGCTACAAAGGCTCTGGACATTAACACAAATTGATGTATATACACAAGTCTGGTCTGTAATAGAAATAACATATTGCTGTACTTCTTTATTTGCTTTGATTTGTGCCCCAGTAAATACAAAATATTGTGAATGTACTAATACTCCAATTGTTCATAATATCACACAGAATATGGAACCAATGTAGGAAGTACTTCAATGCACCTGTACATGATAATCACATTTTTCTACCCTCTTAAACCAACACAGTATTTAATGTTTTGGAAATGTCTGGGATTAATACACTCAGAGAATTATATATAGATAATGTCTTCACATCTTATGAACAATTATGTTTCAGATTTAACTTCCCATCAACATAATTTTTACAATACTTTCAAATCAGAAACTTTGTTAAAAGGAACCTGCCCAATTTTCCATAACTCCCACCTGTTCTATTCAAGAAGAAATGCTGTTCAGTCTTTCTGTCAGTCAGACAGTATATCAACAATATATGAAAATATCTTAAAGTCTCTGCCTTTCAAAGATCCTAGGGTATGGTGGGGAAATGATCTTTCACTTAATATCTCAGAAAAGGAGTGGAAGGAAGCCTTGCATAGAACATACTCTAGCTCCATATACGCAAGGCATTCAATCATTCAACTATATATCAACATATATCAAGCACATTTATCTCGTTTAAAATTGCCCAAAATGTATCCAGGGTAAGATTTAACCTGTAAGCGTTAAAATCTAGCTCCAGCCTCACTGGGCCACATGTTTCAGGCTGGCACCATATTAACATTATTTTGGACAAAAATCTTTGAATGCCTATCAGACAGCCTTTGTGTCACAATCACTTCTAATCTGTTAATAGCTGTGTCTGGTGTACTCCCAGATAGCCTTAAAGTGGAGAAGGACCAATTGATTGTAATTGCCTTTACCTTACTATTAGCGTGTAGACTTATCTTGCTTGACTGGAAGAATCTCAGCCTACCTGCTATATGTCAGTGGGTAACTGATGTTCTATACTATTTGAAATTGGAAAAAATCTGGATCTGTTCAAAACTTTTTAAAATATGGCAAGATCTTATTAATATAATTTTAGAGTAAGCGTTTAAGTCAGGGGAAAGGACATTCTCCTTTCTTTGCTGTTTTTAAAAGATTTGCTTTTGCTGTTAGTTCCCCTCTCTTTCTCTTGGGTGAGGGTTGAATTCTGTTTTGTTAAGCTCAAATTGATTGTTTTTAATGTTATCTTCTTCATTGTATAAGTTAGATTTGATTGTATGGAATGTGACAGGGATGCCAGGGGCAACAACCCGGCCTGGACGCCGTGAGGGACCGGATGTGGGTCTGCGCCCACCCTGGATCACGTGGGGGCTGCCATCCTGGTTGCTTTGGGGGCCACGGGTTGAGGGCATGGAAGCCCCACCCTGTAGGGGCCCGTGGTCACCGCCAGGAGGCGCCCCAATGCCTTGGGGACCTGTTACCTCAGCACTTCCGCCACACCAGGAAGTGCTGGGGGGAAGAATTAAAAGGATACTCGGAGCGCTGCCGGGAGAACTGCCGGCACTTCCGCCACGCTAGGGCGTGGCCAACGGGGGAGTGTCGGAAACACCTGGAGCTCATCCGGGTCATGGATAAAAGGGGCCATCTCCCTTCATTCAGGGCTGGAGTCGGGTGGAAGAAGAACAAGGCACGTGAGGAGTGTGGAGGCAGGCCGAAGAAAAGGCATTTGTGTGGCCAGGACTGTGTGTTGGGGTTTGTCCACTATTTGGACTGTGTCTTAGTGACCTAATTATTGTAAATAAATACGTGTGGTGGTGATTTACAACATGTCTGCCTGTCTGTGTCCGGGTCGGCTCCACAAATGTTATTTTCTTCAAATAAAAAAAAAAAAAAACAGGCTACTGGGGCTCATTTATACCAACAGCAATATACATGCATATTTCCTCACTGGGATTGTAACTGCCAAGTCAGACGTTTTCCGCTGTCTGTGTGAGAATAACTGGTGATGGTCTTCTATTCTATCAAAAGTGGGTTCCTGACTTGACTTCCTGATAATGCCAGCATAGGCTGTGATTCCACATGTCTTATTAATAGAAAAAGGGAGGAAAGGTAATAAATTAGGAAAAAACACAGTGGCACAGAAGAACTTGCAAATGACAGTCCTGTCTGTGGGCTATGAGCCAGCGAAGGTAACCACTGGGGCAAGATGCCTCCCTAACCAAGAAGCAGATAAAAACAAAACAATCAGTTTACCACTTAAGCCTGTTATTCATTTAGGTTTGAGTCAGATCTTCTTTGTAGCTTTTAGATAACTTATTACAGTTGTTAATTAACATTGAATATTAATATATTTTTATAATTTCACAATGAATTATATCTCCTATGCTGACTGAAGCATTTGCTAGGCCATATCATCTGGTGACAGCTAGGCAGGTACCAATGGCTTGTGTGTGTACAATTTATGTGGTAGAATAACCTAAAATAAAGAATTAAGTAACACTGAAAGCAACACAGTAGAGGAATTCCATCACACCAGCTTAAGTGAAGCAGCTCTTCTGGGATTTCATGCACTGAATGTCAAAGGTGGATCAAGAATTTTTAAACTCCCTAAAAACAACCAGCCAGACCACTGATGAGAGGGGAGAACAGATGATGACTCAACTTAGGCAGAGTGGCAGACAGGTGACAAAATAATAAAAATAATAAAACAATGGTCGGCAAAGAGGCAAACTAGAAGGCACACTCTTTTGTGCTTTGTATGGCAGCCAATAACACAACCAAAGTTCCAATTTGGGGTCTTCATATGCAACAAAAAGTAATAAGGTGCTGCTATGGCTAAAGACCATGAATTGTAGAAGGTGAACGATTGGTAGAACGCCATTTGACCTGATAAATTGCACTTCCAGCTAATTCAGCCTGAAGAAATAACCAGGATTTGAGTCCATTAATCCATCCCGTGGGATATCAGGCATGTCAGTGGGTGGTAGTGGTGTAATGGTGTGAGGTGTGATTTATATGGCACACCTTGGGCCTCTTGATACATGAACAGAGCAATGCCTGAATGTCACAGGATATCTAAACATCAATTATTTAAAATTTCCAAGACCACATTCCAGTTATCTTAAGTTTAAAGATTGAAGAAAATATTAATTATATTCATTCAGATGTATAATTTTTGTTTTCTGTAAAAAACTAAATTCAGTAGGCCCACTTTACAGGATTGCAGAAATCTCAACTATGGACACGTGTTTAAACTTTATATTTTAACTAATTAATCAATCCCATTACCCTTATTTGGATTAGGTAGGCTCAAAATTATGTGGAGGTAATTAACTGATTATATGATGCTGAGACACACAATAACACAGCTGCTGAATTGAAGTGTTTCTTCTGCCATGGGCCTAATCCTGAATGGGCGAGCTCCAACTCTTTATATTAATGACCAGGAAAAAGTGGATTTCAAAATATAGAGGTGAAAGGGTGAGTTTCTGAAAGCAAGAATGTTGAAGAGCAATACAAGGAGACTTGTTCCCATAGTTTGCTCTAGTGTTCAGACCTCTGTACTTACCAAAGAAGTGATTAAAGTTTTAGCAAAAAAACTTTACACAAGCAAGACACCAAAAATCTTAAACATATTACAGACAGCTTGGCTTTAGAAGTAGTCACTGACACCCACTCACCTGGCAAACACGCTCTCGCTCTTCTTAGAGTCAAGGCATTGTGAGGACAGTTTGGACATTAACATCTTTCCCTGTTTCTGGTTCAGATCATACATCTGCTTAAATGTGTCAAAAAAAGTATTTTGATTGAAGAATTTGCAAAGCTGAAATTGGAAACAATGGCAGCAAGTGAATAAAAGGAGCAGCTGTTTGCAAGAGTTAATTGTGAATATCAGTGCAAATAAATAAATGTTAAGCCATGGACAATTAAGTATGATTAAAAAGCCATTTGACTTGAAAATACTTTTAAAAAATTAAATGACAAAAAAGAGTAAGAATTTTTTTTGTTGTGCAGTGTAATCTGTACGACTAAGTTTTTGCTTCTTGATCACTGTTGGGTGTTTCTTATAGATTTTTTGGTGCTGATCATGAACATCACATCAAAATTTACCCATCACGTACCATTTCAGTTTTGTCATGATTTTTTCTTATATTTGTATCCAAACATTTTTGCTCCCGTAAGTGACTTATCAACAACGGTTTGTGCAGCCTGAACAGGTTGGAAGCTGTTCTGTGGAGGTTGACATGCTGGACAGGTCTGAGCGAGCTTGATGCTGTCTCAGCATGCTATAAAGGTGGCTTGCATACACCGATCCTGCTCATTTGGTTAATATACATAGTCAGTGCGTATATATAGTATCAGTATAGTAAAGTATAATATCTGTAGCAATATAACAGTAAGCTTGAGATATCTGTGATATCTGTGGCGAATATACACTTGTGACTCAGAGACGTTGGATGACTGCTCTTGTGAAGAAAGCTTAACATTTGTTTTTTGGCTGCAAAATTGGTGATGAAGACAAGGAATGGGTGCCTCACATTTGCTGTGCGACAGTCTGAGAGCCTGGCTCAGAGGCACTCGAAAGACGATGCCATTTGCTGTTCTGATCATATGGTAAGAACAGAAAAACGATGTGACGGACTGTTACTTCTGTTTGACTAATGTGTCTGGTTTCTCTGCCAAAAACAAGAAGTCAAATGAATATCCTAATCTGCCTTCAGCAATAAGACCCGTGCCACATGACGACAGTCTTCCAATTCCAAAACCACCAGAGGATTGGACCTTAGACGAACCAGATGAAGAAACTGCAATGCAGGGTACTGACAGTGACATTGACCCGGATTTTGAACCATGCTCATCAGGCGATCCACATCTGATAACACAGTCCGAATTGAATGATTTGGTCAGAGATTTGGGTATGTCAAAAGCAAAAGCCGAGCTGCTGGGTTTGAGACTGCAGGAATGGTGTTTACTGTCACCAGGTACGAAAATGTCTGTGTTTCGAGGCCGACATCATGATATAACCAAATTTTTTGCAAAAGTCGACAGTCTTTGTTTCTGTTGTGACGTTGAAGGATTATTCTCGGCCTTGGGTTGTGATCAACCCGGAAGAGTGGCGTCTCTTCATTGATTCATCAATGTTATGCCTGAAAGCTGTTCTGCTACACAATGACAACGTTTATCCTTCAGTACCTGTTGGCTATGCAGCACACATGAAAGAAACGTATAAGAATATGGAACTCTTGCTGAAGCATGTCCAGTATAGCAGGTACAGCTGGAATATTTGCTGAGATTTTAAAGTTGTTGCTCTGTTACTAGGACTGCAGCTCGGCTATACAAAGTACTGTTGTTTCATCTGTGAATGGGATAGCCATGCCAAAGAGTCGCACTATTCTCGACAGAACTGGCCACTCTGTAAAAAGTTAGTTCCAGGACAGAAAAATGTGGCACATGAATCGCTTGTCGACACGGCAAGGATATTTTTGCCTCCTCTTCACATAAAACTGGCACTCATGAAGAATTTTGTGAAAGCACTGAACAAGGAAGGCGAAGGTTTTCGTTATTTAAGATGGATGTTCCCAAAATAACTGACGCCAAGATCAAAGAGGGCATTTTTGTTGGCCCCCAGATCAGACATGTTATGAGAGACAAGCGGTTTGAAGATCTGTTAGTTGGGCTGGAAAAAATTGCCTGGAAAGCCTTCAAAGACATTATTGACAATTTTCTGGGCAATTACAGAGCCCCAACCTACATTCAGCTAGTAGACAAACTTCTCAAAGCATACAAGACAATGAAGTGCAATGAAGTCACTCAAGATTCATTTCCTCCACTCACACTTGGACTTCTTTCCCGCAAATCTCAGCGCTGTCAGTGACGAACACGGTGAAAGATTTTACCAGGACATTGCTACGATGGAGAAATGATACCAGGGCAACTGGAACCCGTCAATGCTTGCTGACTATTGTTGGACACTGCAACGTGATGCACCAGACATTAAATACAAAATAAAATCAGGAGCAAAACACGTTTAATTCTGTTGAATTACATAGGTTATGCGAAACATAAAAGTGACTATATACGTTATTGTCAGTAAACATATAAATGTCTGTTTCTCCTACGTGATGCAGTAAAACCAAAACTATATTTGTGCATACCCCGTAGGTACCTGTCACAATCAGGAAACAATACTTTTCAAAAAAATCGTTGTGCAGTGTTATTAGAAACATTTTAAAACAAGAAACTAAATTGAACACACCAGGTCAGGAACACATTAAAACTTCTTAATACTGTGACAACTGCTTCATCTTAAAATGCAGACATACCTAAGGTGAGAGTAACCCTTAAAGCTAGCTAAAACTTAAATGCAATCCTTGAAAGAGTGGAAATCTCATCCAGGACACTTAAGTAAAAGATTTCAAAAAGAAGGAAAGAAGATCATTTTTCAGACTGGGGCAAGCTACTAAAATATTCACTTGTTTGCCATCATTGCCAGCTATGGTTCACTCACACCAATTGGACTGAAACCCAACTTTCTTATGAACCTGAACACAAGGAATATAACTGCCTGAACTATTACAAAACTGCATGTTGTTCTGTTTTGACTGAGGATTCTTTATACCAAAAGCAATACACATGCATATTGCCTCACTGGAATTGTGACTGCCAAGTGATAATAAGTGGTGATGGCCTTCTGTTCTATCGAATGTGGGTTCCTGACTTGACTGGCTGAATTTTCCAGCATAGTCTGTGATTCCACATGTCTTATTAATAGAAAGGTAATAAATTAGCAAAAAAAAGTGGCATAGAAGAACTTGCAAATGGCAGTCCTGTCTGTGGATGTGAGCCAGCAAACGTAACCATTGGGGCAAGATGCCTCCCTAACCAAGAAGCAGATAAAAACAAAACAATTACTTCACCATTTAAGCCTATTATCCAATTATGAACCTGAACTGCCTGGGTTATTACGAAAACTGCATGTTGTTCTGTTTTGATATGATAGACTGAAAAGCAAGTCACTGTAGGTGACTTTACATTTGTACAAGTTGATTGATCAAACTTAGATTGTAATAAAATACACACCTCGTCTGCTGGTATTTGCTCAAGGTCAGAGTCAGAAACCTGAGGCAGAAAACGGCCAAGGGTACTCAAAGCATCTGACTTCAGCCAAACTGGTGGCTCTGGACATTTACCTGGAGAAGAAAAAGTTATCTTTTTCAATCACAATTTCTGATATTGTTAATACTAAGTCTGAAATGCCCATCTGTTTCATTTAAAGTAAAAAAAAGAAGTTTATGCAGTAATTGTGTCCACTAATCAATGCCAGCAAACTTTTTGTGTAAAGATTGTTTATTCGGACCACAAGGTTTATTCAGAAATTAAAAATACTTATATTTGGTATAAAACCAAACATGCCATAGATAAAATCAGAATATGAAAAACTAAGAATTTATAAAATGAGGCCTTAACTTTTTTATCTATATGACATTCCAATCTATCAACACATTTCTTTCCAATATAAGATTTAGCATTTTTATTATATATAAAATCCAAATTATAAATATAAATTGATAAATTGAAATTTATCATATTGTATAACTGTTGCTGGGTCAGGGCCTCAGTATACTCCATTTCACATTCTCACATGGCAAGACTGGACACAAGTTAGGGGCCTCCACATCTCTAATCAGTAGCTTATCCAGCTTATGAGCTAAAGGGAACTCCTCTGTGGAGTACCATTTGTACTCAAATAAAATAAATAAAATGGCAATTATAAAAAAATATTACATGAAAATGAAATTAAAAATCACATGAAAATGTACTGTGAGATTTTCAGTATATTTAGAGGGGAACTGCCAAAACATTAACTTTGTGTACATAGGAGCTTGCTGTAGGTGCCAGTCTGGAAGACAGACACCGATGTTCTGCTGCCCGCCGACAGTCTTGACAGAAGATCGCCATGCCTCTCTTTTTCCTACATTTATCCAGGAATGTTGTGATCTTCATTTCGTTTGGATTGCTAAATTCTTAACACAGTAATACATCATACCTCGGGGCCCCACCTTTTAGAATCACCCTGTATATATATATATATATATATATATATATATATATATATATATATATATATATATATATATATATATATATATATAGTCACACACGTGCACATGGGAGGCAACTAAAGGGTTTGAAAGATGGTAATCCTACACCGGACCGGTGTAGCACACTGACCCTTTCTCTCTTTCTTCTGGAGACCACCTTAGGGAAATCCAACCTGGGTCTGTCAACAACACTTCCAGTTCCTGACCTGATGATGTTGCTTCCTCCACCCGACTATAAAAATGCTAACAAAGAATCAGTTCTGTTTTGGACTCATCTCTGTAAAGACATCTGAATCTCCAAGTATACGGAGTGCCTGCCCCATATGTTTTTGGTGTTCTTCCCTTTTATTTACTACTAGCTGTCCCCCGAGGCTCCAACCGCATAGTAGTGAAATAGTACAAACTATAAAAATCAATAAACACACAGGTATTGCTAGCTAAACTGAGGCAAGGTATGCTCCAAAATGAGGCCAGAGGTAGACTGATTCGAACAGAGATGGGCGCATTGAGTGAGGAGGACCCTGCCTCTTTCTCAGATTAGCACAAAAAAATTATTCCTGCGAGCAAATTATGATACTTAGTGCAATGAGAGAAGTTGCAAAATCAACCTGAATGTTCAAGCAAATTATAGAGATAAATCCAATCTAAATCTGTTCAGTAGTTCTCTTGTGAAAAGCGACTGACATACAGACAGTAAGACGTTGGATTTTAAATATATATATAAAATAATGCATAATTGATACAATTTCATTATTTTAATATGGTTCAATAATGTAGGTACTTTTAGGTATTACAAGTTTTATATCAAAATGTCCATATTTTTAAGTACAGTGGAACTTTTCCAAATGGCACATTTTTGAATCTCTTTAATGTCATTGTTACTTATTTCAAAATGCCTCTTTTCTTCAAGAAGAAGAATTTTTCAATCAAGGTAATTTTGACACCCTGCTATGAGCAGAGCATCCCTCCATAAACTGGGGAGCAGTATCCTGTTTGGCAAGCCCCAGTATGGAAGCCCACAGGGCAGCATGGGAGTTGTGGTCCCAGGGGCCTGTCCTACTGGGTTCTGTGGGGGCCACCAAAGTGAACTGTTTTATACTGAACACACGGGGTCTGTTGAAATCCTGCCTGGCCCTGAAGAGCTTCTCAGAGGCAATAGATTAAGCTCTTGAAGTACTCCCGGGTCCTGAGTTTAAAGAGAGCCCTCCACTTGGCCCAGAGATTTGGAGTGGGGCGTAGGCAGACAAGGCTTATTAAGAACATGGAAGGAAGTGGGAAATGTGATTATTTATTTCAAATTGCAGTTTTATTTATTTCATTGTGGTACAAATGATATTCCAACTCCTCCTCCTCCTCCCACCTAAGTGAGCATGCGTTTTTCTGACTTCCAATGCACTGTAAGAGCATCACATTTTACTTTTCAAGGCAGGCTATGTAATTTTGAAAACAGAAACAAATTCATCTGTACTATAATGATAAGCAGTTTCACACTTGATGGTGAAGTGACCTCTAAGCCAATATTTGAAAAACATAAAAATCTAATTTTGCCAACACAACAAGCTGAATACAGGGGAATTTGTGCATGACTATATTTTGCCTTCATTTACTACCCAGTAGCTTTCATGTTTTCGTTTTATGATATGTTGAATACTGTAGTAAATGATTGGTTTTACAGTTTTATGAAATTTTATGGTGATAAAAGAACTGAGGACAACATTTTTGAGTGAGTAAACTCACTGATTTCAGTCACTCCATAAAAACACTGAGCGAACATGAAAACTCCATGTGGAACCTGGCACTTTGAGGCAGAAATGACAGCTCTGAAGTACAACTCTGACAATGTTAAAACTTCAGAACTAAATTTACTAAACTTCAACCTGATTAAACTTAGGTGAACTGGCATTGCTAATGTGGCCATAGATAGATAGATAAATAGAAAGATAGATAGATACTTTATTCATCCCAAGGGGAAATTCACATACTCCAGCAGCAACATACTGATACAAGAACAATATTAAATTAAAGAGTAATAAAAATGCAGGTAGAAACAGACAATAACTTTGAATAATGTTAATGTTTACCCCCCCGGGTGGAATTGAAGAGTTGCATAGTGTAGGGGAGGTACAATCTCCTCAGTCTGTCAGTGGAGCAGGACAGTGACAGCAGTCTGTCGCTGAAACTGCTCCTCTGTCTGAAGGTAATACTGTTCAGTGGATGCAGTGGATTTTCCATTATTGACAGGAGCCTGCTGAGCGCCTGTCGCTCTACCACGGATGTCAAACTGTCCAGGTCCATGCCTACAATGGAGCCTGCCTTCCTCACCAGTTTGTCCAGGTGTGAGGCGTCCCTCTTTTTAATGCTGCCTCCCCAGCACACCACCGCATAGAAGAGGGCACTCGCCACAACTGTCTGATAGAACATCTGCAGCATCTTATTGCAGATGTTGAAGGACACCAGTCTTCTAAGGAAGTATAGTCGTATGCATGTGTATGTGTGTCGGTAGTATGTATGTGTGTCGGTTTGTGTGTTCACTATGCAATGGACTAGCACTCAGTCCAGGGATTTCCATGCCTCCTGTCCAATGCGGCAGCACGGTAGCGCAATGGTAACTCTGTTGCCTTGCAGTTAGGAGACCTGGGTTTGCTTCAAAGATCCTCCTTACGTGGAGTTTGCATGTTCTCCCTGTGTCTGCTTGGGTTTCCTCTGGTTGCTCAAGTTTCCTCCTCAAAGACATGCAGGTTAGGTTCATTGGCAATCCTAAGTTGTCCCTAGTGTGTGCTTGTTGTGTGGGTGTGGGGTGTGTGTGCCCTATGGTGGGCTGGCACCCTGCCCGGGGTTTGTTTCCTGCCTTGCCGGGATTGGCTCCAGCAGACCCCCGTGTCCCTGTAGTTAGGATATAGCAGGTTGGATAATGGATGGATGGATGTCCAGTGCTTGCTGGGACAGTGCTGATGTGATCTGCAACCTTATCCTGAATAAGCAGAGGAAAGATGGATGGATGGGTGGATAGATGGATGGATGGAATGGATGGATGGGTGGATTCCTACAATGTCTGTTCTGTCCTTGCCATTTGATTGCATGCTACGTACAATCTCAATATTCTACATAACAAAATAAGCATCTGTATAATATAAGCCATAGTAAGTGTGACTTTTTTCAGATGTTATTGTAAAGTTGTCTACACAACAGAGACAGCAAATCACATCTGGGCATAAACATTCAGTCCTAATGACCACATTTGAGATGACTTTCTGTTGAATCCACCCCCCTGGGGCTGAATTATGCAGTGGAAAGAAGAGTGGCCAAGTGAAGAACACAGCTGGCTTCCTTTTAAAATGGCTGAACCTCACAACAATGTTTTGCTTTTTGCCTTTTGCCCTTATTAAAGCATCATGGATACACTGTTTTGCAATATGTGTGCAATCTCACGATACTGATCAACATTTAGAACCATTTTTGTCTTGAATAATAGATGTATTTGGTAATTTTTAAAGCTTTTTTTCACAATGGGACCCCAGTACCCCAAAACTATACAATGCAAGAATGGGCTAATTATTTTTTTAAATTTTAGAAAATGTGCTCCACTTCAAAACGCAATTTCATGCAGTAAATTAATATATACCGTGATGGTGAACAAATTGCTTTGACTTGAAAAATACTGAACTTTTTCTTTAAGCATTTGGAATATTGTAATTAAAATTAATTAAGAACTATTTAAATATTCTCATTTTAGCTTCTAATGCAGAAGCTGCATTTTTCACTTTACATCAATGCAACACCACTTTCCAATACAAGTCCCTTTTTTCAATAATGCCTATTAGTGAGTCCCACTTGACAGGAACAGGAGGCACTCCTAGATGGGATGAAGGTCTGAACTAACATGCAAACCTAAGGTAAGTAATTCTCAGTTAGGCTAGTGCTGTACATGACAAACTGTGACATGTTCTGACCACTTTGATTGGTACATCTACTGTATCCATCTCATTTAGAACAGCTGAGCTGATTGTGTGGTGTGTATGTAAATCATGGGGAGAATAAACTTTAGACATATATAAATGAAAGACCAGTGTGTATGTGTGTATGGAGCAGTCCGCTCGGCTCACACTCAACCACAGCCACTAGATGGTGCATGCATGCACTTTCAAATTTTTTCAGTGCTCGCATGCACCTCCCTTCTCACTATGAAAGAGCTGTGTGCAGCAAACGCTGCCGTGCAACAACGACGTCATGCTAATGACACAGATGAAGAAACACAACATAGAAACGCGGCAAACGTTGCAGGGCAGCAACATGTAAGTAAACTCCTTAGCAACGTGGAGTAAGGCTTGAAGTTTTCACTAAAAACATTGTCTATCTGGAGGTATTTTCTCGAGACATAGATTAATAGGACTCATATACCAGTGATACGGGTAAGATATGGTATCGGCAGTGTGTTCTTCTGAAAGCCAGTGGGGCAGCAAGCGCAGTTGGGACCACATCCTCTGTACTAGATAATTCTTAAGATTTAGCTGACGCTTCTCCAATTTCACAAATATAGTTAAGCTGCTAGAGAGACTTCAGTTTGTTTTTTTTGTCCTAAAGACCACATGCAGCTAGTCAGGACATATTTAACTGCTTTTGTACTTTGCATGGTGTTGAGTACCAAATAAACCAATATGACCATGACAAGAACAGCAGCTCTGTTGGGATAGTCATGGACAGTAGGAGAATGCAAGTGTAAGGTGACAAAAAAAATTTGGAGGACATTGATGGACTGGGCAAATTGAGGTTGACTTGCCTTTTGCTGGTTAACAGATGAACCACAGTTAGTCCAGTATTAGTCATGTAGAACCATGGAGGGCAAAGAAAGGTAACATAATTCAATATTTCTTATCATGGATGAACCCTTTATGCCAGTAGCATATTTGTGTCTGTGTTTTTTGTTTTGTTTTGGTTTTTTTTAGGGTGTGTCATATGGTTAGGCAAGTTCTAAATGGCTCCAGGAACATGCCAGTGAATTCTGCTTAGTGTAATGCCACTACTGTCACCAAATCACAATCAAACTGAGCCTCTAAGGGATAATTTAGATCAAAATACTTGAAGCAGAGGTCAATCAGAGTGCTTTACAAGATGAAGAAAGAAAAAAAGAAAAAACAATATAAAAATTAGGCAATACTAATTAACAAAGAATAAAGTAAGTCCCAATGAACAGGGAGGACAGAAAAAATAAAACTCCAGAGGGCTGGGGAAAACAAAAAAAAAAAAAAAAAGAAAATGTGCAGAGGTTCCAGGCCACGAGACCCCATTGGGAATGCTATCTAACATCAATGATCTAAACCAGTCCTCATGGCTTTCATACTTCACGTGGAAGAATTAGATGATGATGGTCATGTGGACCTCTGTCCTTCAATCCATCAATGTAAGGACTGCACAGTGCTTTGATCAGGTGGTGGTGGGCCTCATGGGTGTAAACGTGTGCCAGCATTAATGTGGCACAATTTAAAAACAAAACAAATATTCAGCTCTTCTGAGGAATTCAGCCTATTGAAAGAAAAAGTAGTTTTGACAAATGTGGACATAGTAAACTGACCCCTTAGCTTACTTATTAAGCCTATTGCTTCACCATAACCTATGTTTGATTAATATTATACATTTATTTCAAATATAAAATAATATTATTAGGATTACACATGTATAGCCTAGTGGTAAGCAGTTCCTCCTAAAAGATGAAGAATCCTGGCTTTGATTTCTGCCCAATAACTGTCTATATAGAGCTTGAGGAAACTCTAGTGTCCCAAAGGTGTGCATGTTAGACTAAGCGGATTTTGTTGTGGCTTTAGTGTGTGCAACTGTGCCTTGTGACGAACTATTGTGCTCTCCAGGACTGGGTCTTGCCTTGCCACAAAAATAGGCTTAAACTGCATGTGACTCTGTAACAGAAAAGAGCTGATTTGGAAAAAAGATTAAACATTAATTCTAGTAGGATTGACATTATGTATTGTAATCGAGCTTTCACTGTTTAGAAGAGGATGAGTTTAACCAGTGCATTAACTTGTCTTAGACTATATAGCTGCTGTCCTTTCCAATGAAATCTTTTTGCCAAGTAAAGGTATAAGCATGAGAGGAAAAACACCAGATCATGGGTCACTGAGATGCAGATATCATTCCTTAATGGAAGATTTTTGAGTAATGAATGAAATGAGACATCTTCTGTGTGAAAGTAAGGAAGTTGAATGGGACTCTGTACTAAGTGTAAGACTTATCCAAACTATTATAAAAACTTTATAGTCCAGAATTCACATTTTTAGGCACTCCTGTCCATGTATACCTTCAAAATTCTGTCACAGCTATACTGCAGTATTCACACAGCTGGACAAAGGCTAGTTTTTCATACTGTTGTTAACAAGCACATATATGAAATTGACCGTTGTTATTCAATTCACCAAACTGAAGTTGTCCATTAATCTTAATCGTTTCTGGCTCTGTGACTCTGTTGCATTCACATTTAAACCATCCATGTCATGACACACCTTTTATCATCCCTGCTTCACTGGTCATCTGGTTTCCCATTGTGCAATTCAGCGTCTCCATGATGACACTGTTTTTCACCCACTGGACAATCTTCTCCTTTACACCCTGAGGCATATTATCGTAGAACTTGTTGAACACGTCCATCCTGAAGGACATGGAAAATAAAATTGTAGGTATATGATATATATAATATGATATACTGTATATTGAAAACTTAAAAGTTTTTTGAGGGAGTATTTTTTATTGTTAATGTGCAAGCAATAAGTAAAAATGATGGTGTGGTATGAGTCAGTCTTTGATTAACCAAGCCATCATCTAAGGTTACAGTTCAGCATTGCATGGTCAATGCTTACCCTCACATCACTAGACTGAAAGTCCACTCATCCACAATGGGACCTGTTAAGAGTGTCCAATTAGCTTAGCATACATGAGTCTGGCATGAGGGAGAAAACCAGCATAAAGTCCAGGCAGAATCAAGGAAAAAATTAAAGTGGCCAGACTGGGATCTGGGTAAAAAGTGACTGTAAAACATTTTCCTAAAACCTTACAAAAATAATAATAATAAAAAAAAAAAAACAAAGATTCTGTTTAGATACAACTTCACAAAAACACATAATCTCAAAGTGTCAAACATAATTCCACTTTCTTAATTTATAGTTAAATATTAGAGTGTTTGTGTTCATAAAGACTGCAGGAAATTAGGGTGGCCCTGAAGGGTAAAATGCAAAATTAACAAGAGTGCAAAAAGTAAAAATCATTGAGGATAAAATAAAAAAAGTGATTTTTTAAATCAATATGTAAACTAACAAAATGGCTCATTAAATTAACATTAAAAGAAATAAGTGTATAAAAGTATCATAAGAATGAATGTGTAAAATAAACATCAAAAATGAGTCCATGAACTTAACATCCAAAAGACGGTGCATGAAATAAATATAAAAAAAAATGACTGCATTAAATAAGCATCAAAAAATGGGTTAATGAAATCGACCAAAACCCAAACCAGACATGCAATTCACAACAGAAATGTGACATTGGAAGCCTACTGTAAGTGCCATTTACTCTCTGAAGGCACAGGAGTCTTTTTCACATACTTTTCGGCAGCACTAGCTAATCTACCTGTGAATTGCCCTGTCGAAGACTTGTGAACAAAGCCATAGTACCTAAAACTATAAGAAATCTGGCAAACAAGAGGAGACCATTGAGCCCATCAAGCCCGTCTGTATAGCTAATAGCTAAGCTGTCCCAATATCTCATCCAGATTTTTCTTAAAGGTTGTCAAGGTTTCTGTTTTAACTACCATCACACACAATTATGCATGTTCATTTTCAGTTTCTGTTTTTCACTATAGCTTATGGAATAGTCCTGGTTCATGCACCAGTGAAATGATGGTAAAACAGAGACAATGGTCAGACAGTGGCAGGGGAATCATGGCTGCTTCATAGTCCAGGTCCAGAGCACTTTATTGAAATTCCAGCCCAGTGATTGCTGTATTTAGTTTATGCAGGAATAAATAAATTGAATTATTGCATTTTCTCAATATTCATTTATGATCCATTATTTAATTGTAAAAATAATTAAGTACACTTGACTGTTTTGGTGACCTCAAAGCTTCAGCTGTCTGGACTCAAATCCCATGCCTGGTCATTGTCTGTATGGATTTTGCACATTCTCCTTGTGTCTGTGAGGCTTTTAATCTGCATACTCCATGTTGATCCCTCCCACATCCCAAGTACATGCAGTGCTTGTTACTTAGCCTATGGAAGGTGACTGTAGACGTGTACATTGAGGGACCTGCACTGGACTGTAGCACTGAACTTATGTGTTGTTGCAGAAACTTTAATCTTCACACTTGTGTTGCTCTGTGTTTGGCTCTCCAGTCTTTAACCAACCAATCAATAGTACTGATTATATCTCAATACTATGTCATGTTTTTTGAATGAATGCAATAAAACAATAGGACAAATGCCACAACCATTGCACAATAAAAACAAAAATCAACTGTGATGTTGAAGTTTGTCCACTTTTTACCAGCACCATGCAGAACAGCCACTTTTTGTAATGCACAAACACACTTTTATCCACCAGATAAGACCAGTTGTTGTAGCAGTACTGATGTTCTCTTCAACAACAACTAAACATTTGGTTGAAATTTCAACTTTTGGTACATTTTGACAGCTCAGAATTTTTTTAAATTAAATCCAAGGGTACAGGGACACAGGTTGAAACTTGTTAAGGGCAGATTTCTCACAAATGTTAGAACTTTTTTTTTCATGCTAAGAATAAGCGACCAGAGCCATCTGGTTTTACACGTAAGAAGTCTACCATCGATTGCATTTTGGCACTTATGGTTCTCATGGAGCACAAATGCAAATATGACTTTCTTTACAGCTTTTGTCGATTTTTGTAAAGCACTTTTAACTCCGTTGATTGAGCTGCCCTGTGGGACATCCTACAACTTTGCGGGATCTCCTCAAAGTTGCTAGATATCATGGCTGGCCTGTACACTGGTACTGTGAGTGCTGTACAGAGTGGATGCAGAACCTCTGTGTTTTTCCCAGTTGATACTGGGGTTCGTCAAGGGTGTGTTCTTGCTCCTACTCTGTTCAGTGCTTGTATGGACTGGGTGTTGGGCAAGGTCATGGGGTCCAGCGGCTGTGGGATATCTGTTGGTGAAGTGAGAGTTACAGATCTTGACTTTGCTGACTATGCTGTGATCTTCGCAGAGTCAATGGAGGCTCTGATCAGGGCACCCGAGAGACTGAGTGAGGAGTCTGAGTGTCTAGGCTTGCGAGTGTCCAAGATAAAAACCAAGATCCAGGGCTTTAATGACCTCTTGGGCACATCCATCAGCAGTGTGTCTGTCTGCGGAGAGAGTGATGACCTTGTCGAGAGGTTTACTTACCTCAGCAGTGACATTCATGTCTCTGGTGACTCTTCCTATGAAATCAGTGGATGGATTGGGAGAGCAATACAATCATTTTATTTATTTATTTATTGGGCTTAAATTCAGTTCATGTGATCCTTGTATTGGGATTTCTATCGAGCACTCTGGACATGTAAATGACGTAGCAGCCACTCCCATGATACCGTGTTTCACTGCTGCTTCGTATTGCTCACTGAGGTAGTGGAAAGTGAGGCTGTAAAAAGGAGTTCAAATGGTTCAGTGTACTGGCAATGTCTAGACATTGATGGTTTGATTTTCTATGTATCTTTGATTGTGGCTTTGATCACACATCTGCCAGGGCAATACACTACTGGACTGGTAAATGCACTAGAAGGCTCCACACTAATGATGTATGAAAGGGGCTCATTTCAGGTAGCATTTCTGTTGTGAATTGAATCTCCATTTCACCTATTTATCCAAGTCTCACAAAAATTTCTTTCTGATGTTAATTCCATGCACCATTTTTGATGTCTATTTCATGCATTCATCTTCTAAATTTACTTTTGTGCACTTTTTTTTCTCTTTAAACAATCACTTTCATGCACTGACATTTTGTCATTTTTGCATTCTTTTTGTTACATTTTTTAACAATTTCATTAAGAACACTTTCATTTTTTAGATTATTTTTAATTTTACTTCCTGTTTTTAAATATGCTGAACTCTTTTATTTTTGCATTTGCCCTTAGAAAAGGCAATCAACAATAATTCAGGTATTGATATACATGTTGCCAATCAAATAATTAATTGTATTTAATGTGGTAATATTTAAGATAATTTATGCAAGAACATGCATCAACCTTTAAAATTATTAAATGCCTCATGTGCTTTGTAAATAATAAACAGTATGATGAATACTTTTATAATAATGCTTTCCCACTGCTGCCTAAATTACTCCACTTGTTAAAGCTTTTCATACATATCTATAATTTTCATTTCTATCACAGCTAGTCATTTTAAGCTGCTTCTTTCTGTTTTTGTAAAAAGAATTCAGCAAGCTACTGCCAGTGACTCCCTCAGGGACAATATAATGTTCAGGCCGAAGCCTCTCCTTCAAGCTGAGTACCAACCTTGAGCACTGCTCTGACTCCACTGTCAATCTGGAGTTGAGTGTACTGGAAACAAACTGTGTTGCATTAAACCCAAAGGGCATTTGTACATTCTATTGACGCATGTAACACGCAGAGGCAGGTTAATACTTACGCCAGTTTCCTGTGTGAACCCATAAAGAATTTTGGTGCCATACTGCTGAGTTTTTCAGGCTTCAGTCCAAACTGGATGAAAGGCTGAGCACTCCAAAGCATAAGCTGAAAAAGGCTGTGATTCATGTAATTGGTGTCTGTTACCATAGCCTCCCAGGCTAAAGTTGCAGCAAAACTAAGCAAAGGACAAAAGGGGTTCGTGGAGGTCACAAGGCCCTGGGTTTCATTCTGAAAAGCAAAAAGAATGGGTCACAGGGGTCTGAATCATTATTCTGTTTTATAAAAATTACATTAAACTCTACAACAAAGACTTTGACGACATCCTACTGAAACCAACATTCATTCCCCAGTGAGTTAGTCTGAACTCAGTCCCTAGACTGTAAACCTGCCTTCATCTTGAAACAATCCCAGCATCAGTTCAATCTTTCTTCTGAGATGGCTTGTTTCAACTGAAAGTCAAAGCTGCATGAGTCAGTGAGTCAAAAGAAAGGATATAAGAAGTCGAGGTGACCTTGTATGACATGACTGTTGAGATGATTGCATAGCATTTTGTTCAAAGTTTGTCAGGGATCCATTACTTTTATTAATATTATAATTAATCCTACTGTGTCGTACCTACGTATGTGAATTTCCCTTTGGGAATAATAAAGTATCTATCTATCTATCTATCTATCTATCTATCTATCTATCTATCTATCTATCTATCTATCTATCTATCTATCTATCTACTGCAAAGGTGGCTATTGTTTAATTGGAAAATATGTTAGTATAATGACTGTATAACATGCCATTTAGGATTATGACAGCATTCAGAGCACCAAAATTCTTAAAGTAATAGAAATGTCGTCAAGAACAAGTTGATCACCACCAATGTTCCCTCTATGTTGTGGCCTGGTACAAATATTTCTTCATGTGAGCAACAAGTTCTAAAAAGCAGCAGTTTTTGAACTCCAGTATTAGTAATGCCTTTCTGTATGTAGCTGAAAAAAAATCACACATATGATTATTTAATGTATTGCATATTTAGTGTTAAGTATCGAAAAATTACCTAAACTGAAATAACAAAGTTTTTTTAAATAAAAAGTTTATTTCTACTCAACATTTCATTGAATATTCAAACAATTTCTCTTCTGACATTTTCTGTCTTCCATAAATTATAAACTCTATGAACAGCTGTCACATGTGTATGTTTAGGGGACAGTTTAAGGGCTCTGGTGACAGTCCTGGGGTTTGCACTCTATTATTGCTTTCTCTTTCTCTTACTGTGTAGACTGGAAGATTGACGTCTTTTCCAAAGCTGAGATCACTTCTGTTTTCTGACCAACTGGACCCGCCTATTCCTGTTAGAAACAGTCCTAACTGGAAGAATCGCCATCATTGGCAGTCATAGGTGGACACCCACCTGAAAGAAGCAGCTTAACGCTTTGGCCATGTTTTATTTCTCTGTTTTTGGAGATTTCATTTATACAGGGTTGGCCGATGGATGCCCTAAAAGTTCTCATTATCTTCGCTTTGTTATTACACAGTCTGCCCATAATTTAAAAGGAATCTCATTCTCATCAAGTTTTCCAAATGATCTGCATTTAAGAGATTTCTAGATTTTGTCTTTATATTGTTCATTAGACTATGGGTGTAACAGAAAAAGATGCAGAAGACAGAAAGATATGGAAGAAGATGATCCGTTGTGGCAATGCTTAACGGGAGCAACCGAAAGAAGAAGACGATTGTTCATTAGACTAAATCCTTTTTCATTCAATACTTGAAAAATGGAATGTACTACAAATGTTCAAAAGTGAAAATAACCCTCTGAGATCATCCTTTTTTCAAGCAAATTTTGCAAATGACACCATACATCTACAGGTAGATAAAAAAAAATTCCCAGAAACATGTGCTGTCTGGCACTTTTCAGGAAGCCTGCTTTAACAAAACATTCCATCACCCATGCTGTCTTAAACAAAAAACACTGTTTGTTTGATATACTTCTTGAATTCTTTTCAGATCTGGACTTGGACATGGGGAAATTGGCAAAGAAACCACAGCAGGACTGACAAAAGAACGACAGCAAAGACTGTTTTAAATAGCACCATTTTGTTTAAATCGGGTTGACAATTGATTTACACAAATCATTTTTTGTTCATATTTTAATTTTGTTTGAAGGACCTTTTTGTGAGCACGCTTAACTTAGAGGGAACACTGAACACCTCCAGTGATGTTTCATCAGCCTGTAACTGCCATGAGATGTCTTTCACTGAGAGAAAACCTGGGAAAAAATATCTGAGCAAACCACTGAGCCAACACAACACCAATATTGTTTATAAAATGAAATATGAGAAAATGTCTGGAATTTGTCTTTCTCTTTGGTTGAACCAGTTAGTTAACTGTAACCACTTATTCAGTGCACTCAAATAATGATTTGGACTTTGTATTTATTTTTAGTTGCTTATTATTTTTTACAGCCTTTTCTCTGGTCTCTAATAATAATGGAGGTATTGTTTTGGGAATGTAATGTTTTGGTCTGTTTTTGAAGTCATCAATTTTGAAATACGTTTTCCCAAGGCACCATTTTTTTTTTTGCTTGCTGTTTGTAATGCAGGGCTGTAAGGCTGTTGCTAGGAAAGATGTCCAGGAACTAATAATGTCGTAATAACCGCAGCAATTTAATGGTCACCAACATACACTGTTTTACTGTACAACATTGTGGTTAATTACTTAAAACTATAGCATCATTTTTTCAAAGATCTTTCTGGCTACAAGTTGTTTTCTGTTCTTCAACTTTGGTTTATGTTTTACGTTTTGGATTAAGTAAGGTGTAACATTATAACCAGGGGTGCACATAACATATTTTGTCTTGTTCTGGGTGGAGAACCTGGGGTTGTTGCTTGGTCCTCACTTTTTTTAAATGCATTTTTTCCATGACCCACCTCACAGGATGAACACAATAGAGGGATACATGGATAACCTGACATCACATGTACTTTAACTTCAACTGAGAATGAATAAAACCAGTACAACAAAATATCTGTTCTTTAAAGCCCTGTAGTATGTAGCTTTCTAATGAAATGACTGTTTTTCAAACACTGAAAACCAAATGAAATGACAGGTTTTTAAGCACTGACAACAGTTAGTGCTATTTAAAAGCACTGAAAGTTAACTTATGTTGTCATCATCATCACTCCCCTCCTGACTGTCTTCCTCTATTTTAAAAACAGTAGAAGATGCAGATGTACTAGGCCTGCTCCTTTCTCCCTGGTTCAGCCTGTGATTAGCTTTTTGCATCCACAAGTCAACAGCTGGCTTTGGGTCAAAGGTCTCTGTTGTGAACTTAGACAACAGGATGTGCATTAGAGATGAGAGGTGAGAGTCTGACAGTCAGAATCTGTACTTGTTTTTTATTATATTCAGATATGAAAATCCCCTCTCACATGCACTGCTCAAGGGCAGTATAAGGCACAACAGAAGGACTTTCTGAATGTTGGAGTAACTGTCTGGATTGCTTGTCTTCACTACATTCACCAGGTCATGCACAGAGTAGGCTGCCAAACGTTTTCCTGCTTGCTTTAAACGTATCCACTCTCTTAAAGTGGAGACTCTGTCACCAGACATGCTGGCCTCATATGTCTCAAGAATGTTACTAAGTATCGTGTTGCCAAAACTGTGGAAGTCTTTCATTTCAAGAGGCCAAGTTGTAGGATCAAAAATCAAAAAATGATCACATGATTTGAGGGATTCATACCTGTTTTCAAACTCGTGAATTAGAGCTCTCAACACATTAGTCTCATTAAGCCATCTGTAAGCTTAGAGCGCCGTTTCTTCAAAACGTTTAAGGAACATTGAAATATCTTCATAGTACACGCTTAATTATTCTGTCCTTCACGCCAGTCCCAGTGAAGAATATAGATTATTTAAATGAAGTTAAAGTTTTATCTGTATAATATAATAAACATTTTGCTGCATTTCATCTTAAAATGATATCGTCATCATATGTAAATATGCGCTTTCTAAAGTGGCTCAGGTTGTGCAATATTATAACTGTAGTGCAAGTTTACAGTGGGGTGATTGTACATATAAGTACAAACAGTTCTACAAGGAGCAATTGATTGAGTGCGTTTAAAGTTCTTGGGATGAAACTGTTTCTGAACCGCGAGGTCTGTACAGGAAAGGCTTTGAAACGTTGGCCATGGCTGAGACAGCGTGTCCTTGAAGCTGTATACCGATAATTCTCTTTCCGATCAGCTGCTGCTGTGATTCACACTCAGATACAGTGGTATAAATACTCCGAATGGTGCAGTGAGAGTAATATGGAAAAAGATGATCCGCTGTGGCAACTCCTAACGGGAGGAGCTGAAAGAAGAAGAAGGAGAAGTGAGAGTAACAACGCTAAAGCAGTTATGGTATTTGGAATATTATAGCTATTCCCTGGACCATTATATTGTTACAAGCTAATTACAATCAGATGCATTACACTAATTAACAATATGCGGTTAGTTTCAGTGTATTTATAAAGCCACGCCGCCAGTCTGCAAAACCGAGCGGAGAACTTGCGTACGACAAGGTTTATGTTTCCGTGGAAAAGTGCGTGGCTTTACGCCAAGTGTAGGTTATATACATCGCGATTTGAATGTGGAAAAGTTCTTACACAACATTTCTGTGCGTGCGCACCGTTTATACATGAGGCCCCTGGTCATCCACGGAAGACAACAGTGGTGGATGATCGCAGAATCATTTCTATGGTGAAGAGAAACCCCTTCACAACAGCCAAACAAATGAACAACACTCTCCAGGGGGTAGGCGTATCGATATCCAAGTCTACCATAAAGAGAAGACTGCATGAAAGTAAATACAGAGGGTGCACTGCAAGATGTAAGCCACTCATAAGCCTCAAGAATAGAAAGGCCACATTGGACTTTGCTAAAGAACACCTAAAAAAGCCAGCACAGTTCTGGAAAAACATTCTTTGGACAGATGAAACCAATATCAACCTCTACCAGAATGATGGCAAGAAAAAAGTATGGAAAAGGCGTGGAACAGCTCATTATCCAAATCATACCACATCATCTGTTAAACACGGTGGATTCAGTGTGATGGCTTGGGTGTGCATGGCTGCCAGTGGCACTGGGACACTAGTGTTTATTGATGATGTGACACAGGACTGAAGCAGCCGAATGAATTCTGAGGTGTTCAGAGACATACTGTCTGCTCATATACAGCTAAATGCAGTCAAATTGATTGGGCGGCGTTTCATGATACAAATGGACAATGGTCCAAAACATACAGCCAAAGCAACCCAGGAGTTTATTAAAGCAAAGAAGTGGAAAATTCTTGAATGGCCAAGTTAGTCACCTGATCTTAGCCCAATTGAGCATGCATTTCACTTGTTGAAGACTAAACTTCGGACAGAAAGGCCCACAAACAAACAGCAACTGAAAGCCTCTGCAGTAAAGGCCTGGCAGAGCTTTAAAAAGGAGGAAACCCAGCATCTGGTGATGTCCATAAATTTAAGACTTCAGGCTGTCATTCCCAGCAAAGGGTTTTCAACCAAGTATTAGAAATGAACATTTTATTTCCAGTTATTTAATTTTTCCCTGAAATAAAGGGATTGTGTTAAAAAAAATACTTTAGTTCCCTCACATTTTTATGCAATCTTTTTGTTCAAACCACTGAATTAAAGCTGAAAGTCTGCACTTCAACTACATCTGAGTTGTTTCATTTAAAATTCATTATGGTAATGTACAGAACCAAAATTAGAAAAAAGTTGTATCTATCGAAATATTTATGGACCTAACTGTAAATGACTCCCAGTATGGGACCATGCAATCAACTGACTTGGCACAGATCTTCAGGGTGTGGGTAGTGCACAGGACATGCACAGGGGAATCCCCAATGTCCACCATCTGAGGTAATTTTGAAACGACCCTGTTGTAAATTCCAACGTTGACAGCGGCTCCGTCTGTGCATACTGAGACCAGTTTCATCTTCCACTCTGCTAAACCACAAGTATGAAACAGTTGAACAAGTCCATCCACTATGTCCTGTGCTGTTTGATTGGCCCCCAGGTTAATTATTCCAAGGAAATCTGAGCTGAATTGTCCGTTGCTGGACACAGAAACAATGTACACAATTTCCTGCTCCATTTTTATTATATCTTCTGATCCATCGAAGAGGACACCCCAAAATTCAGCTGATTTCCGTTTTTCACTCAAATCTGAAGCTATTGTCTGTGCAATGCACTGCACCCCCTGCCTTCTCGAGAATGATAAGCGGTCCCGACGTTAACTCCAAGCCTCTTGAGAAGAGGAATATCCTCTTCATATGAACACATGGACGTGCATGTTTCGCTTTGTGAAAGGCCAACAAAAAAACATTACTCAGTGCTTGATGCTGTTATTCAGTCAGCTTTTCTTGCCATCTGTTGATCGGACCACTGGGCCTCTGGTCCTGACTGTGCATGTTATGAACCACTTGTACTACTTTCTGGTGCTTTCTACTATTTGCATGCTTATCAAAAGCTGGATGATTGAAGTTTTTAGTACCTGTGTAAAAGGCGCTGTTTTTATCCACCACAGTGGGATTTTCATGGCATAGTTTGCACCACATTTCAGTGCGGGTGTCATTTGTTTGAAGCCAGCTGACCTCCTGCAGCCATTTTTACAAGAACACACGCTTCTTTTGCAGTTCAGTTTCAGTCTGGTGTTTCTTTAGAGGTGGAGGAACATCAAAGTAATTGCTTAATGGAGCTTGCTTCTTGGACATTTTGATGAATGATGAAAGTTATAAAAGCAGTGGCTCATACTGCAGTCCTATGTTTAGCACATATCTTAGGTACGCAAATGTGCGTTACAACATTAGATCTAGCGCGCATTGTTTATTTTGATATCGCATGCGCACCTGCACACCACTTATGTGCACCCCTGATTATAAATGACTGTCTTGCTATGATTCTTGATTACCAGTTTTGTCTCACATTCTGGCCATTGACTTTGGCTCGCTATTGCTATCATGTTACATCTCCCACTTAAAATGGCTGCTGCCCTGTGCAATCATTACAGTAAATATGTCAAACATGCAAAAATAATTTTTACATCCAGTCTGGAAAAAATGTTGAAATGCTTAATTTCTGTGGTCGGCTTCCGCCCTGCCCGGGATTTGTTCCTGCCTTGCACCCTGTGCTGGCTGAGATTGGCTCCAGCAGACCCCTGTTACCCTGTGTTAGGATATTGGTTGGATAATGACTGACTGACTGACTGACTGACTGCTTAGTTTGATTTTGGTTAATTGCGTGAGATGTTTGGTTTATCTAAGCATTGGTGGCAAATAAATGGAATTTCCTCTTTTTTGTGTCTGATAGCAATAAATACGAGGCATCAGTATGTTAAGATTTATAAAAGACCAACAACATTTATTTATATAGCACATTTTCATACAAACAGTTTAGCTCAAAGTGCTTTACTATATGAAATAAAAGGAAGTTAATATAAAACATAATCAAACAAGATTGGGCAATAATATACAGTATGTAATAAAGAAAAAGGTAAGGTCAAATGGCCAGGAGGACAGAAAAAAAACAAACAAAAAAATCTCCAGTAAGGCTGTAGAAGAAAATACAAAATCTGCAGGGGTTCCAAGGCCAAAAGACCGCCTAACCCCCACTGGTCATTCGCTTCTGCACTGAGGGCAAACTGATGGATTAATTTACAATTATCCTTGATTAGCTCTCAAATTATTGATATTATTTTACTCAACCATTCACTTTCTAACCATATGCTACCAATACTGAGCACAAGGAAGGCCACTCTCATGTAACCACCCAAACAAAAACAGGATGTTAATTAAGTTTTCCTTTTAACATTAATAACACAGTAGCAAAACTATAAAACATATAAGGTTTTATCAGTTTAGGAGTCAGAAGAACATTTAGTAACACTTTAGTTGCACTCACATTCTGCTACACAATAGGGTCTTACTAGCTTCTACAATGAACTGGTCATTCATCTTTAGGCAGTGTGGCATTTTATTAAAATTAATTGTGAATATGAAGGATTTACAGGTTTTATACTAAATATGTTATACCAATAGAAATGTCACTCAGTTAAGCCACCTCAGACCAGTCCAAAGTGAAGACATTTTAGTAGGCCATACTACAGAGATGAATAAACACTTAATGGATGCTTTGTAAATGTTATTAAGACCAGAAAAGAGTTTGTTACTGTCTTGTTACATGATAGTAAAATGATTTATTTTTACAGTACCTAAACTAATGTGTTACCAAACATTTACTTTGGGAACTTCTCTTCTGACTTTTTCCAGATGAGAAACTGGTTTAGTGCTTTACAGTCAGTCAGTTATTTAGAAGGCATACTCACAGTGGTGCTCCGTATGAGTTCCAGCATAGCCAGGAAAAAGGAGCAGTTCACGAAGTTTCCTGGTTTCTGTGTTTAAAAGAGAACATTAATTGCCACTTTAGCCCTCTATTACAGTAGAGTTACATAAAACTTTGTTGATGAGGTGATTTTCTAAGGACATTTTATTCTAATAATCCTTACCTGCCCACCTTCTAAGTAATTAAATATTCTATCATTCTCTTTCTCCCATACTGCCTCCCAATAGAAATCTTCCTGATAACTATATTATCAGTTGAATTCAGGAAATGTCTTTAGAAACACTCTTTTTATTACTGATGCAGTAGTCTTACCATCATGGTCATATTCTGATGCATATTCATAATCATATTCATATCCATAGTCATGTTCATATTCATAGGCATATTCATGTTCATATTCATAGGCATCATCATGGTATTATTATTGTCTGATTTGTTGACTAAAGCTGTCTGGTTTATTTTAAGAGCATTAGGTGGCATCATTTGTCCAATCTGCATGATAGACCTGAAATGAGACATCAAAACAAAGAAATATGTGTAATCGGCTTAAATGTGAAAATACATGTTCAGTTCTGACCTTACTCCTGTACCCCCTAATATTCATTAAATAGACATAACACTTTATCAGAATTTTTTTTTTGGAGGAATTGTCTCAACCAAAATGAATTGTTATTGCCCAGTTTGCCCCTTTACTAACATGGCTGTGCTTAGCCTACATGGACAGTTAACAGAAAAAGATTCAGACCACATTCCATTTTCAGTAGAGGTGAGATCCTCCAGGAACATTAGCAGAGCAGTGTGTAATTATCTTTGAGGGGCAGCACTCCATGTGCATCTATTGGGTCTGAGTGCGTCACACTGCCCTCAATTTGCAGAAATGAACATTTGAATTGGAGGAGTCAGTAGACATTGGGTGGGTGATTGCTGATTGAGCAGAAGAGGAAATTTATTGCCACCTAAATATTTTACCAAAATCCATCCATTTTCTAACCCACTTATTTCAAAGCAGCATTATAAATGTGATGGAAAAAAGCAACAGGAGCTGTACAAAAACCCCAGGGATACTTGCTTATTACCTGGCAAACTACTCTGCACCAACTAGTTAACCCTATACTTGTGAAACTGACTTAACATATTGGAGGTAGAGGTGCCGTGGTTATCACAACATGCCCTACAACTCCACATTCCTGGGTTTGAATCCCAGCCCAGAAGAGATTCATCTATTTGCAGTGCTACACTGTTACAGTATATGTCACTGGCTGGCTGGTGTAGACCAACAGTATTCAGGACAGGAGTTTGTATACAGGAAAGGGCAAACCATATGATGAGCAACAATTGTCTCATTAAGTAGCAATTTTAATTTAAGTTTCGTTGTCAGTTGCAATTTTTTTAAATGTGTGCAGCTTACAAAAGATATAGTCGCCTAACGTGGGTTTGCTGTGTTTTTCAGCAAACATGTTGGCATCACATGTTTTGTTCCCGGAAGATTTGCACAAGAAAATATTATTGCCTAAATGTGTGTCCAAATGCCATGGTGGCATCATGGTGATGCAGCTCTAAAAATTGATGATAATGGCCAAGGCAGAGTTTGCATATGCTGCTCATGTTCTATGTGGGTGGTACTCCAGTTTCCTCCCACATCCCATGTTAGGTTACATGTGCACTTCTATATTCTGGCATCCCATGCAAGGTTGGTTCCTGACTTGCATCAAATTATCTGGCATTTGCAGCACTGAAAAGGGTCAAATTGGTTCCGTGATGGGAGGATATTGGAGGTAAGCCTTGTCATAAAGCTCCAAAACATCCTCCATAATCATTAAAAATCCTTATCTAACTGTTCCTCCCCTATGATGGCCTCTTCTATAAGCCTTTTCTCTATAGCCCTTTCCCAGATTCCCATCATGTGTGACATCAGCTTTATCCCTTTATAGCTTCCAGAATCCTGGATAATTTCCTTCCTTATAAATGGGTATAATCACATTGTTCATCCACTCTTCTGGTATTTTCTAATCTTCTGCATTAGATCCTACAATACATCTTCTTCTTTTTCTCCTAAACTATTCAAGACTTCCATTGGTGTTTCATCCTCCTTATTTTTGGTACTTGATTTTCATTTGGGACTCAATCCCCAACTACAATGCTTAGATTTTCATTATTAAACTGCTTTTCAAAGTACTTCTTCCATTTATTCCTGATTTTATCATGCCCATTCAAGCCAGAAACCTGGCTAAATAACAAAGATGGGGATGAGTGTAACATAGAGGGATACACATTTTTAGGAAGGATAGACAGAACAGAAAAGGAAGTGCGGTTGCTAAACGTAAGTCCTTTTTAGTTGGACGATGAGCCCCATCTTAGTGAGGACATGTGGCTTCACCTGGAAAATATTAGGGAAAGAGGTCTTATTTTAGGTGTGTGCTATAGACCACCCAATTCAGACAATATTTTCAACACACATCTTTTTAGTAACTGCGGTGGGTTGGCACCCTGCCCAGGATTGGTTCCTGCCTTGTGCCCTGTGTTGGCTGGGATTGGCTCCAGCAGCCCCGTGACCCTATTCGGATTCAGCGGGTTAGACAATGGATGGATGGATCTTTTTAGTAATATCAAGAAGCCAAGTTTACAGGGAGATATTATAGTCATGGGGGACTTTAATGATCCAAATATGAACTTGGATAACCTTGCAAATGGAGGAGCACAAGAGTTTTTAGAAGTAATCAGTGACTGTTTTTAACACAGTATGTTAAAGCACCAAAATGTGATAAAGCTTGTCTGGATTTAGTATTTTGTAATAATCAAGATAGAATTGAGGGTGTAGAGGTGATTGAACCACTAGGGTCAAGTGACCATAATATAGTATGTTCTCATTGTTTTGTAAGAGTGCAGATGCAAAGACTAAAATTGTTAAGTTGAACTTTGGTAGGGCAAATTTTGAGCAGATGCCGCAAAGTCTAAGGAGGATAGACTGGGATAAGCTTTGAAGTGTGGAGACAGTCGAGGAGCAGTGGAACAGGTTTAAAAATGTTCTACATATAATGCAGGACAGATACATACCTAATTTGGAATTAATTGGAAATTTTAAAAAAAAATACACAGTGCATTAATAAAGATTTTAAAAAGAAGCTGCAAAGGAATGCTTTGTAAGGCATATAAGGCTAAAGACTGCAAAGTGAATCGTAGCGCGTAAGAGAACATGAGGGCAACCATTAAGAAGGATATCAGGTAGGCTAAAAGACAATTGGAGAAGAAAACAGCAGATAAGGTTAAAAAAGACTCTAAGAGATTCTTTCAGTATTTTAGTAGTAAAAGAACAGTCAAGGAGGAGGCGAATTGCATCTGAAATAGTAAAGGGGAATTAAAAGACACAGACAATGAAATAGCGAATGCCCTAAATTTGCATTTTTCTGAGTACTTAACAAGTGAGAAAGTGGATAACCTCCCATAGGTAAACGGAACTACTAAGGAGGTACTGAGGGATTTGGAAATTGTAGAGGGAGAAGTACTGCTCAGATTAAATAGGCTGATCAACAAATCACCAAGACCAGATAATATTTACCCTTGAGTTCTTAAGGAGGCTAGTGAGTACATATATAAACCCTTGACACATTTTTAGGCAGTCACTGCACACTGGAGAGATTCTGAAGGACTGGAAAATGGCAAATATTAGCCCATTATATAAAAAGGGTCACAAAACAGATCTAATCATCTATAGGCCAGTAAGCTTAACATGCATCACGGGAAAATTAATGGAAGGAATTCTTAAGAAAAAGATTGAGCAACACCTGGCAAGTACAGGAGTTATTCTGAACAGTCAGCATGGGTTCAGAAGAGGGAGGTCATGTTTTACGAACATGCTGGAAATCTATGACTTTCAGAAAGCATTTATTAAGGTGCCACATGAGAGGTTGGGTATCAAACTAAAAGAAGTTGGAGTTCAGGGTGATGTTTTTAGATGGGTACAGAACTGGCTCAGACACAGGAAGCAGAGGGTGATGGTGCGAGGAACCTCATCAGAACAGGCCGATATTAAGAGTGGTGTTCCACAGGGTTCAGTGCTAGGGCCGCTACTATTTTAATATATATAAATAATTTGTATAGGAATATAAGTAACAAGCTAGTTAAGGTTGCAGATGATACCAAGATTGGTGGATTAGCAGATAATTTGGAATCTGTTATATTATTACATAAGGACTTAGATAGCATACAGGCTTGGGCAGAGCCTATACAATATAAGAAAAAGAAGATTAAGAGGTGACATGATTGAAGTGTGGCAATTGTGAAGGGAATTAGTACAGTGGATCGAGACTGTTATTTTAAAATGAGTTCATCAAGAACACGTGGATACAATTGGAAACTTGTTAAGGGTAAATTTCACACAAATATTAGGAAGTTTTTCTTTACACAAAGAATGATAGACACTTCGAATAAGCTACCAAGTAGTGTGGTAGATAGTAAGACTTTATGGATTTAGAAAACTCGACTTGATGTTGTTTTGGAAGAAATACAGTAAGTGGATAGGACTGGCAAGCTTTGTTGGGCTGAATGGTCTGTTCTCGTCTAGAGTGTTCTAATGTTCTAAAAAGACCTGATCTTGTTTATCTTTCATATGCTTTAACTGACTAAAATACTTCCTAGCCTTGTTCCTACTCTTCATCATTCTAAAAATCATGCTTTCTTGTTCTTATCTCTCCAGTTCCTTAAACACCTCCCCCAAAGCATGTGTTTTGCCTCTTGGTACTACCCTCTTTGTGTTCTTTTTCTGCCTACACATTTCCCTGTCTTCCTCCCTCCCTGATTAGTACCATGTCTTCTTTGCCTGCTTAGCCTTTATCACATCTTGTACCTCCCTGTTCCACCTCCACATCACTTTGTCACTAGGTGGTTTCCTTACCTCCATCCTATCTAACACCTCTTCACCTACTCTTAATACAACTTTCCTATGTCTGATACAAGGCCCTCACTCCCACGCAAAAAAAAAAGAAAAAAGAAAAAAAAAACATAAATGTTCCACTGCAGTTTTGACGTCAAAAACAAGATTAAGCAGCAGGTTCAACAAAACCAGTAAAATGTGTACCTTCAGCCAGCCTATGCTATTTCGAAGTATAATGCAAGGTGACTTCTCATCACAAATAATAGCAGGTATATCTGAATCTGACCGTTTCCACGTGGATAATTAAATCTAGTGCTAGTTATCTTCCTCCTGTTTTCACAAACATTTTTATTCTCCCATTTAAGATGGCAAACATTCCAAATTGCTTTAAGATGACTAATATGATATCTTAAACAACCCATAGCCACCTTCCTGTTGAACATATACTTGGATCTGTGCCATTTTCTCACAGAGTAGACATATCTGTCAATGATGATATGCAGTTAGTGATAAAAATACAGTTTATAGGGTTGTAAAAGCCTATTCTAAAAAGTTAATGTCAATGTTAAAATCCACATGCTTTAAGCAGATAGAATGTTAATCACATATACTGTAATTATGTTAATAATGGAAAATTCCTTTAGCCACTATAAGCGAACATGTAATTTGGCATTCTCAGCTATACCTGTAATGCAACAGCAGAAACAGTTAGTTAGGTAGAGGAATAGACTGTTAGACAGATTAAATTGTTTACTTGCAAGTAGAAAGATATAAAGACACACAGTTTTCTGACTTTATATCATGGTTGTATGTACTGTGGCGTATGGCCAGGGCCCTTACCTGGCTAAGGCGCTTGTTTAATAGAAGAAATGGGGAGAGAGCGTTGTGGTTGATGGCCGGCAGCTCATCCCGGCCGACACAACCAGGCTGCTAGATGGAGACTTCCCTGCAGCTTAGAGGTGCCCCGGATTCCCGGAAGGCACCATGGGAGATGGAGTTCGGCTTCACAGCCCTGCTGGGTGCCGTGGGTGCCTTCATGGGATGCTGCAGGGAGACACGGGCATTTCTATTTTCCCGGTATCCCAGAAGTACTCCCCTGCCACAAAGATGGAGAAACAGAAGTACTTCCGGGCTTAAGAAAAAATATAAGTCTTCATCTGACCCGGAAGTGCTATTGAATCCTGTGGACCGAAGGACAGGAGCACTTCCGGGTCACGGACTATTGAAAGGACTTTGGGAAACCCAGCAAGTTGAGCCGGAGTTGGGAGGGAGTGTGAAGGAGCTGCGGGGAGGAGAGAAGGATTATTTTTGGTATTAATATTGTTATTGATTTATGATTGTTTATTGGGGTGATTGGTGCACTGTGGCAAAACCTTTTTTAAGAAAATAATTAAAAATATTATTAGTGCCTTTACCTGGTGTCTTGAACGCGTTTTGTCTGCATGGTTTGAGGAGCGACAGCGCCCTCAAGTGTCACAGCGTATACAGGGTATTATTCCCCCAGAGTGCTAGAAGGCAGCTCCTTGGGTTGCAGTGGTGCCTTGGACTCTCACAGGACTTCATGGGAGTTGAAGTTTAGCAGAGCCCTGTTAGGTTCTCTGGGTGCCACCAAGGGGCGCTGCAGGAGCTGAGGAGCCCTACTATGTCAGGCTTCTGACACACTCGGGAGGTGGAGTGAGGAGGGAGAGAACAACGTTTGCCAGGAGGAGTGGAGGCAGAAGAGAAAGAAAGAAAGAAAGAAAGAAAGAAAGAAAGAAAGAAAAGTGCTGCGTGCTGTAAATATTGTGCTTGTGAGCCGTGCTTACTTTGTGAAGCATTTCCCACAAGATAACTAAAAATGTGCATTGCTGAACTTGTGGTGGGGTCTGTTTGTGTCAGCCACAATACAAATGTTATAACGTATAGAAACTTAAAGAAACATGACCAAGATATGTAATCCTTAAACAGAAACACCGTAGACAATGCGTTTTCCATTAATGTGTGCATTTTCAATTTTTCTCTTCATTTAGTATA